>NC_056743.1:1685645878-1685720878 GCF_019279795.1 Protopterus annectens
ATTTTCATGAAGACACTTTTATTAATACACTACATTTCCTTAACTGGAAGTTACTAAAGACTCCCCTCACAGATGATGCTGACCCTGAGTTCAATAACATCTTCGTAGGTGTTCTAAATGCAGTAACCCCCCCCCAGAATAAAAACAGTCAAAGCCAATCCTGCCCCATGGCTATCCTTAGCAACTAAATACCTCATTAAATAAAGAGACAAAGGATGGAATCTCTGGACAAAAAATACAACAGATCCTACTTTATAGCATACAGATGACTAACAGAGCTAACAAAAACAACTTATCATCAAAGATATGAAAACCTACTGCTCAGCCAATCAAAACATACAAAGTAGTAATCCAAAACTGTTCTGGGCCTCAGTCAATAAACCGTTATATTAAGGACAAGATACACAGTAAACACCTAACACACAGAAACAAAATACCATAGACAACCAGTTCTATACCCAGTTTATATAGACAATGCAGTCATTAACCACCCAGATGACTAACCAAGCTGTTGAGGTCCCTTCTCAATCAAATAACTTCCTTCAAAATTTCTCTTTCTAATCAGTTCCTACAGATGGCATCAAAATTACCTCAAAAAAATTAAAGCCTACTAAAACTTCCTCTGACAATTTACTTGGCCAATATTTATTGATGTCCCATAAGGATCTATACTAAGCCCAATACTTTTCTACGTATTTATCAAGGACCTACACACTGCCCTAATTCAATACAATGATGACATAACCCTAAAAAAAAAAAAAAAAAAAAAAAAAAGCTGATTTGGCATAGTGGTATGTTGATCTGACTGCTTTGCACAGGGTCCTGGGTTCAAGACTTGGCAGTGAAATGTATGGTGGTAACACAGCATTTTCAGGGGTCCAGGGAAGTAAATACTGTGGGAAGAAATAGCCAGGGGATTGTTATGGCTAGGCTTGTATAGGCCCTAGGGCCAATAGCCTAGTACCAACCTATGAACCTAATCTGCTCTGCCAAATCTCTCTCTAAACCTCAAGACCTTACACAACAATCCTTCTTATCAATGGAAACATGGCTAAATAATTCACAACTACTTCTAACATTCCCCCGCACCCAAAAATCTAAATTGCTGCTCTTCATCTAAAAACACATCTCTACCAAATCAACACTATCACTACCAAAATTACACCATCACTATCATCCCTGCCAAAAATACCATGATAAAACAAGTAAACCATGGAAATTTAGTGGGCGTCATCATAGAAAACCAGTTAAAATTTGACCACCATTTATCAAATCTGGTTAAATAAAATCATCAAAAACTTGGTACATTATACAGAGTAAAAAACCTACCTCGCTGACATAGACAGAAGATATATACCCTCTTCTTTCTTACTGCTATCTTTCCTTTATGCTGCCCAAATCTTCTCTAAACTTCAAGTCTCACAACTGTCCATGCTTGGATAATGTTGTAATAAAACACTAAATTTGCAGTAACATATAACAATAGAACACATCACCTTCTCAACCAAGTACATTATACAAACTTCTTTTCAAGTCAAAGATTGTTCAGCCCTTAACAACTTAACAAGTTAATACAATATTAATCCTGCAATAGAATTTTAAGCTGTAGAAAAAAAAATCTCTAATTACTATAACCAAATCATGTACTACTGCAGGTGACACTATATTCAAATAGTGTAGATAAACTATGGAACCACATTTCACTGCCACTGAAATCTCTTCAGCATGCAAACTCATTTAATACACAACTAAGATTTCACCTATCAAATAATTGGATCCGGTCCTGCACAAATGCCACTGTTATCTCCAGCTTGCCATATCCTCAAACCATTTCTTTATAGGTTCATAGGTTAGTACTAGGCTAACTGCCCTTGTAAGCCATTGTAAACCTAGCCAATTATCCCTTGTGAGATTCAAACCCTGCACCATGTGTTTGTAAGGCAAACATCTAAACCATTAGGCCACCCTCCCATGTCTTATAGTCAGGCTTCACCAATACCTGAATAGTTTTACTAGCATATCCCAGCTCTGTTCATAATTTTGAGATGCTACTCATTTCAACCTCCATAAGTCTAATAAAACCATATTATAGTTGTATATATAACTGTCTCTGTACATACTTTACACCCCACCTCTTAATTACAATATAGTAATTTTCTGTCCTGGCTGGATCTTTCTCTAACCTCAATTTCTTTGAAATTCTAAGCATTAGTCTCAAGATCTGTTACCTATCTGAAAAACTCACTAATAACCCTCTTCAAATGATGTATGTTCAATATCTACCATTGCATAAGTATGTTTTATACTGCAATAATATGAAAGTTATTTAATAGGCAAATGCATGTGTAATTGTAAATGTATTAGTTAGTGTCTGATCATGTATCACTGAATGTATGTTTAAAAATGCTTGTAATGTGTTGGTATTTTCTCTGCAGGCCTCCACTGAAAGGGGTCTAGTTGCACAAACCTGGTAAACAAAAGCAAAATAAATAAATAAAGTAATATTGTTTTTATATTGTAAATTATTGTATTATATTGGTGCACTGCATAATACCCTAACAGGTATGTACATCCCCTATGAACCAGAGGCATCATTCACATGTATAGCATATCATGTGACATTGGTGTTCACTGTGAAAGCTGTGTGTATCCTCTGAGTACCTGCTGCACCATTCACATGTACTGCAATACTATGCCTCAATGCTGTTCTCTCTAGCGGCATTGTACATCCCCCTAAACACCTGATGCACCATTCACATGTACTGCAATACTATGCCTCAATGCTGTTCTCTCTAGCGGCATTGTACATCCCCCTAAACACCTGCTGCACCATTCACATGTACTGCAATACTATGCCTCAATGCTGTTCTCTCTAGCGGCATTGTACATCCCCCTAAACACCTGCTGCACCATTCACATGTACTGCAATACTATGCCTCAATGCTGTTCTCTCTAGCGGCATTGTACATCCCCCTAAACACCTGATGCACCATTCACATGAACTACAATACTATGCCTCAATGCTGTTCTCTCTAGCGGCATTGTACATCCCCCTAAACACCTGCTGCACCATTCACATGTACTGCAATACTATGCCTCAATGCTGTTCTCTCTAGCGGCATTGTACATCCCCCTAAACACCTGATGCACCATTCACATGTACTGCAATACTATGCCTCAATGCTGCTCTCTCTAGCAGCATTGTACATCCCCCTAAACACCTGCTGCACCATTCACATGTACTGCAATACTATGCCTCAATGCTGTTCTCTCTAGCGGCATTGTACATCCCCCTAAACACCTGCTGCACCATTCACATGTACTGCAATACTATGCCTCAATGCTGTTCTCTCTAGCGGCGTTGTACATCCCCCTAAACACCTGATGCACCATTCACATGTACTACAATACTATGCCTCAATGCTGTTCTCTCTAGCGGCATTGTACATCCCCCTAAACACCTGCTGCACCATTCACATGTACTGCAATACTATGCCTCAATGCTGTTCTCTCTAGCGGCATTGTACATCCCCCTAAACACCTGATGCACCATTCACATGTACTACAATACTATGCCTCAATGCTGTTCTCTCTAGCGGCATTGTACATCCCCCTAAACACCTGCTGCACCATTCACATGTACTGCAATACTATGCCTCAATGCTGTTCTCTCTAGCGGCATTGTACATCCCCCTAAACACCTGCTGCACCATTCACATGTACTGCAATACTATGCCTCAATGCTGTTCTCTCTAGCGACATTGTACATCCCCCTAAACACCTGATGCACCATTCACATGTACTGCAATACTATGCCTCAATGCTGTTCTCTCTAGCGGCATTGTACATCCCCCTAAACACCTGATGCACCATTCACATGTACTGCAATACTATGCCTCAATGCTGTTCTCTCTAGCGGCATTGTACATCCCCCTAAACACCTGATGCACCATTCACATGTACTGCAATACTATGCCTCAATGCTGTTCTCTCTAGCGGCATTGTACATCCCCCTAAACACCTGATGCACCATTCACATGCTGTGAATAGATTATGACAGTGCTCTACACCTGAACAGGAATGTACATTCCATCAATACCTGATGCGCAATTCACCTGTTGTACACAGTATGACACTGTTCTATACCTGAACAGTAGTGTAATTTCCTGAATACCTAATGCATCCCATTGATACAGTAAGCATAGAATATGACATTTTTATACACAGGAACATAGGTGTACGCCACCTGAAAATCTGATGGACCATTCATATGGTGTGCATACATTATGGCACTGTTCTATACGTGAACTGTAGTGTATATCCCCTGAACATCTGATACACCATTTACATGATATGCATAGAGTACAACACTGCTCTACACCTGAACAACAGTGTATAGCCCTTGAACACCTGATGCGCTAATTCACATATGTGCCTAGAATAAGACACTGTTCTATATCAAACAGTGTTGTACATCCCTTGAATAATTCATGTGCCATTTACATGGGACACACATTTGTAAGTCCGTAGTCTGAAAGTTCATGGATCAGGATGAAAGTCTTTTATGTTAATACATCTACATATTGTGTTTTGTTGTAGATGGAGACTTTATTTCAGTTTATTATACAAACTTGACTGTTAGCTAAAATCTCATTCCCAGTTTGCTAATTACTATGGACAGCCTTTATCCTTTAAAATCTTAATTCGTAACTTGCCTTTTCTTTGTTAGCTTCATTCAGCTATTATTTTATATCCCTTTTCTCCTTCTTTCATGAAAATACTAATTTCTTCTTAACTGCTGCAGACATACTGACATTGCTACTGTACTTATAGGTTCATAGGTTAGTGTAATAGAAGCAGTTTATACAGCTACATATGGCCTTGCCATGTGCCAAAGAAGTATTGCTGGTAGCTTAACAAACTTTCTTGATAAGCCAGGAGTAAATTCATATCTATCTAGTAATCAGCACTTAACCTGAAGGAAGGAAAGGGAATGCACCATTTAACATGAGAGTCATGTTTGTTCCACAGGTAAGGATTTCTCTTGCCCATAATTGTAGCCATCCTTTATTTAACTCTATCACACCCACTTTTCATGCTTTAGTATTAACTGTTGTAGCAGTGAATGCAAATATCATATCAACAATACAAAACAGCGTAAAGACTATAAGCATTACTGCAACCTTAAGATAATCTAATTCTATTGTATGCATGTATGTACATGGCAATGTTGCAAGTTTTTAAGTATAACTTATGTCTCTGTACTGTAATTGTAATTCTGTATGGCAAGTACTATAACTGTTTTAGTGTGTTACAGTGTTGTGTTATGTCTGAGAGGACCTTTTCTCACAGGGCCTCCACTGAAAAGGGGCTTTTTCGTTTTGGCAGACTATTCCAGTCAACAAATGCAATAAGTAAGTAAATAACTAACTAAATATATTTCTTCTAATGCTAAATCTGATAGATACATAGACAGGCAGATAGACAGACAGACAGATATTAATACACACACATATGCATACACGCATACACACACACATATACTGTAATATATATATATATATATATA
This sequence comes from Protopterus annectens, assembly GCF_019279795.1. NCBI lineage: Eukaryota > Metazoa > Chordata > Ceratodontiformes > Protopteridae > Protopterus > Protopterus annectens. Next base: position 1,685,651,448 of record NC_056743.1, read on the forward strand.
TATATATATATATATATATCTATATATATATATATATATATATATATATATTTATTTATCTATAGGTTTACCTTCAAAATGTTGAATGAGGCATCATCGAATCCACTTAAGTGAAGTCCGAATTCTGAATGCTGAAAAAGTCAAACACTGATATTCTCACCTCCTTCTTGATCCACATTAGCAATTATTTTTAGGTGTGGAGTGGTCGGAAATGTTTACGTTCAAAGTTTATTTCAGCATTCAGAGCATCGATATTATGTTTACGAAATAGGTTAGATGATGTGATGAAACGGTGAAGCGGAATCAACATTATGAAAGTAAACAAGAAACTCGCACAAAAGGAGATAATTGAAAATTAAAACTTTTGCTGTGCTGGAAGAAATAAGAACACTATTAGTAGGCTTAATAATGTCTTTATTCATGGTAACCAACCCATAGTCATGAATCATTTACATTTTGAGCACTTTCACTCATTTTAAGATAGAAATTGGACTTCTTCAGAAAATTATGTGGTACAGTATCACATGAGTTTAAAAGCAGTTGATCAATGTTGCAAGTGGAAGGGGGGCTGGGGTTGGGTTTCTACCTATTCTGTTTGAGGATGCTCTTAATGTTGAATGTTCATTGAGCCCTGGAGGTGTGTTCACTCTAAGGAGGATTTGCCACCTGAGTTTCTTGACTTGTAGCAAGGTGTGGTGTCAGTATTGCTGAAATGGTTGATGACTTCTTCTATGGCTGCAAAGTGGAATTGGATGAACTGGGGGCAAGCCAGGCTATGCCTAGTTAGTGCATTGTAAGGATCTTTGTCCTGAATGGCTTGTGTGTGATCCTTGAACCTGATCCTCAGTTTCCTTGCTGTTTCCCCAATGTAGTATGCTTCACATTTTGAGCATACGGTGAGGTACACTACATTAGGGGTTTTGCAGTGTAAATGCTCCTTAATGTGAATGACAATATTTGGAGCTTTGAGTTTCACCTGGGGATGGAGATGACATAATCACACCAATTGCAGTGCCCGTATTGTTGCATGCCTGAGTATTTGGTGTTCCTGAGGGCAATCACCCCTGCCATCTCTCTAACGTACTCAGGGTAATGCCTTTCTAAAAAGGAGTTGTCTGAGTTGAAGGCATTTGGTGTGGAAAGATTTGTCTTCACAACTATTCTGTGGAGCTTGATGCACTGCCCCTTTCACAATATTGCACTTCATGAAGGGGGGGGGGGCTGGCTATGGAAATCCAGATAGTTGTTCTGAAGGGTTTGTTTTCTGTGGAGGGTGGATTTGAAGTGATGGGCTTGTGCGTCCAGGGTGAGGTCCAGGTCAAGAAATTGGACCTGGTGCCCTCTCATGGTGATGGTGAATTTTAATATATGGATGCTGTTATCCAGGTCATGGTGAAATGTGTCCAGTTCTGGGCTGGTGCCTGCCTGACCAAATGAAAAAAATATAATTGATAAAGCCTCTATAGAGATGCATCTTGGTAAAACCACTGATGTGGGTATGGGTCTCATCCTCCCATGCACTGAGTACAAGACTGGCATAAGCAGGAGCCGTTTTGGCTCTCGTGCACAGAGCTAGTGTATAGCTACCTATGCAAGCACACTAAAATGAGCTGTAAAAGAATCAGAATGATCAGAGAGCTTCTCGTGGTAGTCCTGATCAACAATTTTTTGTTTTTAATAAAGACATTTATCAACAAAACCAATGGCTGTAGTGGTATAGCAGTTAGCATTGCTGCCTCACAGCAAGAGGTTCTCTGGTTCAATTCATGTTTGGGGTGCCTTATGTGTGGAGTCTGCATGTCTTCCCTGCAGTCACATGGGTTTTTTCCAGGTGCTCCGGTTTCCTTTCACATCCCAAAGCCATGCTGCAGGTGGACTGGACACTGTAGCCTGGCCCTAGATATGAGTGTGTGCATGCATGTGCCTTCTCTGAAGGTTGGGCACAGGGCTGGCAACTCAACACTGTAAAACTCCACTGTAAATCATTCTGTGGACTGTTGTTTCACTGTGGTGACCCCCCAACAGGAAAAGCCAAAAGGAGAAGAAGAAGAAAATTTATCAACAGGCCCAGGGCATAGCAATCCCAAGAATCCAATAAGCACTTACAAACAAAAAATATATTTTATTTATCTCTACTACAACCAATCCCAACATACCTTTCTTATGAGAATAAGTATCAACCACTTTAGGTGTCGCCATTGAATTTTTACATAGAATAAGGGAGCCTCTTCTTTTTGATCTAAAACTAGAGCCAGCTAGAATTGAATAGTCTTTAAAAAAATCTGTTTAGATCTTTGGTCACTAGATGTGTTTCCTGTAAAAAAAAAAAAAAAAAAATATATATATATATATATATATATATATATATATATATATATATATATATATATATAAATGGGTCCCCTTCAAAACATCTAATACCCATAACATCTAATTTCATAACACTGAGACCAGAACATCTAAAACCCAAAACATCTAAACCCATAACATTGAATTTCATAACATTTAACACTACAAATCACAAGAAAATAACATCCCCTCCACATATAATTACATCAAACTACGAAAAACACTTTGCACTATTTTTTGCAGGGGGGCTTGATATAGTGGGGTTAGGAAATTAACTTTTTCTCACTGTAGTGCGATCTTGGAGTTGGTATATTTAATTTATGGGGGGTGTGGTGTGCAGGGGGCTTGCCCCCCCTGCAGAAACGTAGTAAAAAGTGTGTTTAGCAATTTGGTGTTATTTTATGAGGAGGGGATGTTATTTTCTTCTGATTTGTAGTGTTAAATGTTATGAAATTCAATGTCATGGGTTTTAGATGTTCTGGTGTCAGTGTTATGAAGTTAGATGTTATGGGTTTTAGATGTTTTGAAGTAGACCTATATATATATATATATATATATATATATATATATATATATATATATATATATATAAAAAAGCTTTGTGTAACTTTAAATAGTTAATTAAACTACCCCTCTTTAACGGATTATAATGAAATACATTTATAAAGTGACATCTTTAAAATACACATAAATACACACTGAGCTCTTGGTCCAAGTATTTTTGTATATGAATACTGTGTCTGTCTGTCTATATGTTTTAAAATGTCACAGATTGCGTTAAATCTACTTCAAATATTTCTCAATCTTTGAAATTTTCTCTTATTTGACCCATTTTAAAACAAGATATTCACATTTGTACATGGATGCACCTGAAAGTGAAAGAGAGTGTGTACACACCCACATGTTCAAATCTTGCTTAATCATTTTTTTTCTGATCTTACTGGGTCTAAAAGTTTACCTCTTTAAATATGATTTGCATACATAGGGTAATTTTAGATTTACTGCTTCTGGTAGTATGTTTCAAGTGAAATATCAAAGTCAAATTCTTGATCATCTCAGAGAAACTTTTAAGATTTCAACCTATTATTTTGATGTGTTAATTTTGGTCCCTCCTATAGGTACATATATCAAATTTTGTGAATTGGCAAGTTGTGATTTAACCTCATCTAGGTCCATAATTTTAAAATTCTTTTTGTCAAAATTTCACATAGTATTAATTGAAGATATACTATCACCTGATAAAACCTTTGGTCAGTCATGATTTTATGAAAATGTTCTCCTTGCATGTTCTTTCAGTGTACTCATGTTACAGGGATCAAATATAATAAATATGCATTTTTGAGGAGCTTATACCTAAACTACAACTCTCATAGAGTGAAGGCTTATTCCTTCATCACCTTGAAATAAAATAAACCTATAAACATTGTAAGACTGAGGAAAATGTTATATTTTACATTTCATAGTTTTAATGTGAATATATTATATATAGAGAAAACAAACTGTGTATTCACAGTTTGAGTACTCTGATTTTATGGATACTTAATGGCAAAATTGTACTTTGTCTAATTAATTTACTCTATTGGAAATAAAATCCATAAACATATTTAGACTACATACGGCAGTTCAAGTATAAAAATAACTCCACTATTTTGCTAGTTTGAACATTAACAACAAAGTTTAAAACTGTCACACATTGAAAGGATATCATACAGATAAAAAACAAAGGATAATTTGACTTTTAGTAGAAAACTATTGGTCAAGTTGATAACATGAGCTGCTGTTTTAAAAAGTACCACAGTATAGTGTTACACCTATACTTCTTATACAGCAGTTGTCATGTAAGGTACCAGGTGCAGCAGAATATATGATCTATGCCAGGGAGTTAATTAATTGGGCATTGGTATAATGATTAAGGTGTTTACCTCAGAGATGCATGGCACAGGGTTTGTTTCTCACCTTTGAAGGAAAATTAGCTAATGGCCTGCAAGAGCAGCTAACACCTAATATTTACCTAAGAGCAAGTTTGCTTTCTGATTAATTTCAGACCCAAGAAACAGGGTAGACTAAACAACTGACATATTAGTTTGTTTAACCACATCTGTAGGTACTACTTATACTATAAGGCAAGCTAAGAAAACAAAAATGACCCCTTCCCATTCCAACTGCAGCAGATTAGTAGAGGAACCATCAACAAGATTTATAGGGTCCAGGAAATAGGAGGAAGTATATAGTTAATGAGGGTTGTGACAAAGCCATTTATTTATGTTTTATTGTGGTCTTTACTTTTGTCTATATTTTTGTAGCTGACTATACTAGCCATTTATTTTGCCATGTGCTCAGTTGTCTCATTTGTTCTACTGTGAAATGAGAATCTTCTGGTCCATTGCTCTTCCTGGGTGCCTCATCATCCATTCTCAGGGACAAGGGGTTTGTATTTCATGCCCTAAATCCATAGGGCATGCCTGGTAGGATGTTATAGGGTTCAGTGTGCAAGGAAAAACAGTGAGGGTGTATCACTGACTTCTATATGTAATCTGTCACCAAAAGATACCCTGCCCTGCTCTCCCCTAGAAGTAGCAAATCCTGCAGGGTTTCTACTGTCTTCTCAGAATCCAGCATAGGGAAGTGTGCTGTGGGCCTGCACACCCTCCCCCCCCCCCGAGAGAAAGAGAAATGAGCAGGTATTTCCTTTTCATTCTACTCTTATACCTCATCACGCTGATCCAGAAATAGAGTTCTTTTCAAATCCAGTTGTCTCAGGATAAAGTCTGGGCTCTCTATGCTAACTGATCTGTTTCTTGTAATCTTCTGATACACTGCAAATGGCTGTAGCACATTTTCTTTTCTTGCATCCATACACTGTAAAAATGATTATCAGGAGCACCAGGGCTATTAACTATGAACAAGTTTTATCTGCTGTGCTGGTTTTCATTTCCCTCAGTCAGCTTTTGCCTACTCCCAGACCACCCTGAAAAGAGGCACTTACATTTAACATGTGTACCCGATTAACAAACAAAATAAAATAAAATATTCTTTGTTAAACTGTATTCATTTCCATTTCATTTTGAAGCTATCAAGGCTCTTTATATTTTGAGGGACACTTATTTTACCTGGTAAGAATGTGTCAGTTATCTTTTGTGCCAAATCAGTTTTCTCTTATATCGTATCTAGACATAAATCGGATGGCAACATTATCCGACCAACATCCTGGAACAGTTGATCCATTCTCCGACCAGGGGTACAAATATCCTTGACCTTGTATTCATGAACATGAGGGGATATTCTTCAGCCAATGTAATATCTTCACACATCAGATCTGTCCATAAGGCAGTGTTATTTGAAAAAAATAAATAAATCTAGGAAGCCAGCAAAACCGAAAACCTTTAGGAACTATTCCAAGGCTAACTTCTATCTACTAAGCAACACCTTGACTAAATTCTAAGTACCCCGAAACCCAGCAAACAGCATAGAATGCAATGAGCTATTTACAAAATCTCTGTACAGCCATACTGATAGCTGTATAGACTGAGCTATACCCACTCATATTAAGAATAAGACAAACTCAAAAGACAAGCCACCCTGGTGGAATTACACTATCAATCAGTTATACAATAAAAGAAAAAAATCTTGGTCAAGATTAGGAGCAACAAAGCCATGCATACTAAAGCCCACCTGACCAATCTAAACAGGCAGCTAAGGGGGTTAAGTAATACTTCAAAGGCTATGTTTCAAGAAAAAATAGCTTCTCAGGCAAGGGACAACCGCAAATCTTTCTACAGCTATGGCTGTAACCTCACAGAAAATACACAACAATGCAAAGGACTTATTGTACATGCATCACCACACTGAACCTGGGTCCAAATGGAGAAGGGGTCTGAATGGAGAGATGAAAGTCAGCAAGCAAAGGATTGTAGTAGTGCTGAAATTGAATTCATCCTCAAGTCATGAGTACTTTCACGAGGTAGACCCTGTTTACCCAAAATCTCACCAAGGTGACACTGATATATAGACTGTATTTATATAGCCTATATCATGGACAGAAGTAGGTGAAAAACTAAAAAAAGATAGCTGGATGCACAAGACCCAGCATAAAAAAGTGCCCAATCCTGGTAGGCACTCTGGTGCCAGGACTGAAAAAGATGACATTATAGAATCCTCAAAATAATGAAATGTGAAGCCTCAGTAGTGCAGCGGTAGCATTGTTACCTCACAGCAAGAGGTTTTCCCGTTTGATTCTCAGCTGGAGCACCTTCTGTGTGGAGTCTGCATGTCCTCCCCACGGTCGAGTGGTGTTCGAAAGACATGCGTAAATGGGCGTGCCTTTGTTGAAGGTTGGGCGTCGAGCTGGCACCTTGGCACCATAAAAATTTAATGCCAATCATTTGCGGACCGGAGTTCCGCTGTGGTGACCCCTAACCGGGAAAAGCCGAAAGAAGAACAAACAACTACAATGGGGTCAGGCCAGGCCCAGGGAAAACTTATAGGTCAACACAGAGCCATAAAGATGATAAAGTGGACTGTTGAGGATAAGAAAGAAATGATGTATTGTTACTATTATGCAAAAAGCCCAGTATTTCCAGACACAAGATATACAAAATGATTAAGGGAGAAAGTAGAGGAAAGAAAAATACTTCCACAAGAAAAACTGTCAGAAGCTTCAAATGAAAATTTGTGTTCATTAATACAACAGATTTGTGAAAAACAGTGCATAGATCAAGAAACATTGCTCTGTTTGGAAAAAGAAGCATCTGAGGAGGTGTGAAAATATAAACAAAAAAAAAAAAAAACAAGAGTTATTTGAAATGTATAAAAAAGAAATATGGACATGGGAAAGAAAGAGAGATTTGATATGGTGCAATATTTATGCAAAGGGGAAAGCCAAATTAATCAATGTAAAGAAGACAGCCCCAAAGATATTCAAAGAGAAATACAGGCAAAGGCATCTGGATATGGAACATTTCACAATAAAATAAAATAATAACACAAAGATGGAACATAGAAAATACGATTAGTACAGTAGAAATTAAAAAAAATAGAAGTCGAAGTTATGGAGTGCCTACAAAGTGAAGGATTTGGTGTAGAAGTTCTAACACAGGTTACATCACAGCAGGATGTAGTGAGTCCCCAAAGTAGGTTGGATCAGGAAGCATCTGAAGAAGAAATACAGACATGGGAAAGAAAGAGATTTAATATGGTGTAATATTTATGCAAATGAGAAAGTAAAATTAACCAATACAAAAAGAACAGCACCAAAGATGTTTGAAGAGAAATACAGGCAAAGGAATCCAGACATAGAAAACTTTACAATACAACAAATAAGAAAACAAAGAGGAAAAGGAGAGAAGGAGATTAGTAATGGAGAAATTAAAGAAATAGAAACTAAAGTTATGGAGTACCTGCAAAGTGAAGGGTTTAGTGCAGAAAATCTAGTTCAGAAAGCACTACAACAGGATAGAGTAATAGATATCCAAATTAAGGGGAAACCAGTGGAACAAGAAGCAATTGGTCAGGTGCCATATCAAAATAATTTGGAGCCTTCCGCAGGAAACCAGTATAAACATTCACTTGAAGCTAGACAGCAAGAGAAGGATCAGGAAACTGTGGAAACTCTGATGCTGTCAATGTTAAGGAGTGATAGGTCAGTGAGTTCCCATATGATAGAGCAGCGGAAGGCACAGGATGAAATTGAAGAGAATGTGCCACAGGAAGTTCGTATAGAATCTTCTATAGAATGCCCACAGGAAATGGAAAACAAGGGATGTGCCCTCAGTTTGAAAGAAAATGAGCTAAGAGAAGAGTTTCTTGATTTAATAGACAGACAGATATATCAAGATCAATGAAATAGACTGCAGAAGGTTAATAAAACCCAAAAAGTCAGAAGCTTGATAAAACAAATGAACAGAGTAATTAAGTCTGTTCATAGATATCTATGTGATATAACAGAAGTAAACAGGATATATTACTGTGCAGCTAAATTAATAACTGATACAGTTCTACCACAAGAACACAGAGTAGTGAGGGAAAGGAAGGGGAGAAATCAAATCCCATTGTGGAAATATCGACTAGAGAAAACTATAAAGCAGTTAAGACAAAAAGTGTCACTGTTGAAAAACTATAGAAGAGGGAACAGATCAACAAAAATGTTAAGAAAGATAGATGTGATAAAAACAATGCACAGTATTAGAACAGGCCAGGATCTATCACGCACTATCGCAGATAAACTAAACATTTCAGCACAGGCGGAAAAACTTAGAAGATACGAAAATACATTTAAAGGAAAAGTACAAAATAAGCAATTTATTGATGACCCAAAAAACTTTTATAGAGAATTAAGAAATAAGATAAAATAAATTAAAAGACTGCCAAAAAAAAAAAAAGAAGAAATAGATACATTTTGGAGAAGTATCTATGAAGATCATGTGGAACATAACAAAAACACTAAATGGATAGAAGAAATTAAAGAAAGAATAAGAGGTTTAAAGGTACAGGATATGAAATGGGATGAAGTAACAGCCAGAGAGATTAAAACAAAGTTAAGAAAAGCCTCTAATTGAAATACCCCAGGCCTAGATGCAGTACCTAATCTTTGGCTGAAAGTATTAATATCTTTGCATGAAGATTTAGCCATGAGTAAGAACTATTTATATGCGCACCCTGAACAGACACCAACTTGGTTAACAACAGGAAAAACAATGAACCTGCAAGCTGCCCTAAAAATTAAAGACCAATAACTTGCCTTCCTAGGACGTATAAACTATACATGGGAATTGATGCCGACAGTTTATAGTCATTAGAAGAAAACTCAATTATGGCAGTAGAACAAAAGGGCAATAAAAGAAAGTCATATGGAACAAAGGATCATTTGTTGTTAAATAAAGACTTAGTGGAGAACTGTAAAAAGGGGAAGAATCTAAGTATGGCATGGATTGACTACAAAAAGGCATTTGATAGTATCCCCCATTCATGGATAAAAGAGTGCTTAAAAATGTATAAGATACACCCTACATTAATCAACTATATTACAGTGACCATGAAACAGTGGCAGACCACTTTGCAATTAAGCCATGATAAAGGACAAATTATTAACCCAGGGATAACAATCCAAAGGGGGATATTCCAGGGTGACTCTTTGTCACCGCTGCTGTTCTGCCTTGCCCTTAACCCAGCAAGCTGTCTACTTAACAGCTTAGGACATGGCTATAATCTGGCTCCTAGAATACAACAAAGTGTAAAGACTTCTCATCTTCTCATCTTTTCTTTGTCAATGATGTAAAACTGTATAAAAACACTGCAAGTTGTCAAATCTTTTTCAGATGATATAAGAATGTCATTTGGTCTTGATAAATCTGCAAAAGCAACCTTTAAAGCAGGAAAACTGCAACGCCAATAAAACATCAGTTTGGGGCAAGAATGTGATATAAAAGAACTTGAGCAAGAAGGAGTGTATAAATATTTGGGAATTGATGAAAGATCGACAATAAAACACAAACAAATGCAAAAAAAAATTAGTAAGGAATACTTCAGAAGACTTAATTTAATCCTGAAAACAGCACTGACATCTAGGAACAAAATCCAAGCTATAAACCAATTTACTCTTCCTGTCCTAACTTACAGTTTTGGAGTGATTGACTTGCCCCAAAACGTACTGGATAGATTAGACAGGAAAACAAGAAGGATGCTTCATGCTCACCAAATGATTTCTAAAAATCAGTGCATACCAAGATTATATATTACCCTTTCTGAAGGAGGGATGGGCCTCCTTGAAATTGATTATATGTATAGATTTTCAATAGTGGAACTCCACACATATCTGTTGACCTCACAAGACCCAAATGTAGTGAAAGTTTTGAAACACGCGGAGAATAAATCTAAGACGACTTCTCTGCTTAATCTAGCAGAAGCATATCGGCGTCAAGCAAGAATGGAAATCAAAGCAGACATAAATAAAAATTAGGCAGCAACTGAATATGCCAAAAAACAAAAGAAAGAATATAAGGTGAAGGATCAGATGAGAAGGCAAGAAATGTGGAAAAAGCATAAATATAGTTGCAAGTATAGAAAACGTCTGGAAGAACTTCATGTTAATCAGGATTGAACATAGGAATGGTTAAGGATAGGCGAATTCAAACCAAGAGATGAAAGGTTAATATTGGTGGCTCAAGATAGTGGGCTGCGTACATGTTGGTTTATAAAGTCCATTGAACATGTGAGAGAAACCGACAAATGTAGGTTTTGTAAAACCAAACTGGAAACAGTTGCACACCTCATTGCTGGTTACAACATACTAATGGCAGAAGGACTGTATACTGAAAGGCATAATAATGTGGCACGACTGTTACACTGGGGATTGTGCAAGCCTTATGGTACTGAAGTGGCTGAAAAACACTGGAAACATGAGCTACAAAGCATCATAGAAAATGATGAAGTCTGCATCACATGGGATCATCCATTACTAACAGTTCAAAAGATGGATGCTAGAAGACCAGATATAGTGGTCCAAGAAAAGAAGACAAGAGTAGCATTGATCATTGAAATTGCCACACCCACTGGCTACAGTGTCTTGCATACAAAGAGACACAAAGTCATAAAATTTCAGGATCTGCAGGCAGAAATGAGAGAAATGTTGAAGAAAGATACCCAGATGGTTCCAACAGTAGTAGGAGCAATGGGTCTTATAAAAAAAGAATTTACAATCTTTTTTAGATATGTTACCAATACATGTAACTCCATATGAATTGCAGAAGGAGTCATTACTGGGCACATTGTGGGTGCTGTGAAGAGCACTTTTGGCAAACATAAAAGATTGAAATAATACTAATTTCATGAAATTTAATTGTACTTTGACTTAGGAATGGGGTCCATTCCCTTCGTGGTATTAGAAACCCAAAAGACTTGGAGAAATTAAAAAGAGCTAACCCTGAGACCATTGCTAACATTTTGGCTGACAGGTTCATCTGAAATTTCTCCCCCAGATAGTTCAAAGGAAATACTACATAACACAATCTCCCAACCATTACTAGATAACTGTTCAGTGATGCAGTTTCCAAGGTAAAAAAAACACTGCATTGATGAGCCCCAATAACATCCTGGGATGAATGATAAACAGAATGAAACATGACCACACTGGAGAACTTGAATCACTTCCCAACTGAAGCCTTCAGTTAGGTTTTGTGCCCAAGGAATTGGTTTTGTGCCCAAGGAATTGATTATTGTTACAGTCATTTCCCTGCACAAATTAGATTCAACCACTGCTCTGGGTAACTACAGGTCCATAAATCTTACTAGCCTCATTTCTAAGGCCATGGATAGAATCATCATGGACATGGTAAATGAGGACATAGGCAACCTGCAAATGCTGGACACATCACGTTTTTGCTTTATTAAAGGAAGCTCATGCATATTCAATCTGGTGAATTTTTTTGAGAGGGCCACCAAAGCATTGGATGAAGGTAAGACTTTGCACACAGCCTACCTCAACCTGGAAAAGGCTTTTGATACAATACTCCACTCAGGCATTATAGACAAGCTCAGTATTATAGGTATAGACTCATTTATCACCCATTGGATAGCCAACTGGCTAACTGATAGCACCCAGGTGGTCAAAATAGGTGAGGCCACCTCCACCAACAAACCAGTCACTAGTGGAGTCCCCCAGGGGTTGGTATTGGGTCTGCTCCTTTTTGGCATCTATTTATCTGAAATGGAAGCAAATGCTGAAGGTTTATAGCTGACTAAGTTTGAAGATGATTGCAAGCTGTGGGTTATGATCAACTCCCCTGCGGACACTAGCATTCTTCAAGAAGGTCTACCTCTGACTAATAAATTGTGCCAAAGCCATGGTCTTAAACTCAATGGTAAGAAATGCATAATTGTACCATTTGGGAAGTCAACCACCCTAGCTTACTACCATGTTGATAATACACCCCTAAGAATTGACCCAGTGGTCAGGGATCTAGGTACTCATGAAGACAGCAGCTTTACCTTCAACCACCAGATGGCCACAGTGGTAAGGAAATCCTTTTATGTTGTGCAACTTATGAGTTAGGGCATGGTATCTCGGTCCCAAGATGCCATTATCCCACTGTACTCCACCCTTATCAGACCAATCATAGTGCTCCCTTTGATATGTACCTGACCAGGCATATGCAGCAACTACAGCAACCTCAAAGGTTTTTACAAAAAGAATGCAAGGTGTAATGAACCTGCCTTACACAGACTGGCTTAAAGCCTTTTTCTTCTACTCAGTTTCCTATAGATTGCTGAAGGATGATCTATGCCTGGCTTACAAGGCATTTGCAAACCCCACACTTATGAATCTCCTACATATTCGTAAGTCAAAGAGTACCGGAAATACAAGGCCTAAGCAACTGAATTTTGTCTGTGACATAAACAGACACTGCTGGAGAGACAGATATGTGTCCCAGAGTCTGCCCTTCCTATGGAGCAGGATTCCCGTCCATGTAAAGCTGAGTTCATCTATTACCCAGTTTAAGCAAAACCTAGACCAGTGGATGAGGAATAGGATATTTACACCAGGCCTGGCACCCATGTCCCTTATGACCAGAGGTAGCTTATAAATGCTTGGCCTTCAATGACCTGTTTGGACGCAGGACATCATTACTCTTTCAGGAAAACTTGATTAGGCTTGGAAAGGCCCCTTGGTTCATTAGCCTAGTAAGAGTCTATTAATCTATGAGTCAGAGATTGAGCATGTTTTGATTAGTTTTATTTTTTTATTAATTTACGGTCTGACTTTTTTGCAGAAGCTTTTCAATCTGTCACAAATTATGGACTAGCATTGCATAGAGATCACAGACTGAGCTATAAGCATATTTTGGTCATGAAATGGTTATCCATGGAGTAAGGATTTAGCTCAGTATTTCAAAAGAATCTATATTTACTTTTTTTCTCCAGAGCTTCAACTTCTACACTGAATATAACCCTATAGCTTGTTTTTCTAAAGAAAGGTAAAATTTTCTACTGTCCAGAGTTAACATTGTACTAAAATTCTGCACAGATGGTATTCTGCCACTGTTTAAAAATACTTTAATGTTTCCCTTCTCTACATATTAAAAACAATTACTGTATGAAAAATAATGTTTATGTAAATAAATCTTGAGAAGAGGTGAATACCCAAATTTTAAATAAGAACTTTGCTACTGATAAGAAAGCCTTAGCTTGCTCACTATGATGACTGAGGTTCAGAGTGGGAAATGATGTGGTTTTGCTGGCTCATAGCAAACATACATTAATGCACCGCCTTGAGCAGTGTGAACTTTTCTTCTTGCTAAGCAAATGCTGCAAATTTGCAAGTTCGCATAAAGGTCTTAGTAAATGTGTCAGATAAATGCCAACAATTTCAGTTTCGGGTTACAGCCAGCACTGCCAAATATCCTTACAGTGCCATTTGCTTGATAGAATTCATGATCACATTTCTTTGCATATGAAAAACCTCCTTACAATGAATTATGATAATTTGTGAATGCATACACGCAACATAGTGCATACAAGTAATCTGGGCAAGTGGCTAAGCAGCATCTATCTAATAACTGTACATAAAAATATTGGAACTTAACAGTTTGTGTGAATCCTCAAACTATTTATGTTACATATGCAAATTTATATGACATTTGTTTACCTTTTACATAAACAGGTCATGGTTCAAAAATTTTCCCCTAGTATAATCTGTTTACCTGTACATTATGAATAAAATAAAATAAAATAAAATAAAATAAAATAGAATAAAATGCACAGAGACTACCCTATGCAGAACATAGAAGTTGAGCCATGGAAAGAAGTAACTTCATGCAGAGTTATACTCTAAGAGAAGATGAATGATAACTGATTGTCAAAGTAAAATTATTTGTTTTTTCGATATGCAGCACATCCTATAAACACTCACAATCTTTCGTCTTCTCTCTACTACATGTGTCAGGCTTACCAGAATACCATTTGGGATCATCACATTATTAAAAAAAAAAAACAATATTGGAGTATCTTGGAAAATTCACTTTTCTATGTGGATCAGTAATTAGAGATAGTATACTTGAATATCAGGGACATAAGTATAGGGGACAATGCTCCATGCAAAAATTATTTAAAAGAGAATTTTAAAGTCAGTTTTCCACTGTCCATACAGTACTGACTGAAAACACTACTGAACACTGATCATTAATGTAGCAAGCTTTAGCTAATGAGCCATATTAGTGCATTGTACCATGCTGGTATAACTTGTTTGCATATGTAGGCTTAAAGAATCACAGTTATACCTGCAAGGGAGGGAAAGTAATTAATCATGCACAGAAAATACATAATGTGCACTTGTCCTCTGTGACATCAAAGTACTTTTAATGTTTAAAAAGAATTTTGACAAAAAAAAAAAAAAAACATTTTATTGAATAGGTTTGTTAACGATTACATCTATTTAATAATCAGAGACACTGAAAATAGCAGCAGAAAATTTTAAACACACGCACATACACACACACACACACACACACACACACACACACACACACACACACACACACACATTCAATCTGAACTATATTGCAGAGGAAGCAACGAACGTTTAAATCGACAACTCTACGTAAGAATGAAAGGCAGAAGATCGAGAAGAAAATGTAGATAAAGTTACACCACAGACCATATGGAGCATGAAGGCTGTAGTAGATAGTTGCAGCACCTTGCTGCCAGCTGCTTGCTAGTATAGTACTCCTGTACATGGGGTTAAGAAATCTGTGTCATCGGTTTGGATATACAGGCAATAATTATTTTATTATATTGAATGGACCCAGATCTGTTCAATAAAATGATTGCAGAAGCAAAATGTACACATAACATATATATCTTAGCTTGTATTTCTTTTTCATTCTTTATTTATTTATTTGTTTATTTATTTATACTGAATAAAATGTGCACACAGCATATATTTCTTATTTATTTATTATAATACCATTGTCTTGTTTATGTTGTCATCAGTGGCACATTGATCAGTGAAACCATCTCAAAGTTTTTCTTTCTGATATTTTGAATGGTCACTGAGTTGTTGTTTCAATGGCTTCTAT
Organism: Protopterus annectens; assembly: GCF_019279795.1. Classification (NCBI taxonomy): domain Eukaryota; kingdom Metazoa; phylum Chordata; order Ceratodontiformes; family Protopteridae; genus Protopterus; species Protopterus annectens. Next base: position 1,685,666,864 of record NC_056743.1, read on the forward strand.
TCGATAAGGAAGTGTACAACATTTGATGGCTTAATCACAACATAATTTACCCCCCCCCACACACACACACACACACATTCACACACATACACAGAGTCTGCAGCAGCTAGTACTCCATAGTGCTTACAGAATATACTTGAATTAGTACAGAAAGCACACAGTTACATTTAGCTGGATAGGCCCTGTAACTTGAATCTAAAAATAAATAAGAAGTCACCCTCATGGTCCACTGCAAGGATGAGCTACTGTAGTTGAGAAAAAGAGTGTTATTTGGTCAAAATGTTTAACCCATTCTTCCCAGAAATTGTCTGGGTATAATACATGTAACCACAAGGATTCCTTTTGTCTTCACAAAATTTTACATGGGCGGTTGAAGGGATACATGATTATCATTCGAAAGATTATTCTTCTATGGACAAACAGATGAATGAGATTCACTGAAAACCACTTTCAGAAAACATGATTTCAAGGTTTTACCCAATTTGGTGGGGTGCAGTAGACCCCCACATCCCTCCGAACTTGCATATACCAGCTCCACGATCGCACAGCAGTGAAGAAATTGCAACACTTCCTGTTCACTGAAAAAGGCCCTCAGTGATTATGTCATCAAGCTAACTTCTGTTGAAGCATAATCCTTTGACTAACATTCACATTCCTGACTGTAGATACTGCAGTTGCCTCATGTGCCTATTTTATCCAGTTGTGGATGGTGTACATCACTGTCTTTTCCTCTATTAACTTACTTAGCATTTGTGTGCTACAGATGCAACTGCACATGCTTTTTTCATTAGGGACTGTAAGACCTATTGCATACATTTTGTAATCATGTTTTTATCATGGTACAATACACCATTACTGCATCTGATGTATGTTTTGCACCATCCTCTGAACTACCTGCATTCTGTGTCTTCACAATGGTGCTAACTCCAGACCAACGTGGGCTAATAGGTGTCTCACTGACAGCAGCTTCTTGTTTTGTAATGTTATGTCTCTTCATATGCACTGCAAAATCCCCAAGGTCTTCTTGTTGTTTCTTACATTGCTTGCAAACTGTCTCTTACTAGTCAGCTATTGCACATTATTTCAACCATAAGTAATGTTTTGCATTGCAAATACCTTGACAATAGTTTTTTTTTCACATCTGAAAAGGAGCAAAGGAAATCATACAGTGTAAAAAGCATATGCATTTTTTTCATGGTAAAAAATAAAGTAGCTTTGGCAATGAGCGTTATTTAACTGGTTAATATGATAAACTTTCTGAAACTTTGATGTTAAGATGAACAAAGGGAGGAAACACTTCTCCACGAATTATACTGTGTAGTTGGAAAACTGCTAAGAAATATTCCAAGTCATGTTTGATATATGAAATCCCATTGGCTGATTACATACATTGGTTTTTTTTCATCTTTCCAAATGCCACCATCAAAGAACAGGTGTAGTGACTTGATCTGAATCTTGGCAATTAGTTTATCTCTTTTAAATGAATTATACTAATATTTAAAAATTGCCCCTGATTGTGAGATTTTGTTACTTCCAATATACTTGGTTTTGTCCAGAATTTGCGAGCAAAAGAAGTTGAGAGATATGCCTTAAATTACATTATATGACTTATATAATTATATGACTGATAATGAATAAGAAAATATAAAATATATGAGTACACAAACTTCTTAGATGAGATTGACTGGATACCTCAGAAGAAAACAGAAGGGCATACCTAGAGGGAGGATGCTAGATGAGGCCTTTGGAAGATAACAGAGAGAGTCAGACAGAATCAGGGAAGGAAGCAGCTAAGAACTAGTATAGGAGGACAGCTTATGGGTACTATGAAGTAGGGGGTGGGGTACTAGACCTTCCCTGTAAAGGAAGTGGTGGGAGGTGTTGCATAGGTTGATATGTCTATAGGACTTACATCATCATCATCAGTCATTATCATCGACCCCCTTTTACCAATTTTCTACACGGGGTCAGAGTATCATGTTAACTGTCACCATCTCTCTCACTTAATGCCACACTCCTACCTTCTTTGACATGCATGCCTGACTGTTGCAGATCTTCTCTCACACGATCTATACACCTGTTTGCTGGATGTCCTCATTTCCTTTTATCTCTTGTCTTCTGCTTTTCTGCACATTTGTCTGAACTACCATAATCTATTCTCTTTGATCTTTTCTGCAATTGGAGTTACTTTGGCTTCTGCTCTTAAGTCCTCATTTTTCATCTGGCCCACAGTGGGCATCCTACCACCCTCCTAAGACTCATTTCAATCACCTCTAGCTTACTCATCGCCTTTGCCTTTACTGCCCAAAGTTTGGTATGCTTTATTTTTTTAAAGCAGTTATAATAGAAATGCTCTCTGGGGCTGAAATTGAATATCATTATGTGTTGGATGTATATTTAGAGCAAACTGACTGAATTTTTTTTTTATCATTTCCAATGTATTTTTCCCCATAATGTGTACATTTATATCGTATTGTAGGACATCATTCAAAAGATAAGAATAAAAAAAGAAATTCCCTTTCATCTTTGTTGGGTGGCCTAATGCAAACACAAGGTACAGGATTTGAATCTCTCAGGGGATAATTGGCTAGGCTTAAAATGGCTCGCAAGGGCAGTTAGCCTAGTACTAATCTATGAACCTATGAAAGAAAAAAACAGGCACAGGGTTCCTGCCATTTTAAAGGTAAGATATTAACAGTGATGCAGAGTGAACAGAATTATATCAGTTTTAAAACATCTTGTTTCCACATCATATGTAGTGCAGTGAAATGTTTAAAAATCTAGAAGGTATATAAAATATAAATAAGATATAGTGAGGGATTTTTTTTCAAGATAACTATCAGTTTCACGTTTTGCCCTTTTGTGGGGTGCTAATTACTCAACTTTTTATTATGAAATGATGCTTGAGAATCATGTGGGCAGCAATCATTGTCAAAGAATTTTAACAACTTGCTGATTCCTATATATCATCTGACTCCATGCAGACAGGGTGGTGAGAACAAAATGCATCTCTTAGTTACATTTGTACCTAGCATGAGAATATTTCTTTTTTCATTTAATAAGTCATACATTACTCATTTGTATTGAAAAGTTTAATATCTGTTTTCATGCTGTCCTGCTAGCAGTGTAATGTTATCACAGCCATCAACATGATTTTCTGTGATTGTCTTTTAGTTATTGGGTGGTGCATCAGGTTTTCATGACTAGAAGCCACACTTAAGAGTGAACCTGAAACTTGGATTTGTGTTTGGGAAGATGATAAGCATTCTGCTACTGAACAATGAGATCCGAGGCAGACAGTAATGATGGTCATTTGATTCTGGCTACATGCATTACAATCACTCCTGCAATAAAACACTTATCACAAGCTTGCTTCAGCAATCATTGCAGACAAATATAGACTACATGACATCTCAGCTGCAGGCTCCCTGGTCAGACGTGTATTAGTCAATGTTGGTAACACCATTTATCTTACTCTGTACATTGCTGTAAGAAGTAAAAATGTAGTAGGATTTAACAAAAGGAGGTTAATGCTATTCTAATTTTTTTAATATCTGTTTACTTATTTCTTTGTCTGTTTGTTATTTATTTATTTATTTATGTATGTATGTATGTATGTGTGCATGTATGTAAGTATGTCTGTTGCCTGAGAAGTGCAAACTGGGTTATATCTTCAGAGGACATTCATACAAAAATAAATAGATAAGTGAATAAATAAACAATCTGAACAGAAATAAAGAATGAATACAAGGATAAAGAGAAATAGTAGACAGTGAGTTGTCAAAGCTCTTCAGTAAACATAGTTCTTATGCATTATTTCATCATAAGTAGCTAGCTGGTCAGGGAATTTAGCACAGCACCCACAACAGGTTGAAACTTTTAGTAAATTGAAGATAGTACCTTGATATATTGGATTTCTAGGATGTGTTTGATGGATGAATTAAGTGCATTTATATTTGATAAAAATCATGTTGCACTGAATATTGTATGCAAGCATACAGTCTACTTTTAAACAAAAGCAGATTCTATTGCCTCCTGCTAATGTTTACAGTATTAATCAATATGATGAGAAAGTTAACAAAAAAATTGAGCTGAGCTGATTTGTTATGAAAACAATGTACAATGATATACATGTAGTATGCATATGTACAAGAAAGAGTGATTCATTTTGACGTATGACAGCAAGTGTAATTATATTTTGCTATTTTTTTTTATACAATATAATTATGAGTAACAGAACACAGAGTGAGAATGAGTGAGCTATAAAGGAATGTTTGAAGTAGAAAGTACGCAAAAGATAGACAACAGTGGAAGGAATTGGGGAGAAAAGGGGCATGAACGCACAGCAGAGATAAAGAGAGTAGCAGTGGAGAAAATAGAGTAATAGTGGGATGTAAACAAGAGCAGTAACTAAAAATCAGTATGTACAGCACAGGCTATCAGAGGACATCACTGGGTGTCAAAGGGAGGAGTTGTCCAAGCAAATCAGACGTGTGTGTGTGTGGGGGGGGGGGTCAAATAAGCAGTTATTCAAGCCATACCAGCTTGCAAAATTAATTTATCTAAAAATGCATGAGCGGTTCTTATTTGAACAAGGATTTCAACTTCTGCTGGCAGAATGATAAAGGTGAGCCTCACACAGTTTTAAGGTATAAATACAGAAAAGGCTGAATCTCTCAATTAGTGTTTTGAAGGAGGAAGGAGTAACAGTAATGCATTCGCTGTGCCTTCATCACTTATACATCAGTGGGTGGACCCCACTTCATGTGCTTACCTCCTCTTGAAGCATCTTGAAGGTCAGAGGATAGCAGTAATCGGACCCTGCCCAGCCATTCAGCATCTTCAGAAAATGTGCTTTGTTTAACTGCTTTTGTTATTCGTGATTTCTTAACTACATAAGAGAGGTAACCCTAAAATAAACATTTTCAAAAAAAAAAAACTGAAGTACAAAGGATACGTAAAATTATTGTAGGAAGCTATATAATAGGTTGTAAGCATCTGTACTCAACATCAGGATAAGATGCAGTAAATAATGCTATAAGAAAAGACTTGACTGTTGCTGCTGTTTTTTGGGTTATCTTAATATTATGCATATCAGAGAATACATTCATTACAGCAAATGCTTACAATAGTGAAGCGCATAAAAGCACATAAGGTCGACCACAGAAGGTTGAAACACAGCGCATTGAAATCACTCAAACCAGCATCTGCTAATTATATACACCAAACTCCCAGATTATACTACATTGGAGAAAGAGAAAAAAAGTCCCTTCTGTACTGAGATCCTGCACAACACGTTACAGGCTTTTTAGTGCTGCTAAAAAAGGCCAGTAATACATAGCTTCAATATTTTGTGTTTCAACCTTCTGTGCTTAACTATTATAAACATTCACTGTAATAAATGTATTCTATATATTAGTGAATTTCTTTTAATTGGTATTCATTTTAATGATGAAAGTCGAGAATAGTGGCAGAGACCTCATAAGATCAGCAGTAGTCTTACTTTCAGAATATATAATGTCTTGGTGCTACTTATAATCTTATAGGAAAGGCTGCAGAAAGGCAGGTAAAGCAAACATAATACCCTGAAAGGGACAAATAATTGTGTGAGCTGGCCAGATTAAGGTAGTAGTTTTGATTTTACTTGCTGTAAATGATAATTTACATGATATGTTTGGAAACACATCTGTGGGTCTCACAGTAAGAGGTGAAGGAAGCAGTGGAAAGGCAACAGCTGAACAGATACAATACAGTGGGAACATAAAAATGTTTGCAGGAAAATTTGTTTATTTCATAATGGCCAGTTACAAAAAGCCTTCTCCCAAACAATGCCACTCACCTAAGATGCCAAGACTTTGAGGTAGTTTAGATTTATACAAGTTTGAGGAAGGCTTAGGGGGTGAGAGATCAGAGGTTACCACACTGAACAAATGATCGACAAAGCACAGTCCACTGAAGTAGAGTTGGTGAATCATACTTTGCTGAACTTGCACTGTCCATAAAATGTTTCTGAGCTCAACCAATTCACTTGCTTATTTTGCCCAAATGGTCTTTACCATACTAGTTACTCTTCTCATCAATTTTAGTGGCTCACATGGAAGGGCACTTACATGTGATGTGAGAAAGATCTCAAGATTGAGTGGTCAATCCCCATACCAGGTGCTTATATTCATGTTTGACCATTGACGTGGCAGTCCCATACCTCTCCTTCTCACCTATTAGAGTAAGAAATCTAGACAAAGCCAAAAGTAATGAGGGAGATAAAAGGTCTACAGTGAAGGACAGATTTTCTGAAGGATTTAAGTATAAAACGGAAATGCTTGTCATTAATTAGTGGCATTAATCATTAATGATTTGTCAGAAAACTACAAATTTTATGATGAACAGGCCTAAGATATGAACACAAATCTGGATGTTCAGTAAAAGTCTGGACAGTTGAAATTTTGACAGCTTGAAGGATTTGCTGCATTGTTGAACTTTGGCCGTCATATGAGGTGTTAAGTTGAAGTTTTATTTACTTGAGTTGCTGTTAGTTCATTTGGATATTAATAATTCCATGACACTTCAAAGAAGATGATATTTTCCTAATAACAGCAATCAAAGAATCAGATGTGCAGTTCAAAAAGACATCCTGGTACCCCAGGCAGCATTCTTACTGTACTTAGAAAGGAAACAAATAAAAAAAGATTCTGGAAAGCAGACAAAAATAGATTCTGTAAATGAGATCCTCACATCCTAGCTACACCTAGCTCTAATGAAACAGTAATTTTTATGTCTAAAATAATACATTAAAAATAATCAATAATTGCATTCAAGGTCAAATCACTATGCTAATCTTCATTATATAAAACAAAACTATAATTCCCCAATCGCATTTTCACATAGATATATATATATATATATATATATATATATATATATATATATATATAGACATGTGGGAAATTTCCTTATTGAAGTATTGCCTTCTTGGTAGAGAATGTATGCTTATCTTTTTTCATAAAAATCATAAACTATATTCTCTTCAGTTACTTCGGAACAATTTCCATCACAGACCTGTTCTCTGTTAATTTTCTAAACTTGTTCTAAAATAATGAATCTTGTTGCCTTGTTTTTTTTCTCTTGTGCTGTCTGCAAATAAACATAACTATTCCACCTTGCATTTTTACAATTGAGTCTTTATCAGTAACATGATATATAGGAGTTGTCACTCAGAATCACACCTACAGCTGTCAACTTTAATACAACCCTTCCTTTTCTGCATAGCGATCTGATAATCTGCACCACTTTTCTCTGCAGTTACTTTTCTCACATCACCACTTAATCCTGCTGACATGCTCCTTTTCTATTCTTCCACCTATAAAATTAACTTAAATCTCAAAAAACTCCTTTATTCTCTTACAACAATTTTCATACAAAATGGGCTGTAAATAGATACGTAAAATAGACCCTCAGCCTCATTGTCATGCAGTCTTATTTGTTCCTCATTTGCATATCTGCAGAGAGCATTATGCATCCTAATGGGAGCAGCTATGTATGCTAATTCTTAAAATACTCACATTAGTTTTGCACAGTCACAAAAGCGTCTAAATTATAATTTGCATATACTCATTTGTATAAGGCATTACTCAGCTACATTTACAAGCAAGTGGACAAAATAATTTTGTACATGGGCAACCTCTTCTGCATAACCCACAGCCCCAGTCTTTATTATTCTTATTCTGAGGTGACTGCACGTTAGAGAAAGAGCATTCACAGGCAGGTAATGCAATGCCTATCTTACTCTTTCACTGAGATGTAGCGATCCCATACCACTCACTACTTACTAATAGGTCAGTAACTAAGTCTCGCGGTACAAAGACGTGAGCAATGACAGTCTGAGCAAATGTCAGATAAGCCAGCATGATGCATCAAATGTCGTGCTCGAAAGACTGGTAAGTCATTTTAAAAATGCAGTTGCTGATTGTGTTCCTCATTTCTACTTTTGTTACTTCCTACTTTACCAGGTACTTAGAGTTCACAGGTTGACATTATCTTCCTTATTGTCCTAATTACAATAAGGTGCTATGATATCCTCTTTAATATTTTCTTCTGCATGCATCTGAGTGACTGTGTGGTATCCCCAGTTATACATGCTCCTATTTTTACCCACAGTGTATTCAGCATATTAATACCGACTCGGCATACCTTTCAACCTCTTAGAACAAGAAATCTGGGCAAAGCCATAAAATAAAAAGTGGGACAAAGTCCGAAAAATAGGGACAATTTTTAAATATTGCTCTTACAAACTTAGAAAGTTGATTAAATTACAAGTTATACATTAGCATGAATTTTCTGAAAGGTATGAAGCCTGAAACTTAAATGTCTGTCATTATTTTCTAACTCCAACCTTTAATGATTTGCCAGAAAACCACGATGTTATGAAAAACAGACCAAAAATATGTGGCAAAAATTTGGACATTCTGTGAAAATCTATACAGTTGAGAGGTATGCAACTTTGTCAGCAGGTAAGTACCATTTGCCACACCTTTTCTACCAATTAATCTACCTATTAGACAAGCATCAGTTCACTGGTAACCAACTTCTTCCTGCATGCTTTTAGAATTGCTTAACACTTGGCTCAAGCATTTTGAACTCTGAGACAGTTTTTAATTCCACGACCTCTTTAGTAAGTTTTATGTATTTACAAGAAAGAAATACTTTTGTTATTATTTCTCAACTGCCATCCCTCTCTCTTTCATATTTACCAAATCTTCTTAGTTATCTCCTCTTCTGAAATATGTGACCATTAATTCCCTTGGGGTACATAAATATTTCTGTCATGGTTTCTTTGTTCTCAGCTTTGCCTGTGACACCCATTTTAGATTCCATTAGTCTAGCTTTGTAAGTCTTTGTTTAGAGACCCCATACCATATTTGTTAACATCCTTTGAACAGCTTCCAGCCCTACAATATCTCTGCAGAACTGGCATCCCCGGAATTGAATGGAGTACTAGATGTCCTCCTTTCTATCCATTCACTCATCCATCCATCCTTCAATCTTTCCTTCTTTTAATACCTGTCCATCCATTTTTCAATACCCATTTATTCTTTTCAGGCCCATAAAGTATTGCTCCTGTGATGGTTCCAACTGTTGCTTTTGAGGGTAAATCCATGTACGTTTTCTACTGATGAAATCTCTCTGTATTCACCATTGTGTTTGCCATCCAACTTCTAAGAGTGACCAATCACCTTTTAGATCATTCCTCTCATTTCATCCGTCCATCCATCCATCCATCCATCCATCCATCCATCCATCCATCCATTCATCCATACCTCTCAACCTCATAGAGCATGAAATATGGACAAAGCCATAAATGAAAGTGGGACAAAAGTCCAAAAATAGGTACAATTTTTAAATATTGGTCTTACAAGCTTAGAAAGTTGATAGGATAACAGGTTTTGCATTATCATGAATTTTTTCTGAAGGGTATGAAGTATGAAACTCAAACATCTGTCATTATTTTCTAACTTCAGTCTTTAATGATTTGCCACAATTGCCTGAAAACCAGAATTTTATGAAAAGTGGACCAAAAATATGAGGCAGAAATCTTAACAATCTGTGAAAATCTGTACAGTTGATAGGTATGCATTCATCCATGCATCCACCCATCCACCATTTACACTAGACAGGGATGTCAGTGTCTGTCCTGGCAGATAAAGCGTGAACAGCTTTGAACCTCAGTCTGCATAGGTCACTGTCTATAACAGAATGAGCATACATATTCTCTTAACATTTACAACTGCTAGCAATTTTTGCAAGATCACCAATCAACCTACTGGATATCTTTGAGAAGTTGGAGGAAACTGGAGAACATGGAAAGAAAATTACCTGGACACAGGGATGTCATGAAGACTCCACACAGAAGGCACAACAGCCATCTGATATAAATATTCTATGATGTATATTTTATTTGTGCTGCTGTCTGTTAAATTCCAGTTATTCATTCTTCCATTGTTTTGTGTGTGTGTGTGTGTGTGTGTGTGTGTGTGTGTGTGTGTGTGTGTTTGTTTCTCAGCAGCTCCTTGCCTGAGCCACATATTTGACTATTTTCTGAAGTTATGATATGATGATGTTAGATGTGATCTATCTAAATGCCTGCAATGTCTCTGTTTCAGTTACCTTGACTTCTTCAGAGAGGTATATTACTCCCCATCACCCCCATCCATTGACACATGGATGACTGGATTGAAAAATGAACATAGGCTCATATGTTAGTACTAGGCAAACTGCCCTTATGGGCCATTTTTTAAGCCTAGCCAATTACCCCATGTTAGAATCAAACTCTGCACCTTGTGATTCTAAGGTAAGCACCTTAACCATTATGCCAACCTCCCCCACTTGTGAAATTCCACTTCTTAAATGGCTTACTCTCTGTCTCTCATTAGCTAGTAAGTATTTACCTCTGGACACAACCCTGGAGAAAACTTAAAAAAAAATGCTAATTTGCCCATTTCATCTTTTACCAAGAATTTTGTGAAATGTCTTGCTAAATTCTATCTAGACAACATCAACAGCTCCTCTTGTAATCCATTGCTTAGGTGATTCAGTCAGGGGAGTCTATTAGTTGGTCTAATATGACATTCCTACTGTGAATGTATGCTGCCTTACACTGTGGCCTCTAAAGGTCAGTAACTGAACAACTTCCCCCCCAGAGGAGTAAATGCCTATCCCAACTGAATGTAACCTCCCTGACATCACAGATGCACAGGTGAAAGCTGCCCTTTCCAAAGCAAAAAACACAGCATCTATGGGACCGGATGGTGTCCCAGGCTGTGTCTTACACGAGCTCCAAGAAGAACTGAACCCTCACATTAAGTCACTGTTCAAACTTAGCCTTACTACAGGATATGTACCCAAAGAATGGCATACAGCTACAGTGGTCCGACTCTACAAAGGTGGTGCCACAATGGACCCCGGAAACTATCGCCCCATAAGCCTGAGTAGTCTGGTCTGTAAAGCTATGGAGCGTATTATCATGGAACTCTTAAACAAAGACATTGGGAGCCTTCAGACACTGGACCCTACCCAATTTGGCTTTGTTAAGGGCAGATCTTGCCTCTTAAACCTAGTTCATTTCTTTGAAACAGTTACCAAAGCCATAGATGAGGGCAAGGTAGTCCACCCAGCCTACCTGGACCTCGCAAAAGCCTTTGACACAATACCCCACTCGGGCATCATAAATAAGCTTACCAAATTAAATATCAACCCCTATATCACAAGATGGGTTGCAAACTGGCTCAGAGATAGAACCCACATGGTCAGAATCACAGGTGTCATGTCCGAATCCAAACCAGTTACAAGTGGTGTCCCACAGGGCTCAGTTCTGGGACCTCTCTTGTTCGGTATATACTTCTCTGAGGTTCAGGCTAACACGGGGGGGGGGGGTTATGGCTGACAAAGTTCGCAGATGACTGCAAACTGGGGGCCATAATCGAATCTCCAGCTGACACAAGCATCCTCCAAAAGGGTCTCACATAGATGGATGCTTGGTACCAGAACCACGGCCTCAAGCTAAATGCTAAAAAGTGCATAGTCATCCCCTTTGGGAAAAACAAGGTGCCCACAAATTACCACATAGGTGGTAATCCATTAGGTACGGAAGAAGTAATTAGAGATTTGGGGACCAACATAGATAGTAATCTCTCCTTTGATAATCACGTTGCCAAAGTGGTTAGAAAGACATTCTATATAGCCCACCTTATCACGAAAGGGTTCGCATCTAGATCAAGAGAGGTCATTGTGCCCCTCTACTCGTCACTCATCAGGCCCATAATTGAATACAATGCCCCTTTTGAGATGTACCTTACCCGACACCTGCAGCAACAGGAGAGACCCCAAAAGTACCTCACCAAGAGGATCATGGGCCACAAACAGATGTCCTATGCAGCTCGACTAAAGAAACTCCAGCTCTACTCAGTTCCTTACCGCCTACCCAGAGGCGATCTATGCCTGACGTACAAAGCCATGTCAAACCCAGAATTAATGGACATGCTCCACCTCAAAAAATCCAAGTCCCTTAGAGTTACACACTCCAGGAACCTAAACCTCAGCACAAAAATAAATAGGACATGCTGGAGGGACAGATTCATTTCCCAGAGGCTCCCCTCACTCTGGAATAGAATCCCAATTCATGTTAGACATAGCCCCTCGCTGACCCTCTTCAAGCGAAATCTGGACGCGTGGATGGGAAATCGCAAATTCACCCCTGGGATCTCCCCTGTGTCCCTGCTAGACAGAGGCACAGTAAACTAATCTTAAAAGGGTACCTTCTGTGACCTACTTTACAGAGGAACAGTAGGCTAATCTAATAGGGAGGCGGAAGCCAAATACACTCTGGCTAGGCTTATAAATGCCCTAGGGCAGATAGCCTAGTATCTACCTATGAACCTATGAACCTATTTTTGCAACTTTCTGACCACTAAAGTTAAACCAACTGAACTATTCTCTGCATATCTCTTGCTCCAATGTTTGTGAGGTAAAATAGTATATACCTTCCTGAAGTCCCAATGTACGTCCCCATCCTTGCATAGCTTGTTAAAATAACTGCCAGTGACATAACCAGCTTCCCATTCTTTTCAGCTTTCTGTGATGCATCGCTTTGCAGGTCATAGCTTTGCCCACCCTCAGTTTTAACAATTCATTCAGAACTTTGTAAACTGTGGAAATAGACTAATATCAACTTGTCATTTTTGTTGTGTGGTTTGGGCACTTTCTATTCCACTGATGGAGTATAATTGCTTATTATGTAGACTTTCTCATTGCAATTCTCTAACCACGTTTTTCCACATGTTAATAATGGAATGATTCCCTTAGTTCTTTTTTCCCCTAAAGTGCATATTAAAAGTTTTAGTTCACTCTTAAATATGCATTACTGTATTTCTGTATTTCCCTCACCTTGAACATTTACTGCCCTAGCTGTAATATTTTCTGCCATCTGTTTCACTAATAATATCCATCTTTTTCATAGGTTCATAGAATCATAGTTATATATTAGGCTAACAAGCACTAGGGCCTTTATAAATCTTGCCATGCAATCCAACCTAGTTGTGTCCCTATGTATTATGGGCATTTATTAGGAGGGGTATTTTACTTGTAAAAAGGGGGTATAGCTCAGCGATAGAGCATCTGACTGCAGATTAAGAGGTCCCTAGTTCAAATCTGAGTGCCCCCTGCAAGACTAGCTTTTATTAAAATATAGGGTTGGCATAATGGTTAAAGTGTTTATCTCTGAGACACAAAGCATAGGGTTTAATTCTCACCTTTGAAGAAATCTGGCTAGCCATGGGAAGTTGACATAATGATTAGGGTGTTTACCTTACAAACACAAGGTGCAGCATTTGATTCTTGTGTGGGGTAATTGGCTAGGCTTGAAATGGGTCACAAGGGCAGCTAGCTTAGTACTCATTTATGAACGTAATACTCAATAGTAAGCTTCTGGAGGTTATGTCTGCCTCTATCAGAGACATGGGGGGGGCCAGGCCTTTGGTGAATTTCTGATTTCTCATTTAGTGGTCAAGGTTATGCTTAAAGATGGTCAAGGATGGATTCTGTTTCACATGGATGGGGAGCCTGTTTCAGAAGATGGGGATCCTCAGAGATGCATATCTATCTTGCCAACATGTCTTATTTATGTTACAAGCAAAATTTAAATCATCGGATCTAGTGGTTCTAATGCTGTTCATTTTGCAAAAGTTCCATCAGAGCTGGATTCATGGATGCTTTATATGTCAGGCATAGATTGCCTCTCTATAACCTGTAGAAGACAGAATGTAGAGGTAGGGCTATAAGGTGATATGTATAGGATAATGTGTTTATGCCCTGGATTCTCCTAGTAAGGAACCATTGTGGGAGTTCCAAATGTTGCATACATTTGGTCAAGTACATGAAGGGGGCATTATAGTCAGTGCTGGGTCTAATAAGGGCAAACAAAAAAAAAGTGGCACTATGACTTACTTGGACCTGGATGCCATGCTCTTACTTATAAGTTGGGCAACATAGAATGATTTTCTTACTACCTTTGTCACATGTTGGTCAAGGGCCAGATTACTGTCTACATATATTCTCAGATCCCTGACTACTGGGTCAACTTTACCACCGGAATAGTCCAACTGGGCAGTTTCCCCTTTTCAGTGGAAGCCTGGGGGGAAAAGCCCCAAAAGTTACAAGGTTGTGACAATGTACAAAAAGCAGAAGGAAGCATATACAGAGAAATATGTCATTGAAATTGTCAGACACAGAGTATAAATATCTTAGCATACAATATATAATTGCTGGAAATTCAATGATACACGTTATACAACATAAAAACATTCACAGTATGTATAGATAGGAATATATTTTTACAAAAAGTACATATTTACAAGATTTTCTTCAAGTATGGTGATTAATGACAATATACAGAGAGGGGAAAGCTGTTATGTAGTGGGACACTGTTTGGCTAGGAATTAGACAGGTGCATCACCAGGAGTTAGGTGAATCTTGAGATTTATTTTGAATTGAAAGGGGTTAAGGATAGTTAATATGTTCTGTGGGATCGAGTTCCAGAATCTAGAGATTTGATTAGAATAGAGAGAATCTCCATGGTTATTGTTTGCCTTAGTGATGTAGAAGGAATTTATTAGAAGATCTTTGTTGTCTTTTGTTAGTTTGTGACTGGAGTAAGCTGTAAAGTGCTGGACATTTTTCTGGTCGGTATATTATTCTATGGACAATTGTTAGTTGAGTGTGTATTAGGAGGTTGAGTTATTCAAGCCAGATTAGTTGTTGTGAGGTAATACAGTGATGGGATCTATATGGAGAATTTGTGGCTAATTTGGCAATATTGTTATAGCAGTCTTCTAGTTTTAATAGGTCTTTTTTCAGATTGGTGAAAGCAGCAGAGGCATAAAGGAGGCTAGAAAGTAGATGGGTTCTAGCTATATGTTTTCTTGTGGTATCTATGAGGTATGGTTTAACTCTATAAAGAGAACCTAGGTTAATGTGAACTTTTTTATGGTTAGTGATATATGTATGCCAAATTTCATGGTTTTATCTATTGCAACACCATGTAACTTAATGTGTTATACGGGTTCTTAGTATTGTCAAAGGAATAGATTTGGAAGAGGGATTGTAGATCTTGGGTTTTATTAGTGAAAATCAATGAGCTTAGTTTTTTAGGGTTTAGGATTAACTGGAAGTCAGAGAGCCATGACTCTAGAGTTGTGAAAGATTGCTGGGTAATTTATTGTAGTTTAGAAAGCTGCATAGATGAGTGTGGAATCATCTGCATATTGTATAGATTCATAGATGAGTACTAGGCAAACTGTCCTCAGGGCCATTTTAAGCCTAGCCAATTACCCCATGTGAGAATCAAACCCTGCAACTTGTGCTTTTAAGGTAAGCACCTTAACCATTACACCAACCTCCCAATTTTTATTTTTTTTTCTAATTAGTGAGAGACTATTGGATAAAAGGCAGTTTATGAGCCAGGAATGTATGCATTTTTCTATGATTTTGGATAGAGGAGATACAATTGCAATTGGTTGTGGGAAGGTTGGTGGCTGCATACAGCTTGTTGGTAAAGATGCTAAATGGGAGTGTGTCAAGAACAGAACCCTATGGTACTCCTACCATGATAAGTAACAGTGAGGAGAGTTAATTTTGCTATTTTACAGCTTGTTTACAGTCTTTTAAATAGTTGTGGAACCATGGGAGGACAGAGTTGCTTATTCTAAGAGACTGAAGCTCGTTTAGTAGTTTTTGATGAGAAATGGTGTCAAATGCTTTTGGGATATCTAGAATATTGAGGAGACTAGTTGACCATTGTTTCTGAGTTGGCTAATGGTATTTGTCAAACTTAATAGAGCTATAGTAGTACTGTGGTTAGGTCTAAAGCCATGTTGGGAATTAGTGAGAGACTATTGGATAAAAGGTAGTTTATAAGCTGGGAATGTATGCATTTTTCTATAATTTTGGATAGAGGAGATAAAATTGCAATTGGTCTGTAACTAGATATGTGTCTACAGTTCCCTCCCTTATTTAGAAGTATGATGTAAGAAATTTTCCAGATTTTGGTAACATACTGTTCAGTTATGGTGTGACTGATCAAAATGGAGACTGGATAGGCTATTGCACTGGCAGCTATCTTAAGATATTCCGAGGGTAGATTGTCAGCAGCAAAAGAGGTAGGTTTAAGTTTACATAGCATCTTTTTTATGGTACTGATTTGAATGCAGGTAAGAGAAAAGGTGTTAGATGTTGTATTAGAAATTAGGGGAATGATTAGAGGTAGATTACAGGAAGTTTTCGTTAGATTTAATATGGAGTTTGTGAAATAAGTATTGAACTGAGTGGTTATACTATCAAAATTGTTTGTGCTAGTAGGATTTGGGGTCACAGTTTGACCAGGTTTTAATAAATGATTTATAGTGATCCAGAATATTTGGGGTTGTTCTGGTATTTTTGTTGGGTTGCAATGCAGTAGGTCTTTTTGTCATATGTAATTTGCTTCTTAGCTTTGTTTCTAAGTTGTCGATAACTGTCACGAGTAGCCTAATTTTTATTGGACTCATATTGAGCCCACACGTTATCCCTGGTTCTAAGAAGCAGATTGGTTTCTTTGGTTATCTTATCGATGGAGTAACTAGCCTGGGTGGCAGTTTTTCCAAAACGCACTATAATACATTTCTTGGCATTGAGTTTAGCCTGTGACTTATTCTATTTATAACAACATTATTTTTCTGTTCTAGTCTATTGCCTTCTCTTTTTAGAACTATTGTGCCATAGTGCAGCAGTTAGCGTTGCCACCTCAGAGCAAGAGGTTCACCGGTTCAATCCTCAGCTGGGGTGCCTTCTGTGTGGAGTCTGTATGTCCTCCCTGTTGTTGTGTGGGTTTGCTCCAGTTTCCTCCCACATCCCAAAGACATGCTGTAGGTGGACTGGACACTCTAAATTGGCCCTAGGTATGAGTGTGTGCCTTCTGTGGAAGGTTGGGCACTGAGCTGGCAACTCTACACTGTAAAATTCCACTGCAAATCATGAACAGACAGGTAATCCGCTGTGGTGACCCCTAACCGGGAAAAGCCGAAAGAAGAAGAAGAAGTGCCATTCTGACAACTATTATGGCACCACTTCCCATTTTCTTTGGCTGTTCTTTTGTGATTTAGGCAGTGTTTTTTTACCAGTGTGATAGAAATTCTTATTCGTTCCATGGTTTTCTATGTTAGCATCAAGAATGAGTCTGTATCTGCATACATCTGATGAAAAAGTAACTTAAGTAATCTGATACACAATATCTCATTTTTTCTTGCTAGTAGACCATCTTGTCCTCTCTCTCTTCTTCAGGATAAGGACCATAAGGTACCACTGTCCGAACTACAGTGTCATTTCATGCCTTTAAAGTGAAGTATACTGTCTGCATCCCTCCCTGCATACCTGTTATTTGCAGTCATTCTAAAGCAATATTTGTGAAATAGAGAAAGCGTATGACAAGGTCCCAAGAAAGCTGATCTGGGCAGTACTGCTGTGGTTTGAAGTCCCAGAACATTGGTAGAATTAGTGCAAGCTATGTATAAGGACCCAGTGACTCAAGTACGAACAGTGTTCAGCCTCACCGAGGGGTTCCCAGTGGGAGTAGGTGTACACCAGGGTTCAGCTCTGAGCCCACTACTGTTCATACTGGTGACGGACTACATGAGCAAACAGGTTGGAGGGGACAGATCAATAAAGCTGCTGTATGCAGACGATGTGGCGGTACAAGCAAAGTCTGAGCTAGAACTTCAGCAAAAGATAGGAGAATAGAATGCAAATCTGAAGGCACATGGGATGAAACTAAGCACAGATAAGATGGTGGTAATGGCAGCAGATTGGGGTAATCAGAAGAAGCTGAGAATAGAGATAGACGGGAAGATAGTGGAACAGGTAAACAGCTTCAAGTATTTGGGAGGGGTGGTTGAGGAGAACGGTAGTCTGAATGAAGAGGTCAAAGTTAGAATCAGAGGGGCTGCACCAAACTGTCATAGAGTATCGGGTGTAGTCTATGACAGAAGAATGCCGAAGAAGCTGAAAAGTAAGGTGTACAAGACAGTGGTGTGACCGGTACTACTGTATGGTACAGAAACCTGGGCAGTAAAGACAGAACAGTTGAAAAAGCCAGAGGTGATGGAAATGAAGTGCCTGAGAAAGGTGGTAGGATGCACACTGTGGGAGAGACGAAGAAATGATGACATAAGAGCAGAAGCCAAAGTAGCTCCAATTGCAGAAAAGATCAAAGAGAACAGATTACAGTGGTTTGTGCACATGTGTAGAAAAGCAGAAGACAATTCGGTGAGGAAGATTTGGGACAGACAAGACGAAAGGTAAGGGGAAGTGAGGATGTCCAGCAAAGAGGTGGATGGATTGTGTGAAAGAAGATCTGCGACAGTCAGGCATGAGTGTTGAAGAAGGCAGGAGTGAGCACTGAATCAAGATAGCTGGCGACAGTTAACACGATACCCTGACCCCATGTAGAAAAAAATGGGAAACAGGGGGTTGATGATGATGATGTTGATGCAGTGCACAAGTATGAGATTCATAGACCATTTTACACATGTAATTCAGTGTAACGCAGCTTGGGCTGTGTAGTGGTTTATGAAGTATGCACACTTTGTATGCATGTCAGGGAAGAATTTTGTGCGACATTGTAGATAAGGTTGGAAGGGGGACACTGACTGTAAGCATGCACTGACAAGTCCCTGACAATGTTCAGCAACTCCAGAGATACTGGACAAAGTGCATTCTACTTCTGCTTTTTTTTCCACAGAATAACTCTTATATTATGCGAACTGTCTTACTTGCACATGCCCTCCCTTGCCCACCACTAATGAGGGCATATACCAGTGTAATTAAGCGTTTGCTAAAATGCAGCTTGTAACTCCATATTGGAAATCCACACCAACTTCTCAGACTTTGTTTGACCACCACTGGGACTGGACCAGATAGACAAGAGGGCCTGGCTAGGTTGGGGCAGTTAACCCTACCTTATAGTGATATGGTGACTGATATGCAATCATGTATGGCTGTATCGTTGCACGTGGCTATGGGATTGCCTCTTCCATAGTGACATGTGATCTACATCTCTCCTTCTTTGTTACCAGTGTCCATCAGTTGCAGACTGCCGAGGCCTTGATAGTATGTGATCCTTGATATCTCCCTCCCTGTGTCCTCATCATTCCCCTCACCCATTCTTGTCAGCTCTTCAAGCACCTACACTGTTAAATGAACCTGGGTCAAAGGGAGCACTCTAAGCTGTGGATCTAACAGTGTGCATGGCACTCTTTAGGAACAGTCAGAGCTGTGTCATTACTGTCTGGACCAACCAACGTACCTATACACAATGACTCTGGGGCACACATCTATTCCAAGTGCAGTCTTTCTCCCCATTTCAAGAATCTGTTTGGGGCTCCTTCCTCAAAAGCATGAGCTGTATTTGCGTACAGTACATAGTGCAGTCTTGCATTTGTGATGGCAAAGCATAATAAAGTAACATACCGATTGGAATTATGATTTTAAGGAATCACTGTTGTACCTCCTGGATTCATGATTTAAAGTGAATCACTGGTGTTCATGGTGTTGATTTTGTCCGGAAATAATCCCCTTTGTGCCAAGTGTAGCACTTTCCAGATCCCACAAAATGTCTTTTTTGTAGCAATAGGGCTCATTGCTTCCTATATCCCTGTTAAAAACAGATGTGATCTAAACTCTAAAATGCATTTTTTCTGTTGAATTATATACTTAAGTCATTTTATCAGTCCAAGAACATGCTGCTTTAAACAAAACAGCAATTCTACAACTCAAGTCATCAAGCTTGCATTGCTTTTTTGCAATTTATTACACTTACATGGAAGAGTTGAAGCTGAGTGCAGCAACAGACTGGTTTTTGCAAACAGTTTGGAAAATTTTTAAAAATATGCTTCCTGTAATAATGTGATTTGTGGTTTTGGGCTGCATGTTCAAAGTGTGCAATTATATTTAACCACAGGGGGACAGGGAAGGGTCTCTAGTGGTATTCTAGAAAGAAAAAAGAAGTTTGCTTTTACCTCTAATGAACATATGCGACACGTTTGCCAACTTTAGTAGCAGTAGTATTATTAAATGATATCTCACAGTTCAGACTTATATTAGTCAAAGCAGATATGTATATCACAAAGTATGCTGTTTCCCAACAGTTGGGTAGAACTGTGTGAGATACACGCTTCAGATGGTGTTCAGTATATTAATCTATTGCTCACTTCCTAGACTTACTTCAGTGACTCTTTCAACTGCCTTGATACTAAGTATAACTTAGAATACAGAGACATGAAAAAAATCAGATAGTTAATGTTGAATCAGACATAGAAAACTACTATATTTTTGTTGGACATATTTCTACTATGTGCATTTACTTTTGCAAATTGTTATACTGCTGTAATTAAATGCACACTTTGCACTTTTTCCTTGGACCTCCACTATAAATGGACTTTTTTTAGCATGATTTTCAGTCAATAAATTCCAAAAAAATAAATAAATAAATAAATAAAATAAACAATAAAAAAAAAAACGAGTGCAAACATTTTCAGAAGATCTTGTGAAGTATGCAAAACACAACCATCAGCAGAAATGAACAAGTTTCTGTCATCCTTTGCAAATGGTGCACTTGAAGCTACTGATTACCGTTCTAAAGATCCTACCTCTGTAAGGATGCTGAAGGAAAGGACGCCGCACCATGAAGTGCACGAAAAATAATATGGGCTTTGCAAACTTATATGTACAAACTAAAAGTCATTACAATATACAGTCAGGAGGAAAGGAGAGACACAGGAAATAACCATGCTGACAGCTCGAAGGAATTAACAAATTCCAGGCGGGCTCTTTGTTGCAACGGAAGTTATATTCAAGAGCGAGGCGATATAAGAGAAAAGATAATGAGCTTGGCTCAGACGTAATATCGTGAATCATTTTCAAATGCAAGGAGTTGGGCAAGTACGTCATTCAGAAGGGGATATCGAGTCAATATCATGGTCGAATTTAAATATATGTGGGAGAAATATAAAGCAATTATTTCAGAAATGGACGTGGCCAGATGTAGGATATTGATTAACACGGAATTACAGCTTCCTGACAAGGAAGGAAACTAGACAGCACTAAGTTAGTTTAAACAATAGTTTGTTAGCTGGGATATTTTGTAGTCACCCTAATGTTTATGGATATCAGTTGGGTACGAGAACCCTGTGTTCCAAATGTTAGCCAGACATTCCACTTATGCTGTGCTGATGATGCCATAAGAAAGCAGAAACTTGCATGTCCACAGCTAGTGGAGTTTGGCATTACTGGCCTGCAAGTGTCCATAAATAGACTTAAAAGAAAAAGTCATGGACATTGAGAATTGCCATTTAGTTGAAACACCTGATATCTTAAAACGGTAATTTGATATATCCCATGTCGCCTCTAATACAAGAGGTTTAAGGTATTACACAGTGGGAAGTCTAGCTTTGTTAGATTTTTCTTTTTGTGTTTTTTAAGAGACTGTTTTTTCTGTGTGACCTTTTTACTCATTGTTTTAGTTTAGGCTACTCATACTGAAAAAATGCAAGAAGAAGAAATGGGAAAACTGAAATGAAAGGTACAAATAAAACATTTTTTTACAGGAGACGTAGTGGTGCAGCGGTTAATGTTGTCGCCTTACAGCAAGAGGCTCTCCAATTCGAATTTTGGCTGTGGTGTCTTCTGTGCAGTGTCTGTATGACCTCCCTGCATTCATATGGGTTTCCTCTGGGTACTCCGGTTTCCTCCCACATTCCAGAGACATGCATGTGAAGAGTTTCTGTTGAAAATATGCTCTGCCCTAGTTGGACTTTCATGGTCAACAAATGTTAAATAAATAAATAAAAAATAAATATGTATGACAAGACTGCAGCTAGAATAATTTAATCAACAGTATATGATTGCATTATAGCTAAGCTGGTGAACTGTAGTGCTTTATACGCTTGAACCATGACTTCTATTGCTAAGTATAAGAGCAAGGGGTATGACGATAGCACTCATACAGCAGTCCTGAATCAAAACCAAGAGGAGAATTAGCATACATGCTATAGGGGAGCTAGGGTTTGGTTGTGGTTATACAGTGAAAAGGATCTTGTCTGTTTTGAGATGCATAACCCAATAATACAAAAGAAACTCAAATCTTTACAACATGTAATTAGAGGCACTGAAAGTGAACTGATAGAAAACCCTGAAGTTAGAATCAGGACCTAACAGAAGTCTGCCAAAAAGACTTAATGAAATTTTAGCAAAGAAATGTAGAGGGCCAAAAAAACAGAAGGTAAGCTGCTTAAGTGAGAAAACTCAGACAATGTGTAGTAAAAGTGGCATGAATAAGAAATATAAAATAAAGTCTGAGCCCACTTCTGTTACTGTTAAAAAGAAAACTCATGGCAGACTCTACACAATAGGTATTTGTAAGTAAGGAAGAGAAACAACATGTATTGAAAATAAGGAAGGTAAACAAACATAAAATATGTATTTTTTTCTGAGACAGTGATTCCTGGGGGAGAGCAAAGTAGGTAAGTAAAAGAAAGTGAGAGTTTGACTTCTACTCACACTTAAGTATACACACACACCCACACACACACACACACACACACACACACACACACACACACACACACAGACACACACACACACACACACACACACACATATATATATATATATATATATATATATATATATATATATATATATATTTATTTATGTATATCTAGAGAGAGACTGAGAGCAGCCTAGAGGAAAAGAGGGCACTCATGAGGCTTATATTGATGGCAGAGACAGTAAAGCATACGGTAAGGTTTGTTTAGAACTACCCTTTGTAAGGGAAGACAGAGAAGAAGCTTCAATACCAATGTTTTTGGGAGAATAATCTGTACCTTCTACTTTGATACAAGCTAGTGTAGAATGCAACCTAACAGATAAGTCACACAGACTTTAAAAAAAGCAAAGCAGGAACGATACTTATGTAGAGCAAGATTGAATATAACAAATGTTACACAGGAGGATAGGAAAAATGATGTTCCTATTACTTGTTACTCCTAGTTTAAGTTAAAGGATGATCTCTTATATAGAGTAAGTAAATACTGGGAAGAAATTAGGCATCATTTAGTGGTGAAAAGCTTTTTGTGGCACTAGTAGAAAACTAGACAATATTCAGGTGTCAGGGGGTCACCTGAGGATGGATATAACAGATTTTACTGGACGTTCATAATGGAACAGACAGAAAATGTCTGTACTTCTTGTCCAATATGTCATAAATATGTCATCCTAGATATGGGAGTACATTAATCTTGATGCCTACAAAGCAGTGCTGTTTGAATGTATTGCCATGGACAGCATGAAATCACTAATAAAATCTAGTAAAATGTGACAGGGTGTACTAGTTACAATGGACTGTAATGCAAAATGTGCAGAAACAATGCCATTAGGAGGTATCCCTAAAGAGATCCTTACTGACCAAGGCACTCCCTTTGTATTAATAGTATTGCATTAGTTGTGCCAGTGATTTAAAAATCAAGCCATTGAAGACATCAGCACACCATCCACAGACTGATGGGCTGATAGAGCAGTTCAATAAAATGACAAAACAGTTATTAATGTAGATGTTAGGCTGGGAACATTTTTACCTTGTTTGCAATGCAGCAGGTGCCACAAACTTCAAATAGGTTTATCCAGTCTGAAATCCTCTACGACAGGCATCCCAGAGAATTGCTTTGCATTACAACGGAAGCTTGGAAAGAAGAAAAGACACCATTTAAAAGTGAGATAGAATACTACATTTGTGCAAATATATCATATTAATGTACCAAAACCATGAAAAATAGGGGAGTTCAGAGGTGAGCTTGCAAGCTTCTTTTCACTCTCTGCAGCTGACCACCAGTTTTCCACCAGTTCATCTTCCCATTCACTGAGTCTACCAGACTGCCTTTGCCTCCCCTGGTCTATAGTCAGTCAACCTCCTGGGCCAGTGAAGAGATGAGTGACCCCGATTCAGTACCATACTACTGCTGGGGGGGGGGGGTTTACATTTCATCTTAACATGTTCTCCCTGCACATACTTATTGTATGTACAGAACCAGATGTGGAATGGGGGTGTGCTTGCATATTAATCGCACCTCCCTGGTGACTCCGCCAGTACTCTCCACATAATCCTTTAATGACAATGGTTGGCTGCATATCCTTAGCCTACCTAAGATCATGCCTAACCTTCACTGCCAGCACCTCAGGTGCCATGACGTTAATTGAACCCAGGACACCTGGACCTTAGTCCAAGTTATCCCTCGATGTCATGGCACTGACGGTATGCTTGCAACCTGAAATTTCATATAGGGGAGACTGGAAAATCATCAGCTGAGGTGCAGATGGAAAGAACCTTCTTGAAATTATGAAAGTAGGAAATTTAAGAGACTTTCTTGTAAGAAATAAATGAGTGTCCTTAGAATTCACTGGGAGAATGAAACTGTTAGAAATTAACATACAAGGCACACCTGAAGTGCAAGTTGAGACCTTATAGAGTAGCAGAGTTACAGAAACAATTAGTACGATAGGACTTTCAAAAGATGCTCAAAGTAGAAGTAAACTAATATCTCAATAGTGCAAGTTCCTAAGACTGATGAAAACACAGATCCAGCAATCAAATCCTTGTATGTTTGTAAGATGTAACACATACTAGCTGTCTATAATGTCAGATGTTCTCTTTCCTTTAACATGCAACAAAACACGAACTTAAATCTCAACTGTTATTTTCTTGAGTTCCACTTCATTAATGAAACAGTTTAACGTAATTGCCCCTTTAAACCTAGCTGGTGCAGTCTCAGGAAAGACTGCACCTAATAAAAGGGTGCAGAGGGTAAAACCACCTACATGAATTGCTTGGCACACACATCTCCCAGTCTTTTTAATGATTTTTCTTTCAGAACTCACAGAACTGTTTTACTGAAGTCAAAGAAATCATTGCAATTAAAGAACTAATCATTACAATATTTCCTGGATAGCTTTCATTAGGGAATCCAGCAAAACATATATTACAAGTAATTCTCATAGTAAAATTATCATAGTAAAGTGCCTTTTAAACCAAATTTCAACATTATTCTGGTTTAAGATATCAGTGAAACGTTTCTTTTAGTGATAACAATTTGAAATGTCCAAGACATATGAGTTCTAAAACAGTGAGACTGAACCTATGAAACTGGAAATAGTATGTAACCAGTCTGAGAACTATGCTTCTCTGTTTTTCCCCCTTGCATGTAGAGGGGTACAGCCCTCCATAAAGTGGCGGTGGTACAAAACATTTAAATTTAAAAGGAGAACAACAAGTTACAATATTCACTGTTCTCCCTTTCAATCAGTTTTTTGCTAGTTTCAGACTCACAATTACAGGCTTCAAAATTACTGTTTGGGACTCAGAATTACAGGTCTCAAAATTACAATAGGAAGTCTTTAGCTTCTCTTAGCTTTTTTAGTAAATCTCACTTTTTTATACAAACCAGGGTCTCAGCTGCCATAATACTCATCTTCTAACTAGATGCCAAAATCACTTTCTGAGAAATCCAGACTGTATTCACAGTTTCTTCATTTTATCTATCGTGGCTTTTAGTCTTATTTTCAGCATAGGTCAGTTTTAGGTTTTTGCATGATAGCACATAACTCTTTTCTCATAACTGTCTCTTTACTATCTGTAATCTCAGTCTCAGCAGGTATGCATTTACGCATGGCAGTTTTAAAATAAATGCCCAGAATGTCCATTCCACCCATAGCCGTTCTATAAATAAATGCATAGAACGTTCATTCTAATGTTGCACTTCAAGATGAAAGTCAGTCTTATAACCCATTGCAAATAATGTATTCCAAACTACTTTTAGTAATCCAAATAGCAGCTTCAATAGCTTAAGTCAAAGAAAATGCTAGTTCTGATAAATTAACTATGACAAATACAACATTCTATTCTTTCATATACTACTTATGGAAAGTGTTCCACCATAGGAATTAGGGCTTTTACATGCTTACCCAGGCATGCACAAGTGCTCGTGTGCACACACACACACACACACACACTTCCCCCAACAAAAGTTACATATTCTATGAAAAGTTTGATTATTTAGACTTCAATTTGAAGACCTGAATCTTGTAATTATGCTAGGAATACACAAATGTAAGAGTTGCTAATATTGAGAGAGACTGCATATTACAAGCAGATTCAGTGCAACAGAATTCGATTCTGCCAGTTCAACAGTAACTGCTATAGTTGAAAAATGCTGGCATTTTTATGAGCAGATGAGGTATTGCCTTATGAAATTAACAAGGGGCCTTTTGCAGTTTACTCAAGGACATGTATCCTGGAGGAAAGTATTTCCAGTAAATCTTATTCAGTGCTACTCCTTCGATGACCATTTTTGGTTTTCTGCTGTTCAACTTATTGTTTCTGGTGAGGGAAGCACTATATTCACAAATACTGAAAGACAAGTTACAACTGCCCCTGTATTTTGTTGATCTGGGGTGTTCAGTGTCTTTATCTTTAATCACCTGACACTTGCTGATGTATACATTGCTATGTCTTTAGTTTCATAAATTTTATATAAATAAGCCAAATTAGTATGGTAGCTAAGTGTTTTGAGATTTCCTCCTCACTGGTCAAGGGATCAGTCCACTTGTGTGGTTATTGTGCAGACTTTGCATTCTGTCTTCATGTCTGCTTGAGTTGACTCTGGGTGTATCAGTCTCCTCTTAAAAACATGCTGGATGATTGGCTACTTGCTGTAGTCCATGTATAATGCATTTACTGTTGCCCTACAGCCTGCTTCACAGCTGAGATGAGTTTCAGAAAAACTAGTTTATGTATCCTTTCAAGAAATGAATATATTAACATGGAAAAATAAGACAAAAACTCACCTGGATGAGTAGCCACAAAAATGCACTACACCACCAGGCAATAGGAGCATACTCCATTCACTAGGCCTTTGAACAATGGCTGCTAAGGAAGTTATTCAGGTTTGTATGCTCAGAACATGGTAGGACTTAATAATGAGAAGGCAGCTGGGCAATGCTATTCTGCAGATATAGAACAGAGGATGATGGGACTAAAACATTTTGTGCTCAGTTGTCTTTAGTACCAGGCAGTACATAACTTTTCCTGAGATCAGTCCATTATCCTTGTTGATAATCAATCAATAAATATATAAGCACACAGATATACATATATCTGTGTGTGTGTGTGTGTGTGTGTGTGTATATGCATACACACACACACTTTATATATCCCAGTGGGGGACATACACTGGAAGGATGACAAGTACACAAACAGTATTTACAGATGCAGCAGCTCTCTGCATCAAGTGCAATTTCCCTTAAGAGCACACAGAGACCACAGTCGGTCCAGGACTGGTTTATCACTCTTGCTACAGATCCCCAATAAGATTCCCCACTGGCACAGCAATAAAGTTGAGTCCTTAGCCAGGTTTACAAGCCAAGTCCTCCAACACTCTCTCTGTCCAACCAGTGCTTTGTGTGCCTGCCCAAGTAGCTAACACACACACACACACTTGGAGATTTGTCTTACACACACAGACACCTGTAAGAAGCTGGCACAGACTATAAGGTAGTTATCACTGCCATCAGCCAACCCCTTATCAGCTACTTTAAGGCCCTTAAAGGGTGTCCAATCTTACTGTGTAATGTTACTATTAATACAAATGGTAGTTTCACCAAGAGCAAGGCTATTAGGAGTGGCCCACAGTGTCACCAAATAAATATACAAGTACTCTCAGAACTTAAATAGCTTCACAAAGATCAGCCACAATGAAAGGTTAAAATACGTTTAATAAATAAAAAAAAGAACAAGAAAATACTTGGTATATAATTACAGTGACAGAGTTCAAAATCACAGGAAATATTTAAAACAACATTACAGGACAGTCTCAAATAAATAAAGAAAAACATCTAAATTACGTTTGCTATATTCCTGACTATATCTAAGAATTACTATAGCCTAGTTAACTTATTTGAGAGCAAGGCGAATGTGTGGTGAATGGGTCTTCTTGTCATGTGCAAGACCAAATGCAGAATGCTGTCTCTCGCTAAGTAACTTCCCAAATTAATATCTCAAATATTACTACTGGGATAACTTGTAGAATGACATCATTGCTTGTAATCTGACTCCTAGTTCCCAGACGCCAAAACGACCATTGAAGACAGCTGATAGCATTTAGCATCTACCTGTGAAAATACATAGACCTCAGATCTTTGGCAAATGGTGGAAGTTATAAAATAATTTACAGTCCTCCACATTTAAAGATAATACAGAAAAATCCCTAGTTTTAAACATGGCATCTCCTTGTTGCACTAAAACTGAAAGATAACATTGTTTTACTGCCTAGCCATAACATAATTTAATTTCAGCTATTTTTCTGAAGTTAACCTCCTGTATTCCAATTTCCACTGTTAAAATATATGCATTTAAACAGTTACAATAATATATGTACAGTTCTGTCTCTTCCATCAGGGCACACTATGGATATATTTTTAAACATAGTACTTTCAAAATATGTTTTCAACACATGTCTGTACAAAACCTAGTTTGATATATACATGACATACAGTTCTAATACACTTGTAACACAAGCATTTTACATGAAGCATGTTGATATTCGCAGATGACACAACCATTTGCAAAACTCCATGTAGCTGGGTTGGCACTCCTTTTGTCACAAGGTCCATCAAACTGGGACACTTTTGTAGGCCAGGTACAAACTGCCTCTCAGCATTTGCAGGAGACCAAGTGCAGAGATAGGGATTTAAGGTTGCGTCATGTTCATGCTTTTTATGCCTGGTCAGGTACACACTGAAGGGGAGTTCTACTCAATGGTTGGTGTGATGAGGTCTGGGTATGGCTGAACAATGGCATCCTTGGAGATGGATGTTATACCATGACATATAAGTTGTGCAACATAATTATTTCCTTACTACTGTAGACACATGATGGTCAAGGCCAGGCTACTGCTACATGCATTCCCAAATCTCTGACCAATGGGTCTACTCTTAGGGATGCATTATTATTGTGGCACTTTCCAGGGGTAGCTGTGTTCCCAAAGGATACTATTATGTATTGTTTGGTACTGAGTTTTAGACGTGGTACTGGCACTAGTTATTGGTCAGTCCTTCTTGGAGGGTATTTGTGTCTTTATGGGATTCTGTGACTGTGGCTAGTTTGTAACCATCTGAAAACTTGGTCAGCCAAAGGCCCTTGATGCTGATGAATGATACTCCAGAGCAGTTTGTTATCTTTGTTTTCCACCGTTTTGGTTTATTTTGTTGTAAACAGTCTATGAGAGAGTTCTACAATAGCTGCCTCAGATTTTCCTGGAATACGTCTCAGTGAAGTGAAGAACTTCAGAGATATGTCTCCCTGAGTTCCTTGTTATTACCTTTCTTATATGTTGGACTTAGTCATGGAGCATTGCACTGCAAATCCTAACCATCATATGGCAAAATCATACCCACTTGTGTTTGCCTTATAAATCAAAGCAGAAAATGGATATTTAAGATACAGAATAGCCTGTCTAAACCCAATTTACTGATCTATTTCACAGAAATGACTCATGGTATTATAATATATTTTTGTGTGTTGTTTGCATTGAATATATTTGGAGAAATTTTCTCTCCAGTCCTCCACTGAAATTGAGCTGGACAACTTTGTTAAAAAAACACAAGTATATAATATAATATAATATATAATACAATGTAATAGAATAGACTAGAATATATCTTCCTCCTATGCATTATTATGACGCCGGAAACTAGATAAGCTATTGCAAAGAATGCAGTTTTAACCCCCAATGTTGTCCTCTGCAGGTTCTGACTCCATATACCTCAGTGTCTCACAGTCTCCTTGGTTTCTGCAGTGTTACTGTCCTGCTGAGCTGGTTTGACTTGTCACATTATGCTACATTATGCCACTGGCCCTCGATTTAGAAAAAGAATTTGCCTTTCAGAGCCATCTCTGTTATTGTGGCTGGCAACAAAGGATAAGAGTCAGAAAAGTGCTGAGTTATCATTTACAGCAGGTTAGTTCCTCTGGTGTTTGTTTGTTTTCTTCACTCCATCTGTCAGTTGACAGGTTATCTTTATCCTGTAGTGCCGAGCCTGGCAATGAGGTCTGCATTCCCAGTCAGTCTAACTATCCAACTACACTGCATTCATTTTATGGCAGGCCACATCACCCTAAATCTGCCAGCTCACATCTTCATATCGTAACTCCATATGGAAGACAGGTTCATTCTATACCTAATTACTGAATTTTTAATTTGTCTTGCTCACCATAGATGCTTCACATGTGTATATATGCAACAAAACTAAATCATAGTATAGTATTGTATTGTTTGCCTTGACATGATAAAATTAATATCTAATTGTTCCACCTTGTGAATAAGACATTTAAGTAAAACTGACAACAGAAACTGGTCAGTAAGCTACTGGCAATATAGTGATACTGTCCTTTGGAAATATAGGCTCTTTATATGTAGGGCAACTGACTAGAACTACTTATCGAATAAGAAAGATCAGGAAAGTTTTGATATTTAGACACGCATACTTATGAAAGGACCAATGTCTAGGTTTCCTTGCTACAATGAAAAATAACTGTAAATAGTGTTAAGTAATATTCAAACATGCTTAATATAAGCTAGCTAATGCTGAAAGTTTTGAGTTTATGGGAATTCTTAATTGTGTTGTACTTGCATCAGGAAGTATTAAACCAAAGTTTTATGGTAATATATTTTTATAACCAACAATGTTTATTATTATTTTCATTTATGTTTTCTTCACAATTGAATACCTTAGACAAAAGAATAGGTTTGTATGTTAAGTATACATCTGTTCCTTCTAGAGTGACATATAAGAAGGAAATGCTTGGATCTTTCTCTTATAATGATCTGTAAATACAAGTTATAATGTGAAAATACTAGTCATAAGACAGAACTAGTGACATATTCCAATCATAAGTTATAAAAAGGCTCACTTTAAATATATATTTGATTGGAAGAAATATCTGACTAACAGAATATCAATTCCTTATAAAGTGCACATAAAGATTTCTAATGACTTTCAGTTTGTTTTAATAACAAATTCAAGTTTAGAGTAGTGAACTTTGCAACTTAAGTATATTTAAGAATTGATTGTTAAAATTATATTTGTGCTATCTCATCTTATAGAAAATGCTAAAAAGTCTCTGTTAATTCTTTACAGCTGAATAGGGAGTGTGCTTATGTTCTTTGAGAAAAGAAAGTTAGTTCAACAGATCAATGCTTATCTATTGTACTAGGAATGTTATCCATTCCATGGTTGAAATGGACATTTATTATTCTTAGATTTATTATGATTTATATTACATTTTTCAAAATGTATTTTTCCTAGGCCTGTTTTAGCACTCACTAAGCATTTGAAAGTAAATGAAACTGGTTTGAAAATCACATCTGCATATACTAATATCTGGCTCACAAATGATTTGAGCGAGAGATATTGGGTGATGAGCAAAAGATACTTATATCCAATCTATAACTTCATCCAAAATCTCACATGGATTTATCCCTTTTATCTTTAAACATTAATGGATTGAACAACCCAGGAAAGAGATCACAGTTAAGACATTTAAAACTGGATAAAGCTCAAGTGGTCTTTCTTCAGAGACACATTTCAACACTAAAGATAATATATGGAACCCAAATCATTATTTGATTTTAGCCTATTCCTCTTATAAACCTAAGTCAAAAGGAATTATGATACTTTGGAAAAAAGATATTGTTAACCCACAAATCATTCATAAATATGAAGATAAGAAAGGTCTTGTATCCTTTGTTATATTAAAATGTAATAATAGAATCTGGACCCTAGTAAATCTATATTGGTTTATGGGCATGGATGTGGGAACTGCTAAAACACATTTGGATTTAATTATCAATAATTTTAAAGGAAATTTAATATTAGGAGTGATTTAAATTGTATTTTGGACAGCTCAGAGACCACTAATAAAATGCCTTTGTGTCTAACTTCTACTGCAAAACATGCCAAGAAGTGATCTGAATCACTTAATTTATTTGACACTTTTAAAACAAAGCAATTCATTAAGTTTCTGCCATCAAGCTTATAGATTTGATGCTCAGACTAGAATAGACAAAATATATGTTTCACAAGATTTAAACACAAAAACTTCATGCTTCTCCATACTCCCTTGCCCCATTTCAGATCATAATTCCCTTTTTCTGAAGCTTCAAACTAACTATAAAAGATTAATTGTTTCTACAAGAATCCAAGCCTACATCACAAAACAAAGAATTTAAACCTTGGTTAACTTCTTAACTTCATTTATTTCTTGAAAGTAATTATTCACCAGAGTAATATCACAATTATCTGGGACTCCTTAAAGTATTGTACATATGGTAAAACTATAATGTGGTTCAAAAATAAGCTTTAAGAATGGGAATCCGAACTAAAAGACATACAATCTCAATTGTTATTAATCACCTCCAACAGTATAGAAAACAGGTTAGGTTTTCAATAATTTATTTTACGAAGGTATACACAAGTGTTTTACGTAGTTAATGAATTTTTACAAAGCATTAAGGTGTTGTATTTTTAAAATGTTTTTTTAAAACGTTTTTTTAAAATGTATTTTTGAAATGTATTCCAAATGTACTTTAAAATATATTTTAAAATGTATCTTATAATCAATGTTAAAAACAATGAGATTTTTAGCATCAATTGACTGCTTGACAATAGGAGTAGTTATGTGATTGGATGAAGGTCTTTAAAAATGTGTATTTAATGGGAACGATGAAGGAGTTCTTTTATCTCTGAAGAAACCCACGGAATAGTTGGGTGAAAGCGCTTAGTTCATTTATAAATTGTAATAAACAGTTCAACTGGTACTGGATCGCTTTGTTATTTTATTCTAAGTTTTGAGTGAGTTTTTTTTGTGAAGTATAGAAAACATATCTATTAATAAAAAGAAAAAAGAATAATTAAGTAAAGTATACTGAAATATTAACACATAAAACTTAATTTATTATGCTACTTCACCTAAACATTTGCACAACTTAGCAATCAGGGCTAAATGGCAATCAAAGACTAAAGGTAGTACAAACAGGGTTCCTATTATGTGATCAAACTTCAACAAGTTTGAATCCTATAAGGTCGAAACCATATAGTTGAACATGCAGAAGTTTGAACACAGAAAAAAAATAAAACATGCAACAGTAAACTAACTGTTTTAAGCAGGGAGCAAGCCCCCCTGCACCCCCCACATAGGGGGCTGCTCCCCCCATACCCCTGCTCTTTAAATATACCAACTCCAAGACCACACTATAATGCAGAAGGGGAATATTTCCCTTTACTGCACGGTAGTGCGATCTCAGAGTTTGTATATTTAAAGAGCACGGAGTATGGGGGTTGGAGGGGAGCTTGCCCCCCTGCTTGCAACAGTTAGTTTACTGTTGCATGTCTTTTCGTGTTCAAAGTTTTGAAACATCAAACAGACAAGTTCAATATTGTCGTGTTCGAAGTTTCAAAACTTCGATCACGTAATAGGAACTCATGTAAACATACTTCATGAATAAAATAACATATGAAGAAGTCATAGACAATATTAAAGAAAGTAATTCTAATAAAGCACCAGGAATTGATGGTATCATTATAGAAATGTATAAGCTTTTTTCCACTTGTATTATCTCCTTTTTTCACAAAACACTAATTGAAGTGCAGACACAGGGTGTCATACAACTTTCCTGGAAATATTCTTTAATTACTCCAATTATAAAAGAAAATAAAGATCCCAAGCATTGTAGCTCTTATAGACCAATATCCCTGTTAAATAAGGATTATAAACTATTTATGTCCATACTAGTTAACAGAATAAAAATTCCACTATCACAGATAATAAATGAAGATCAAATGGGATTTATAAATAATAGACACACATATGATTCTATTAAAAGAGTACTAACCCTCATTGAAATATTAAATAAAGAACCTCAAGAAGTTCTAATAACTGATTTAGATATAGAAAGAGCATTTGACCCATTAAATTGGAATCATTTATTTAAAGTTTTAACTTTATTTGATTTTCCTCCTTGCTTCAATTCACTTTTAAGGAATATATATAAAAACAATCTAGCCTATATAAAATTAGGCCCATTTACTTCAGAGTCCATTCTTATAACTAAGGGCACCAAACAAGGCTGTACCATGTCCCCAATTCTTTTTGTGATAGGTATTGAAATTTGTGACATGTTATTAAGGAATTATCCAACTATAAAAAGTATAGAAATATATAGTCATTACTATTACTATATATACTATTACTCTCTTTTATTAAAATTTTTATGGTTTCCAAATTAAAACAGAATAGCTTTGACTCATCATAGTAGACGTTGGGAACAATGAGGAATTAAATTTCCTGATATAGGAACATATATCAAGACCTCTAATTAGAACCATTATAAATTGGGTAGACCCCAATTATACTGCAAACTTTAAGTGCTTACATTTAAGCATATTATTAAATGAAAGTCAAACTTTCCACTAACCAATCAATTTAATAAGTCATGGCATGCCCTATGTTTTAGTATATAATATATCAAAACATACAAAGTGAAATTCTATTACTTTTTATATTTAATACATTCAGAAAATTTAGTAACACAACTATAGAGATCAAGCTTTAGTTTGAGACATTGATTCTCTTTAGTATTACAAAAAATGTTACTGACAAATTGCATAGAAACACTAAATATCTGGGAGTCTAAAAACTTCACATGTTGGCAACATGGTATGAATGAACATAAGGTACTAGATAGAGAAGGTACTGTAATGCAACTTGCAACATAATCTCAAGATTGACTACCTCTACAAAGTGTTCTGTCATATCCCCATGATTTATGCAGAATAATTATAGTTCTTCTTTCAAAGGAAAACCAAAGTTTGTCATCTATTTATATGAAATTGTTTATATCAATTACAACTTAATAACGTTAACTCAAGTCTGTATAAAATTTTAGTAACATATGAAACAAAACCTTAAGAACATATTGAAATTATATTACTAAGTAGCATTCCTTATCTTTAACTCCAGAACTTAAAAATAACCTCTTGCTTTCTGTTAAATTAACCACTTTGTTACAACATTGGAGAATTTATACATGGAAATGTCTCCATTGAACATTTCTAATACCAGATAAAATGCCAAGTTTAGTACTCAAGCAAGCAGGGTGGACTGGATACATATTTTTATGAGTGCACTAGTATAAAACAATTCTGGAATGATAATATTTTTTACAAGCTCTATTTACAGTTGTGTTTATATCTAAAGCTTTAGTGCTACTAAATATAAATGATGGCCCTCATTTGAAGAGAGGTAATCTTTTTTTATTGTGGACCATTCTAGTAGTTGCTAGAAAGTGCATAATGAAGAAATAGAATTCCACTTCACCACTGTTCATGGAAGAATTTCTATCTTTAATGAAAGACACAGCACATAAAGAGATCAAGATTAAAGAGCTGCAAATCTATCCTAACTCGTTAACAAATAGTCCTTGGAGAAAGGTACTAAATCTTATTGAAAATCTCTCTGATTACTGTAAATGCTTTACTTAATTGCATGTTAATCTACGTATTTTGAATTAAACTGGTTTCATTTATTGATTTTTCCTATAGGCCAAATGTAAATAGTGCATATAGTTATTTATGTATTAGAATTTAGATTATGTTGTATCTGCAATATTTTTAGTTGTTTGAAAATAAAAACTACTTGAGTAAAAAAAAAAAAAAAAAGGACTCCATGTGGAGCGTGGCAGGCATGACTATGATTACTCTACACCCCCACCACAAAGATTAATAAGGCTCCATTAATCATTCACTATCATCTTTTTCCATGTGGTTCCTCAGCTACCCAGGCCTACTAACTAAATTCAGATCACTTAGGACACATTCAGAGCTTTATGCCTTGTTGCCATTGAACTGGCACCGTGATGTCCCTCCTCTGGGCCAGTAATCAAGTAGCCTAAATCCTCACCATTGACAACAGTGCAAAATGTCCACTTAAAACAAAAATGGATGCACACACTATTTCCAGATGCAGCTCTCTGCACCAAGCACAATTTCCCTTAAGAGCATGCAGGGAGCACATGTCAGTTCTGGAGCTGGGTTTTCCTGTCCAGGACCCAAATAAGACTCCATCTTTCATTATGCAGAAACAAGTGCTCTGTGTCCCTGTTCCAGGCAGCTGAGACACACACACACACACACACACACACACACACACACACACACACACACACACACACACACACACACACACACACACACACACATCTGGGAAAGGCTGGCACAGATTTACAGATATGCACCCTCTGCCAAGACTATAAGGTAGATTCATTGCCCCCAGCCAACTACTTAAAGGCTCTTATTAGGATACCCAATTACTCTTATTAAAATTAACACATACAAATGGTAATGTTTCCAAGTGGAAAGACTTTCAGGAGCATGAAGCCAAAGTGTCACCAAATAAATGCAATTACTCTCCAAGGTTAAATTGTTTTCTAAAAGACCAACCACAATGAAAAGTATAGATATATTTAATAATAAATAATAAAATAGAAAACATGAAAATAATGAATATCTATTTACACTAAACACCAGAGTTCAGTTCACAGGAAATATAAAAAAAATAACACAGATGGAAAAACTCAGATACAGAAAAACAGTATTTAACTAGTCTCACTATTTCCCTAACTGACTGAAGAATTACTGTTCCCTACTAAGTTGCTAGAGCAAGGCAAGATGAAGTGGGTGAGTGTCTTTGTTGTCATGTTATGAAAACAGAGTGCTGAGTGTCACTATCACATCTCTCAATAATATCTGAATAAAATTTCAGTGCTGGCTATAGAATGACATTACATCTGGTTACCTGACTCTGTCATTCCCACACTACCCCCTCGACTAGAAGCTGAATCAGGATCTAACACAGATGTGTCACAATACATACCTAGGGCTTTGCTAAAGCATCTGGAGACTGTAGAACAATTCTAACTCTTTTATCCCTTCTGCAGAAATTAACCAGACATTCTCTGGCACCCTAGATTAGCAATTAGTGTACCACTAAGGACAATAAGAGCCCAGGCATTTCACAAATATTGCTTCTCTGGCTGCATTCAGGCCTGTGAAATAAACCCCAGGATTCAGCATGCAGCTGTGCAGGAATAAGTTATTCCTGCACAGCAGGGACCATTCCTGTACAGCACAGCAGTGCGCCTTGCATATTCATGAAGGCACACTGTCTTTGTTGTTAAACAGACATGGAGCTGTATACGTGAGCAGGGGGTGTGTCTGAGAGCAGAGCTCTCACAATACACATGCCGCTGCACTCCAAAATTGCCTTTTGGCAATTAAAAATGGGCAAGAATGTTTGTAACACCCCCAGCCTGTCAGGAAAACACAAATCAGTGCTCAAAGGCATAAGGGACAATTGTCCCTACCAAGCATACCTCAAAACTGTACAGATTTTCATAGAATGCCCAAATGTTTGCCTCATATTTTTGGTGTATTCCCCCTTTATATGTGTACCTGTCTGGCAAATAGCTGAGGACTGAAGTCATTAAATAATGACGAAACATTTGAGTTTGACTCCACACATCTGTCAGAAAATTCATGCTAATATAAAACCTATTATTCTATCAACTTTCTAAGTTCGTAAGAGCAATATTTAAAATCTGCTCCTATTTGTTTCCCCATCATTGTAGGCTTTGTCCAGATATTTTGCTCTAACAGGTATATAGGTATGCTACCAAACCAAAAGTTATTAGGATAACACAGGCAGCATAAGCACATAGCACACACCTCCCAACCCGCCAGAGTAAGTAGTGTGGACAAAGCCAAAAGAGACAATTGTCCCACAAAGCAGAAAGCTGATAAAATAGCAGTTTTAGCATTAGCAAGATATTCTGAAGGGTATAGATAAAATAACACAACAAAACTTTTTTTATATAAATGCGATAAAGTTTAAGTGCAGCTGCGTGGGTATGCCCTTTGTTTAGCTATGCTTAGTCCAGCTTAAACAGCACAAGATGTTAAATAGCAAGAGACATCCAACATAAGCAGTATTGCAATACTGCAGTGGTTAGAGTGTATGCTTTGCGACTAGCCATTCCTGGTTCAATCTTCCCTGTAGTCAATTTACATTTTACATGTGAAAGCAGTACATAAACGATTTTGTTTTAGTATTACCTACTAAATAATATATATTTGTTAACCGGAGTACTGCATTAGGTCCAGATGTGAGGTATCAGTTTAATAAAGTTGTGAAATCCCCATATAAACACAAGTGCCCCATACAGTATAGTCACACATGAATAAATGTAATGAAAGCACATTGGGGGATATCAGGGACAGTAAACAAATTTGTAATATGTAATGAATGATGAATCAATGCCATACAGCAGATGGTCTATAAAATGAAAAATAAGCAATGTTAAGCATTGCACAGCTCTGCTTACCAGGTGTAAGGATTGTGTAAATATGACTGCTAAGCAATGAGTAGCCCAGCTCAGTGGATTTGCCCATTGGTAATCAGTGCTGAACCTGTCCCTTTAAGCAATGCCAACCTTAGCTAAGCAGGTTTGCCCGTAGCTTAGCTTAGCTCAGCATATTGAAAACCATCCAATCATGGCAAAAGGCATGAAATCGGCCATATTTAAACCCCACAGGTGGAATACAGCTCATAACTGGTTGCAGCTTCCTACTGCAGGCAGGATGGCTGGAGTTGGAGAGGGATTGCACTTCCAGGGGCAGTGCTCGGGCATATAGGAGTCCAAGGTCATGGTAGGACTCCTGGTGAAAAAACATGATGGGAGACTGCTGCAGGGCCAGTACCAGGGCTCCCAATATAAAGCAGAAGCCTGGGATCATCTCGCCCATGATCTCACCAGTGCCATGGAATGTATCATCATGGAACTCATAAACAAAGGCATTGGTAATCTCCAAACTCTGGACCCTACCCAGTTTGGATTTGTAAAAGGCAGATCATGTCTCCTAAACCTGATTGACTTCTTTGAAGCAGTCACCAAAGCCATAGATGAGGGTAAAATGGTTCACACAGCTTATCTAGATCTCGCCAAGGCTTTTGACACCATCCTCCACTCTGGAATTATAGATGAGCTCACTAAACTAGGTATAAATCCCTAAGTCACAAGATGGGTTGCCAACTGGCTCATGGACAGAACCCACACTGTGAAAGTAGCGGATTCCAAATCTGACTTCAGACCAGTGACAAGTGGAGTACCACAAGGTTCAGTCCTGGGTCCTCTCCTGTTTGGTATCTACTTATCTGAAGTGCAGGCTAACACAGAAGGTCTTTGGCTAACAAAGTTTGTATATGACTGCAAACTAGGAGTCATAATCAAAACTCCTAATGATGTGGACAAACTACAAAAGGGCCTCACTGAGACAGATACCTGGTATCAAAGCCAGGGCCTGAAGCTCAATGCCAAAAAGTGTATTGTCATCCCCTTTGGTAAAAACTCTTTACCCATGAACTACCACATAGCTGGTAGTCTACTTAATGCTGAAAATGTGATGAGACCTTGGGACACAGGTGGACAATAGTCTCTCCTTTGATAATCACATCGCCACAGTAGTCAGGAAATCCTTCTACATGGCTCATCTCATCACAAAAGGATTCTCATCCAGAAAAAGAGGTCATTGTTCCCCTCTACTCATCACTCATTAGACCCATTATAGAGTACAATGCCCCTTTCGGTATGTATCTCAAGACATCTACAACAACTGGAAAGACCACAGAAATACCTCACAAAGAGGATTACTGGCCTCAAACAGATGCCCTATGCAGACCGTCTCAAAAAACTACAGCTTTACTCCTTCGCATATCGCCTACTCAGGGGCGATCTCTGCCTATCATACAAAGCTATGTCAAACCCAGAGCTGTCGGACATGCTCCACTTAAAGAAATCCCAATCCCTCCAAGCTACACGCTCTAGGGACCTAAACCATGTCACCACAATAAACAGAACATGCTGGAGGGATAGATTCCTGTCCCAGAGACTTCCCATACTCTGGAACAGACTACCTATCTATGTCAAACAGAGCTCCTCATTAGCACTCTTCAAGAAAAATCTTGATGATTGGATGGGAAATAGGAAATTAACCCCAGGGATCACTTCTGTGGCTCTGCTCGACAGGAGCACATGAAAATAATTTTCTTGGGTGGCGAAAGCCAGGGTACATTTTTTGGCTAGGCTTATATAGGCCCTAGGGCCAATAGCCTAGTACCTACCTATGAACATGTGTATACACACACACACACACACACACACACACACACACACACACACACACACACACACACACACACACACACAATTTTAAGACTAAATAGGTTATTTGTGAACTCCTGGTAGTAGGAAATAAAAGTCTTGGTCATGCAATTCATAGGATGTTTTTATCTATACTATATAGAGAAATATTGCATGTTTAAGCACATGAGCTATCACAGTATGTGAATTTTATGTTTCTAAATATTGACATGTTTAGATTTCTATATACAAATGACATCCTGATAATTTACTCTGGCTTAGAGCATTACCTTTCAGATAGCAGGACTCTATACTGATAACAGTGTGCAGAGAAGGCTTAAAAG
Organism: Protopterus annectens; assembly: GCF_019279795.1. NCBI lineage: Eukaryota > Metazoa > Chordata > Ceratodontiformes > Protopteridae > Protopterus > Protopterus annectens. Next base: position 1,685,707,644 of record NC_056743.1, read on the forward strand.
AAGGGCAGAAAACATCCTCTAATTTTAGAATGCAGGACTGTAAACTGCAACAGTTTTGCAACATAATCTGTGAAGTATTGCAGGGTTAGTCTAGAACAGATAAGGTAAAATGATAATTTTCTATGGCTCCTGTGGTATCTCATGACTCTCAGTATGGATACATTTCCTGCTATAAACAATTTTTCCATTTCTTATTGTGTCTACCTTCATTGTTTATACAGTACTGATCCATACTATAGTTTGCTCATTGTATGGTGTAGTATTGCATTCAGTTCTGACTGCTCACATGCAAGTATATCATATTATTCTTAATTTCACAGTGAAACTAGCCTTCATTAGTAAGCCTTGTTTTATTTAAAGTCTGAAAGTTTTCTTTAAAAAATGATTCAGTATTGTTTATGTTTATAATCATGGTAAATGCAAAGTGGTAGTAGTCAACTGTTACGCTGACTGAAAATCAGTTGTAAAAAAGCAGTGTAATAAGCCAAATATGGGTTATTTCATGTGTGTGTGTGTGTGTGTGTGTGTGTGCGCGTGCATGGTTGTGTGTGTGTGCGCGTGCATGGTTGTGTGTGTGTGTGTGTGTGTGTGTGCATGGTTGTGTGTGTGTGCATGGTTGTAGGTGCGTGCGTGTGTGTGTATGGCTGTAGGTGCACAAGTGCATGTGTGTGTGTGTGTGTGTGTGTGTGTGTGTGTGTGTGTGTGTGTGTGTGTGTGTGTGGAATGAGGAGAGCTGCTCTTTTCAATGATGCACTTCTTTTTTCAATCCACATAGAGGTGCAAAGTACAGTTTTTACATAGGGGAGGCTGAAGGACTTTTGGACTCTTTTAGGATACCTAACATTAACAGTATGAGAACCTATGTTCTAGAATATACCATACTGGTGAGCTGCATTGCACTACTAAACTGATAATCATGCTCTTAGAGAGCAGCAGCACTGACAATGTTTCAGACTCAGAAGCAATGAAAATGTTGCTGATTTAAAGCTGAAACTGTTCCATTATTAAACTTAACAAGTTAAATATGCTTGCATACCAATTTTCCATAAATTAGAAGGTAGTAATTGGCTTGCTCTACACATCTCTGGAGTCTCTCATTTGGGTTCTGTCTTTCAGGACTGATTTGCTGCCACAAACGTCTTTCTGTTAAGAACAGTACTCTTCTCCCCCTACCTTATTTATACACAGAAGCTGCATGACATTCTTGGAGCAGCTATTTGGCTACACTCACAATGTTACAGGAGATTCTCTAATTTGCTTTTTAGTTATGATGTTGCTTTTGGCTGCTTCAGAAAGGAAAAATGGTTGGGCCAAGTTCAAAGCACCTCCCAAAGCTTATGATAAGACTATGTAAATAGAGAGCTAGCCACCACGAGCAGTAACTAGTAGTAAAGAACTGGATGACGTGAAACTAAATCAAAATAACAGTTTGTTTTGTAAACAATTAGTGTGAAAAGCTGTGTTATGTCTAATGTAAGAGAAAGGGAAGGCATGCTTGAGTTAGGTGCTTTCATGTGTTAAAAATGCAGGAGTGGGCAGAATAATAAAGAAGTACAAAGTTTTTGTACTGGCAATTCACAACAATATTGATTAATACAAAAACTAAGCACTTTACCTCATCACACTTTTGAAGAACATTAGATTTAAGTATATTTATGTCTCTGAGAACAGACATAATTTTGATTTGTTTAATTTATATGACATAACATGATAAACCGAGACAAATACTAAGTGCCTGCACTCCATATTTTACTCCAAAATACTTATGTTTTAATTTCATTCAATGATTTGTTGCAACACCTTGCTCAAATACTATTATTCTGTCTTCTATATTACTGTGTTTTTAGTAGTTTTGAAAATTGTATTGTACTTAATTTTGTTGATATTAGCTTTGTAATAATTGTATATGGAACTTTTTTCCTCGGGCCTCCATTGAAAACTGGCTCATTTTGGCCCAATGGATTTTCCCGGTTAACAAACTGCAAATGAAATAAATAAATAAATAAATACTCTATAGAAGGATGAAATTTACATGAAGTATCTATTTATTCATATTTTCCAGGAAGGTTAACTGATCCTGATTTTTGTGTGAAATGCAAGTAAACCAGGTCTCCATACAAAAAATTGCATGTGTTGCATAATGCAAGCAATATTTTATAAAAGACAGTACAAATATTTACCTTGCTTGATTATAAATAGTTAAGTATTGAGATAAGATATTCACTGTATGTTTACAGTGGTGTTTGAAATTGCACTTATGTTGGTGAAAATAATTTGCAGTAAATTATGTTTGGTCAAGTCTGAAAAGTGAGACACAGTACAAATTCACTAACCTTAGTTATGCTATTGTGCTAGACGTGAGACTGGACCAAATTAAAAACTTATAAGGCGATGCTAGCCAAAGACAGATCTTCATGTCAGAATCCTACCTACATTCTGCAGCTTTCATGTGTCTGTAGCAACACAGGTTCTTGGAATATAGTTGTGTGAAGAGGGCACTGCAATATCACAAAAAGAGTGAATGTTACTACTCCTCATATTGCTGGCAGACCAAAATAATTGGAATTCCTCAAGATAAAAAACAATTCTGTATATACTGTCATAGCTTACCAAGTAGAATCAAGGAGGTTAATGTGAAATAAAGTTTTCTGGGGTTAAAGTATGTCCTTGTGTTCTGTTCTTTGGTCACATCCAAGGAAATGAGTAACCTGGCTGTTATCATCTCATCTTCTGTCATAGACACAGGATAAGCTGTCAAAACTGGAAGTGCTGACTAATTTGCCAACATCATTACTAAATTGGACCGTAACAGCTAGTTTTGGTACGAGCACTAGCTGACTCTTCTTGCACTCCCAGATGTAGCATCTTATTGACTTATTGTCATACTGCTTGTTTATGGGCTTCTGGTGTCCTATAAAGACTTAAATTGGCTTTGTCCCCAAAATAATGTGCATGTGGTGCATAATCAAGGAACTGCCAGGCAGAACTTCCCTTAACATGACTTTATTTCTCAGAAGGAATCCCTGGACCTCTTTCTTCTATCCCTTGGAGAGGGTGTCATCTACCACAACTTGGAGAACAAACTGCAGTCATTTTTTCTGTTGTCAGTCATTGACCACAGATCCTACACTCACAACATTTGTTTATTTCTTTATTTTTATATTTTTGCCTGTATGTCTGCCATGGTGGTACGGCGGTAGCATTGTTACCTCATAGCCAGAGGTTCTCCCATTCGATTCTTGGCTTGGGAGTGCCTTCTGTGTGGAGTCTGCATGTCCTCCCCGCGGTTGGGTAGCATTCAAAAGACATGCGTGCATAAATGGGCATGCCTTCATTGAAGGTTGGGCGTCGAGCTTGCACCTCAGTGTTTCATAAAAATCTACTGCCAATCATTAGTGGACCGGAGTTCCTCTGTGGCGACCGCTTACTGGGAAAAAGCCGAAAGACAAACAACAAACTGTATTGATCACATGCCATGTCCAACTTCAGATCAATCGGCCCACTAGGGTTGACCAAAAAAGGTCCTCAATTAGAAAGCCATCATGGGTGGTTTAAGATGTTTTCTGCATGCTGGCTTATCCACTGCACACAGAGCTAAGCATGAAGAATGAGATGTGCAATGGGCTGCACAGAAGGCTTCCCCACATTTCATCCTTTCATCTAAGACAGCCCCGCCCTTTCCAAGCATGAGTGATACTTTCCAAGGTTTCCACCAGGAAACTACAATATTCAGTGGGCTCCACAGTGTATGCATCCATCTCCATCCCCTGAAAGAGGCCAGAGGGCCATGCCTATTCAATACTCCTCCTCTTTCTCCCTGCTTTGCTCCTTCAGTGCTAGGGCAGTTAATTAATTTCCAGTCACCATTCAGTGTACTACATCACAGTCCCAGACAACACTTACCACATTTACCTGAGTTTCTTTCCTGGGATTCAACACAATTATATTATAGATTTGTTCAGGCTGACTTTTCCTTATCTGCTTCAACTTTCAGTTTACCTCATTCAAACATTTAGCCATTCTGTGACTTCATATGGTCACTGCTACTTGGCCAATATTATGTTCTTGCTTGTGGAGGTCAGAACCAAGGCTTGATCTTCCACTTGGAATTTTCTGCTTTGGACATGTCTGGTATATAGCCCCTACTGATTAACTTGAGCCCTCTTCATTTTCTCATGCACAATGGGTATTATCACTTTAATCATTTTTGTAAACATTTTGTTTGAGTACAGTCTTAAAAAAAGATGTTTTATCTTGCTCCCAAGTTCCTTTCCTGCATGCAACAAGCCAGCAACCCTCTAGGCTGAATACCATTACAGTATTTTAAATGAACTAAATGTTGTGGAGGCTTGCAGTACCTTCCTTCTGAAGAACATGAAATAGAGCAACAGATCATCCCAGTTTTACTTCAGAGTCTTGTTGAACCATTCCACCAAACTATCTGAGTGTAGCAAACAGAAGTTCTTATCTGTTTCAACTAGAAGTTCTGGCAAAGATGCAACATGATATTTGAAGTAAAAGGGGTGCCTTGGTCCATCAAAATCTCCTTTGGTATGTCTACCTGACAGAATAATATTACCAATTATTTTTAAATGACATTAGATTTATCTTTCCTGAGGGTATTAGCCCCACAAATCTATTTGTATAGTCTAAGGTCACTAGTACATATACTGTTGTTCATTACTGGACTTACAGTGGCCATTTCAATTAATTTAAAGGGAACCATAATTTCTGACATCCAAATTAAGAGAATTTTAAATCCCATGTTTAGGTCTGTCTACAGGACAACTAGCACAGTAATTTTCAATCTCCTTCACTATACATGGCCAACATATCTTTCTGAACCCTTGCTTTAGAATTGTTCTTGCTCAAATGGCCCCCAATACACAGCTGCTAGCCATCTTTGTAACTGGGATTCTGAAGAGCTTGAGTACTAACTTTTGTGTAACCTCCTCTCTCTCATTTTCTACTGTACACAGTAGATTATTTTGTATGTTAAAATATGGGATGGTTTGTAGTGGCCCACAAGGGGAAACCACACCCACTTCTTTGGTTACATTCTCCCTGGCCTGACATAAGGTCTCATTGACACAATGGTCTTTTTTAAAATTTGTATGAGCTACTAGAAGCTTGGACTGACTGGGATCACCTTCAGTGATTATTTCCTGGAAGGTATAAAGTTCTGCCACTTCCACCATAAAGGAAGGCATGAGGTCTGCATAGCCCACTTCTTTCTGAGGAAGAGTAATTCTTTCTAGTACTCCAATGAATATTCTCCAGCTTCCATTTGAGTTGAAGTCTCTTTCACTCTTTGAAGGGTTTTCTTGTCCCTGATCACTTGTTTTACCCTATGTGATGATAGGAGGTGCTGCCAGCCATGCCAGGAGAAGTCTGGCAGTGGATGTATGACTTGTGACAGCACAACTAGCTGGAATTTTGTAAATAATTATATGTCATTTGTATATCAAACTGATTTGTACAGATGCTTGCACTGAAAATGTATTTGTGAGGTTTGCCAGTGTTAAAATGTATCAACAGTGCACCCTGCTGGAATGAAAAGAAATGCACGTATATTGTTGTAACTGAATTAAATGTATATGTTTTAATACAGGATACTGGGACAGCAAAGGTTAACCAGTTGGCTAGCTAACTTTAGGGAAAAATAAGGGAAATGTAAATGAACTTTTAAACCATTAAAATGACACTCTGCAGTGCTGAATAGGACCGGGGATGTAGGTCTGGAAGACTTTGTTCATTTGCTCAGTAAAATGAGGAGAATCCCTGGGCACTGCCACAAACATTTAGATGTATATTATAGTCATCTATGCTAAATTCCTGTCTCAGCTTCAAAGGGGATACTGTGAGAACCTAGAGTCAGGTGACCAGACGAGGTCATTCTGCAAGCCATCTTGGATATTATATTTTACAAGGAATAATGTCTGAGTAGGGAGCATTCTGTTTTGGGGAACCTGACTAGAAAAATTGCTCATATATTACATTGTGCCTTACTCTATCAAGCAAGTTATTAGAGAATAGTAATTCTCCTAGATTCAGTCAGGAATATAGTGAAGAGTAGTTAAGATACTGTTTTTCTTTATTTGGTTGAGTCTGTCCATCAATGTTATTTTCAATATTTCTTGTAATTTGAACTCTGTGGTTTACTGTAAATATATATTTAGTATGTTCTTGTTCTTTTATTATTTATTATTAAATACATTGAAACTTTTCATTGTGGATGCTCCTTTTTAGAAAACATTTAAGCTTTGACAGTATTTGTACATATTAATTTGGTGATAACTCTGGCCCCTCCTGAATGCTTTGCTGTTTGGTTAACATTACCATCTGCATTAATATTAACATCCCTCAGCTTAATTGGGTAGCTTTTTAAGAGTCTTAGTAATTGACAGGTAGCAGTGAATCTACCTTATAGTTTGGGCAAGGTTGGTAGAGTGCGTAATCTGTGCTAGCCTTTCCCAGGAGTGTGTATGTGTGAAAATTAAATCTGAAAGAGTGGGTGTGTCAGCTACATGAAGCACTGGTTTCACAGTGCTAGTGGGGAGCCTTATTGGGGTCCTGGGGAGAGGCAGATAGAGACACCCAGACCCCAGGCTGAGTGTGTGCCCTGTGTGCTCTTAAGGGAAATTGTGCTTGATGCAGAGATGTATGCATATGGAAATACTGAATGTATCCATTTGTATTCCAAATGCATGTCCCTCTCCAGTGTCAGTGGTGAGGATTCAGGCTCCTTAATTGCCGACCCACCATGGGGACATCACACCCTCCTTCCAGTTTCAGAGGTTTCTCATCATCCTCAGATTTTTGTTGTAATTCCCTTCCAGTTTTGGGTTCCTTACACCTTGTTTCTTCCTTCCTTTCACCATCTCCTGCCTTTACTGTGGTTCTCTGCCATATAGGAAGATGGGTCCTCTGTCTTTCTACACACATTTATGTATGCCTTAGTTTTCAAAGGCCCCCTCACAGTAACATTGGAATTCATATAGCTGCTGCCAATACTGTTTTCTGCTGGTTTAATTTCAGGGGTGCCAATGTCCTGTAACCTTTTTATTCCACCACTGTGATCAGGGTTGTACAAGGTCACATAAAGTTGTTTAAGTTTCTCTGTCTCCAGTGGTCCTTAAAGCAAGGGAAGTTCTTTCTTATGATTGCATCATGAATGAGAGAGAGCATCACAGTCACTGGTTGAAGGACATACCCAAGCTAGGTCTGGATCTCCACCAGGCTGATTGTGAAACTCCTTGTGTCTCTGTGAATGTGCAGATCCTCAGTGGATTTCAGACAGTGGGTCTTTTTCTTGGAAAAAGGATTTTACTAAGGTAATCATCATACCAGAATTTAAAATCTCTTAAGTTCTGTCTCATCATTTCATCAGTTTTTTAGTAGACTCTTCATCAGTTTTGCAGTAGCACAGTAACAGAATGCAGTCTCAGTCAACTTAATTTGCAGCTGAGTCACGTCATGTCCTCATCACCTGCTGCTCCCCCATGCACAAAAAACACATGCATACTCATAGCGACTTAGTGACTTCAGTGTGAGTGTCTGATTTAACTTTTCCACAATATTTAACAATATGCCCCTACTTTCACACTGGAGAAACACAGGACAAGAAACCTGGTCCTGGTCCAGTTCAACTTTTTTACAGTTTTTTTTTCAGTTACTGTGTCAGATGACTCTTTAAATGCATCCTTATAAAACAATATATTTTCTAAGCAGTCACAAGCCTTTCAGCATCTTGTAGGTCAACTATACTCACCATTTAATAGTAAGTGGTAAAACTCTCTTAAAGCTTTTACTAGATTTTCATATATGGTTTCTTTGCTGTTAAGACCCCTTTGGGTCTAATTAAAACTTAACAATGTGTTTCAGCTCAAACAGTTGTCGTTTTAATGTTTTAACTCTGAAAAAAAGGCCCATTCATGAAGTCTGAGAGTTCAGGTTGTAAAGTGACCCTGGTCCTTATTAGTAAAATCTTTTCTAATTTTCCTAAATCCTCAAACTCTGCAATATGAACATCTATATAAGCATGAAAGGGCTCCCCTTGAGGTTTGCTGATAAAATATGAGCCTAATTGGACAAATCATTGCCCTCCTGGCTGACAATACTTGCAAAAGTCAGTGGGTATGCCTTAAGAGAATTATCCCATCAGATAGGCTGGAGAAGAGGTGCAGATCTTGGCTGGGTGAAGGACTTTGCTAAAAACTTCAAAACAGCAGTTTGACTAAAAGAATAAAATCACAAGTAATATCACTAGCAAAGCTATGGATACAAGCTGTGTTTTAATAATTAAACTCATTCAACAAAAAACAGTTTGTATATAAAAGTCATGTGATTAACATCAACCTAAATAGCAGCCCCAATTTAAAGCCTAATTAGTTACAACTCAATTAAATAAAATAAAATCCAGTTTTTATATCTTATTTTGCTTTTCTTAAAAACAGGCTTAATGCTTACATTAACAGAGTTTGGAGTTCTTGATTTTGTTTATAGTGATTCTTTGCTCTATTGTAAAACTCCTATTTGGCTGTCTGGCCTATTTACGATGGACTTCACTACCATTACCATTCCATTGCAATTAGCCTAGCCTATCGGCCCTAGGGCCTATACAAGCCTAGCCATAACAATTCCCTGGCTATTTCTTCCCACAATATTTACTTCCCTGGACCCCTGTCTAGCAGGGTGATGTGATCCCTGGGTAAATCTATCTTTTATCCAGTTGTCAAGGTTTCTTTTGAAGAGGGCCAAGGAGGTGTTCTGCTTGACATGTATGGGCAGTCTATTCCAGAGTATGGGGAGTCTGTGGGTCAGGAACCTATCCCACCTGCATGTTTTGTTCATTGCGATGACAAGGTTTAGGTCACTGGAGCATGTGGCTCTGATGGATAGGCATTTCTTTAAGTGTAGCATGTTCAACAGCTCTGGGTTTGACATGGCCTTGTATGTTAGGCAGAGATTGTCTCTGAGTAGATGATATGCGACAGAGTATAGCTGGAGATTTTTTAGTCGGTCAGCATAGGGCATCTGCTTTAGGCCTGTGATTCTTTTAGTGAGGTGTTTCTGCGGCCTTTCCCGTTGCTGCAGATGTCTTGTGAGGTACATACCAAATGGGGCATTGTACTCTATGATGTGTCTAATGAGGGATGAGTACAGTGGGACAATGACCTCCGTTTTTCTGGATGAAAAGCCCTTAGTGATGAGGTGTGCCACATAGAAGGATTTCCTGACTGTTGTGGCGATGTGGTCATCAAAGTTGAGACCACTGTCCACCTGTGTTCCTAAGTCTCTTATCAAACTTTCGGTGTTTAGTGTACTGCCACTTATGTGGTAAATCACAGGTACATGTTTTTTTTCCCAAAGGGGATAACTATACACTTCTTGGCATTGAGCTTGTGCCCATGGTTCATGTTTGAAGCAATCATTTCTTAAATTGTATATTCACTAAGATAAGACACCAAAATTTCATCACACTGAACACTTTGCTTGCCTAGCCATGCTATACCCTTGTTCCCTTATTGACCAAGTTGTATGGTCTATATTTGCAGCACAGGTCTATGATTAGCAGCAACTGCCCTTATCCCAGAGGGGCATAGGTGACACCCCTAGGGTAAATTTATGATCTCCCATCCAGTTGATTAATGTATGCTTAAATAAGATCATTGAGGAACTCTGTTTTATGTGAATTGGTAGTTTGTTCCAGAGGAGTTGCAATCTCTGGGAGATGTATCTGTCTCTCCAACATGTCCTGTTAATGTCGCAGGCTAGGTTAAGATTCCTGGAGTAAGGGAATCTCGTCCCATTTGACTTGTGGATGTGCAGAATTTCCATATAAAGTCAAACAGAATTTACCAGAACACTAACTGAAAATGTAACAAAGAACAAATGGAAAACAAATGTTGAACAACTTCTGTCATGAAAATAATGCTTCAATTTATTGGCCACTCCCATAGCAACTATTCAAAAAGATGAAAGCCAGTGCAGAGCTGACAGACCTGATTACACTGTTACAAAAAGTACTCGTGTGCCAGTCTTTTATGAAACCAAAACATATGTTATTAACTGAAAGTCTGTCTTTGTCGGAACACAGTCTTCCAAATGGTAAACATTCTTTTAATCAGTGCTTAATGGCTGAGCAATCAAAAGCCAGAAAAAAGTAAAGTCTCTGCTGATAGTGCTTTGCTACATAAAGAAACCCAATGTCTCTGGCACACAAATAAAATCGCTGGCACACGAATACAGTCTCTGGCACACATATAAACATTTTACAAATTATACCTTGATGTTTAAACAAACCAAATGTCTGTGGCCTACAAATCCCTCGTGTTAAAAATGGTAAAAGTAGTTCTAGATCCCAACCAAGTGTTTTCGCTGACGGTGCCAAAACTCCATATCAGGATTATTTCATAACCATCTGTTCATGCCTTAGTGCATCCAATCTTTGTATAAAAAGAAAAGATTCCTCTGAACCCTGAAGCACCTCTACCATACTATTCATTTATGAGGCTTATACAGGTATCCAGCTACATCTCATTACCTGGGACAATGGATGATTCCCTTAATGTGGACCAGTCTCTAATCTCTGCTTCTGTTTCCCATTGCTCGGGTCTGTTCCTTTCCTAAGATATTTCAAATAATCTACTATTTTAATGTAAACAGCTTTTTCCCTTTGCCTACCAGTACCATTCGCTAGACAGTTCCTGACAAATCCCTCACTCTACATCCTATGGCTCTCACTCTTATGTAAACTACATCTGAAGCTGCACTTAATAGGAGAAAGGAGCTCAGTCACAGTGACAGCCACCATAATGAAATCTGATAAATTGTACTTCTCCTTAAACATATCACTCTCTTCATGTATGTGTATGTAGATAGTGACGTAGTCGCATTGTTTGAGCTGGGCAAAGGACTATGTGAAAAAATTTTATTCGGTCAGGAAGTGGTTTAATTCTGTAACCCTGCCTAAGTGTGTGTGTGTGTGTGTGTGTGTGTGTGTGTGTGTGTGTGTGTGTGTGTGTGTGTGTTCGTGTGCGACTGAACCACCAAAAAACAAGGTAAAAGTAGGAAAGAATTGAGAGAGAAGGTATGTGCGCAATGAGGCCTGGTGCCTAAGAGAAAAATCCAATTTGCCAGTATTGCTTTTGCAAGCAAGACTGAAGCACTTTGTCACTTCATGTTTGTTCTAAAAAGTAGGAAGCCACTTGCAACAAATGCAGTAAGTAGTTTTCTATAGTTTAAAAGAAAAGAATACTTATCTTCACTTCAAGTTGAGGACAGAGATAGATCTGGGAATAGCACAAGGCAACAGAACTTTTATTGATGGGTATTGCAATGGGGTTACTTTTATTCCCTTCTATGCAAATGTTTTTATGAGCTATGTAGAACATGAAATCATATTTCATAAGAGAAACAGGTACCTCTGTCACATGGTTATGTGGCTGAAATAGATAATTGTTGGATGATATTTTGTGGTAATATTAAAGCATTAAATGTTTTTTGTTGGATATCTGAGTACCCATGTTTTGGACTAATATTGATACTTATGTACAGTTTCTTCACAGCTGATTTCCTAGATATATCAGTTACAACACTAATAGATTGTCCTCTACCTAGTAAAGTGAACAGAAAATGTTTCACTAGGAATACTTTACTTCGGTCTTCCCATTGCCACCTGATGCATGAGGAAGAAACTAATCATACATTACAATATCTAAGACTTAGCCAGGAAGGTGATTTAGAATACAAGGGGTTATAAAATGAACACTACCCAAAGGGCTTATAAAGAAGCCCTTACTCACCACTGGGATGCACTACCTGTAGTCATTGTATAGTTTGTAAATGTATTTGTAAGTCAAAATATTTTATTTAAGTAAATAAATAAAAAAGCATACAGCATGAATGAACTGATTAACTGTAATTTAGAATGGTTGGTTTATATGGGAGTACACCATTTCCATGTCTTTTAGACTGGCCAGCCCACACAGGAACATACTGTTGTCCCTCTAAGTGATGTACTTCCAGATTTAAATATATGTTACAACACTGCATCCTCAACATTTCTGGGTATTGATACAATTTCCCCTGGTTTGCTTTCAGTAAATCACAAGCAGTAGTTTTATACAAAAAAGAAAAGAAAAGATGTGAGTAGTTTCACTGGGGGCATTCCTTAAACAAGGATTGAATGAATACTTACAGATTGCATTTTTATTATATATGTATTAACCCAGCAGAAGACTCTATTCTTTGGTTTAAGTTTGTAAGTTTAATTATGCTGTAATTATGACATCATCTGTCATATGTTAGTATTGCTTAATATAAAAAATGATAGCTCATTATTTCATCAGATAGCAATGAAGATGTGATTTTCCAAAAATAGTTTGTTGATGGGGCTGAGCAGTTTATTTAACATTTGTTTACTGGGAAAGTCAGAATGGGACCGGGCACATTTTCAATGGATGCCTAGGGAGAAACGTTCCAGATGCGTGTCTTTGGAATGTGGGAGGAAACCTACACAGGATCATAGGAGGTTACTAGGCTACTGGCCCTGACAAGTCTAGCCAAGAATTTAGCCCATGATGCAACACGTCAGCACCCAATACCATGAGTGCAGGGAGGGCATGTAGACTCTGCACAGAATTGAACTGGAGAATCTCTTGCTATGAGGCGACAATGCTAACCAGTACACCCCTGCACTGCCCAACAGTTGCTCTTTTATTTCATGTACTAGCCTTTGTGGAGTATTTGATATATTTTCTAAGCTGATTGGTCTTTATATATATATATGTATATATATATATGTGTATATATATATATATATATATATATATATATATATATATATATATATATATATATATATATTGTTGATCCTGGCATCTTTTATGTAAATGTTGTATTTGCCTGGTAGGTATGTGTGTGTTTATTTCTACACACACACACATACACACATATATATATATATACACACGCACACACGTGTGTGTGTGTGTGTGTGTATATGTATGTGTGTGTGTGTGTGTATGTATATATATATATATATATATATATATATATATATATATATATATATATATATATATAGTGTGTGTGTGTGTGGGAAGGTGCAGGGGTGCTTGCCACATTGCAAAAAAATAGATTTTTGTTGTTTTCAATCATTTTATTTTTAATTAAAATGTTCATTGTTCAGATGGTCAGCATTTTGAATGTTCAGTGTTTGATGACACACG
>NC_056743.1:1685725878-1685740878 GCF_019279795.1 Protopterus annectens
TAAATCCTTGTATCAAATGCCAAATATGACAAGTGCCAGCATCCACGCAACACTGCAAGGCGTAAAGTAGATTATCTGAAAATAGTTGAATGAATGAAATAAGATCATTAAAACAATCCAATTGGCTAATATCAAAGAGTAAATATGTTCATCAATTATTGAGAATGAAAATTGAAAATCCCTCAATGCTTATAAAATGGCTATAAATTGATTAGTCAGTCACACACACACGCACACACGCACACGCACACACGCACACACGCACACACGCACACACGCACACACACACACACACACACACACACACACACACACACACACACACACACACACACACACACACGCGTACACAAAACCACACACACACACACACACACACGCGTGCACACACACACACACACGCACACACACGTGCACACGCACACGCGCACACACACGCGTGCACACACACACACACACACACACACACACACACACACACACACACACACACACACAGATATAATCACTATTCCAAATGTCCAGGGGCATGTTAGGTGTATACTGTTCAAGCGTACCTTTGTGTATTTCTTTTTAATTAGGTTTATGTATGGAAGCACAATAGCATAGTGTGCTTGTACTGTATGAAAAGGTTGAGAAAATTTACAATATTGCTGCCTTAAAGAGGGTAGCTACCATCATTTCAGGTTGTTGTAATCTCAGTGGCTGTCTGCTTATTACAGAGTTATGATCAGATAATACTTTGGAGACTTGGATATCTGTATCCACTTGACAGTAGTAGGGGTGATGCCTTTATAGTCAGTTGGGCACTGCTACTTGACTACAAGACACCTGGATTTGTATCATTTGCTTTCTCTTTGGTCTACTAAAAAATGAAAAAAGTATAAAAGTAAAAACTTTAGTTTGTTTTGGGAAAACTCATTCTGATTGGTTATAAGTGGAACATTGTTTGGTTCAGTAAGTAGAATACTGAAAGGGACATTTTCCTTTTATTTAAGGAAGCTTTTTTGGATAAACACTGTATGGAATATATTATTTTTTATCTCTTTCAAACTTCTTTTCTTTTTCTTCTTATATTATTTTCTATAATCATTATTTTTATCAAAATTTGTTCATAGTTCATTTTTATGCCGTCATCTTGCAATTGTTTTGAAATGTTAACCTGGATGTTAGACATTTCATCAGAAAGGAAATTGATCTGTTGCTCATTATGTCAGATTAAATTTTATATTATTTCTCATTATGCTGATCAAACAGTTTGACCCATTCTCTGCCCGTATTTGAATCTAAGGAAATATTCAGAATTTTGTAAATTCTGACCACTTTGAAATTCCCTTTACTTTAACACTGCCTTATAAGAATATATTCTCCTTTGCATACTTAAACTAAAAACTACTTCTGTAGCTGTAGACCATATACTATCAGACTACCTAAAAATAGCCACAGAAGTCATAGCCTTCCCTATGTCCATACTAATTAATAAGCCCGTACCAGAAAAATACATCCCATCACTGTGGAAAAAAATCCTACATCACACCACTGCACAACGTCGGCACATCTACAGCGTTTAGTAACAACAGACCAATAGCAATTCTCTCCCCATCTTCAATATACTAGAGAAATGCATCCATATGCAACTGATGCAATACCTGACCTCAAATAACCTGTTCTCAGACACACAACATGGCTTTAGGCCCCAGCATAGCACCACTACTGCTCAACTAAATTTTACCAATATAATAAACCAAGATAGAAACAATGGTCTGCTTGTGTGCACCATGCTCTTAGACTTGCCAAAGGCATTTGATACTGTCTTGCACCAGCAACTGCTTCTTTGACTCTCAACAGGACTTTCACAATACTCCAATACTCCTTTTGTGGTTTCTTAGTATGTATCTGGAAGGCAACAAGCCATTAAATGGCAAATAACCTACTCGTCCTTTCAACTAGTTACTACAGGTGTCCCTCAGGGCTCTATCCTCGGTCCTCTCCTATTTAATATATGCATTAATAATCTCCATACCTCCACTCACTATGTTAATTTACTTCAGTATGTATATGACTCAGTATTAGTATGTGCAGCCTCAACAATGCATAAGCTCCAAGACATTACCCAAAAATCTTTCTCCTCTGTAGAAACCTGGCTCAAAGAATCAAACTTCCTACTCAACCTCAAGAAAAAAATAATGCTTTTTACTTCAAAAAGTTGCCAAAATTAAAAGCATTTTTTACCATAAAGTCAGCAAATAATACTGTCATTGAAACTGAAACTCACAGTAAACTTCTAGGCATTATAATAGATGACAATCTCAAATATGACCAGCATATACTACACACCATTAAATCTACACACCAGAAACTGGGCTCCCTTTACAGGATCAATGGATTCCTTACAGATACTGCAAGAAAAACTCTAGCCACCACCTTATTACTGCTAATACTCTCTTATATGCCGCTCCTATCCTAATAAACATAAACAATACTCAAAGAAAGAAACAAACTTGCCTCCTGCTGCAATAAAATAGTTAAATTTGCTGCCAATCTCCTTTATAGGACCCACCATTGTCATAGCTTAAAGCAATTAAACTGGCATGAACTACACAATTGCGTAACATATTCACAACTAACTACAGCACACAAACCTATTCATCATTTAGAAAAATGCCCTGCACTCCATAACTTATTACTGACCTACTGTCAGGCAAGGGACTTGTGCTTTAGTAACAAATTCGTATTACATACAAATAAGTAAAATATTGCTGCAGATGATTCACTCTACTCCCAATACATTACTAAATTCTGGAATAGTATTTTCTCACAAATAAAACTCTCCAACAAACTCAATAGTTTTAAATCACTGCTTAAACAACAGATTAACTAATCCTGGTCCTGCACGTTCTCACCTCAAGGTTGAGACTTTGTGTTGACCAGACAATACTCTCAAACTACTCTCCTTAAACAGAATACAATCAACCTCTCACTGAAATGAGAAAACAATTTCTATATGTAACTGCTGCCTATACAATCCAGTAAATTGCACATGGGCTTTCTCTTTTGTAACTTCCACCTCTGCAAAAATTTTAGAAAGTATAAATGTAACTAGTGTTTGTATATACATGTAAATAGAAATGTAACTTCTCTGTGTTTTAGTGGAACTTAATATAATCCAACGTATACAAATGGAAATTTCCTCCCTGGGCCTCTGCTGAAAAAGGATATTACCCAGTCACACTTTCCTGGTAAACTAAGACAAACAACTAAATACATTGCATTAGATCTTTGTACTCTGACTATTTTAATACAGCAGGATCATTAAGTGATTATGATTATTGTATTTCAATAGAAATGAACTGTAAAGTGACCTTGACATTTTTCCCCTCAAAACAACTTTGTTTTATTTTGAACTTTATGTGAGTCATGCTAGAGAGAGAAATTATTTTCTAAATTTCCATATAAAGAGAATGGCAGTAGTATAAGCCACAGCTTCTGGAACTTTTTTCATGTTTACCTTTTTGTTCAAATTACTTTGATTTGTTTTCCCAGAGCAGCTCTTAACCTCTTTAACAGGAGTTTTAAACACTCAACAAAATAAACCAGCTGAACTGTATGTTTTAAGGCTTCCAGTTTTTAGTCCAAATGTGGACAGATCATCTCCTACAGTCATTCTGAGTTGTCCAAACAACTTTTGTAATCTATTGTTAACTGACAATTTTTGCTTCTACATCAAAGAATGTTTAATAGCCATATAAACTTCTTTACTACTCAACAGTGTCTGCAGAGTAAGGATGTGTGCTTTATGCTGAATGTTGGCAACATGTGCTATATTAGTTTTTCTTTACTATGCACTACAGAACAAAACACCTCCAACTATTTTATTCATGAATTTGGGTTAATGATATATGCTTTTTCTTTCTACTGAGGCACAAATGTCTTTCAGCATGACATTTTCCCACCATTTATTGTATTGGTAACTACACTCTTGACTTGTTTATACAGTAGCATACCAACATTTCATGCAATCCTTCAGCATGACAAATTAGTAGTTCTTCTGCTTTGTGAATGTCAACAGGATTTGTCACATTATGACATTAACTTTTTTTCCATAGGGAAATAGTCTTTCATTTTAACAGTGGATTATAGGTGAGCAGTTACCATGTATTATGTATTCTATATTTTATTGTTATGTTGTGTTTTTTTAGCATGTCTTACGTGCTCCACCAGCTAGCTACTGTGCCCCTGCAAGAAAAGGAACCTGGAATCATCACGGAAGTAAACAAACTTAATTAAACAGACAAACAAAGAAAACAGACTTGGACATGCCACTCAGTTGAATATTTAATACACGTTAAGCACTTTTATCTGTAATCATGTACATATACTATATCAGAGCACATTTACAATTCAATAAAACATACTTATAACAATTTAAAATCCATGCAACCAGCCAACTAATGGCTGATGCCTGATATCATTTCCTTTTCTGTGCTTATAAAGCCAAAAAGACTTTGATTGAAATAATATTATTAAATCCAGGATATACCACAGCATTCAAATTAACTGGCGAATCAATTCACTTTTTTCTAGGAAAGGTTCAAAATTGCCATTCCCCCACTTTCCCATTTGACAAATCAACTTGTTGGAACAAAAACAATCAAAGCTTTTAAAACCAGCACAATTCACAGTACACCTGTACAGTGTATTTTGAATTTCCTTGATTCTTATTAATTTTCTTTCAGTGTTTACTATGTAGAAGGCAGGATACTTATTACATAAAGCAATATATATGATATCCATAGACTTACAATTATAATAACTTTTGAAACCAATTACAATGTCATAAATTACAATTGTTATATTTGGGTAGTATATACACACCTAAATTACCTGGAGAAAGCACATTTAAACTCCCCTTTCAATTTGATATTAATGAATTTTACTGTGTTGTTATCATCCTCAAACCATGTTTTTCTATTTCCTGATTTTTTTACAGACAAACATTGGCTCCACTTCCCACACTTTATATACTTTATTCTCCCTTTTAGAATA
Source organism: Protopterus annectens (assembly GCF_019279795.1). Taxonomy (NCBI): domain Eukaryota; kingdom Metazoa; phylum Chordata; order Ceratodontiformes; family Protopteridae; genus Protopterus; species Protopterus annectens. Next base: position 1,685,730,925 of record NC_056743.1, read on the forward strand.
TTCCATTTTAACGTGTGCAGTATGGAAAGTGAAGGTAAGTGTCGTTGCCGATTTCTAATCCCTTTCATCCCTTTCATTTTTATTATTTGCAACAAATGAGTTCTCAAAATGGCCCCATAACTTTCTTTTCTATTACCCGTCACATCATCCCAAATCCTAGTTAAACTAGTCCCTGCTCATAAACACAATCTAAAGAACCTCTAACTCTTTTACGAATTTCTCCTTATTTGATATTAATCTATAACTTCTGACAGCTTGCCCTCTAAATATATTCTTTAAACCAAAATGGGTGACAACTAGTTGTGTGTACTGAAAAGTTAGTAAAAGTGATCTTGTGATACATTTCTGACTCAAAGCAACCTCTTTGGATGTTTTAATGTCTGGACAAATATACAACTGGATGAGCACATCTAATATTAGCTTTTTTTAGGTGACAAAAATAAAAAAGAGGCATATTTTGCAGATGGCCAGGTTCCCTGCAATGCTGATGGGGTGGGGCTTTGCCCAGCACACCTTCCCCTTATACACGCAAACATGCACACAAACACACACACACATACACACACACACACACCATGCAATTTTACCCTCACAGATATGAAAACACACACAGACATGACATATGCACACACAAATGGATTTGTAGTACTTTCCTGCAATGGAATTGACAACTCCATTCCACCCTTAGAAATGAATGGCTGGATGCCATCAAAAGACAATGTGCACTTTTTCACTTCACTCCCCAAACAGTAAGATAGAACTGTTCTTTGAATCACTGCACTTCATTCTTCTGATCTTGGCAAAATAGTCCGTGGAGGTGCAGCCATGGCAATTTAACATTAGCCACACACCCCTGGAGTACTGCATTTGCATTCAATATCTGCCAGCAAGACCACTGTAGTGCTATAGACTCAAACCTTCTTACCACTGTAGCACTGCAGTGGTCTCTGAATCACTTTGGCATAATGCATTGACCAGTCCTGCCACAAACAACATTATGTAGTCCATTATACATTTGGAAATTCCAGACCTTATCTCAGCTCCATTTATGATAATCACATAAATAAAAAAAGGAAACTAATTTTCACAACTGCATGTATTAAAACTAAATGCTAAACCTGCAAACATCTACACCAATCATAATTAATCCCATAGAACCTAAATCGAAATGTAAAAATCACCAATCCCCACAATCCTTGCAGTGACCAAAATAAGCCTTGTAAACACCAAAACACACATCAAGGGGAAACACAAGACCTCAGACATTTACAATAGGGTATTCCACTCAAAACTGGTAAGCTAAAAACTGCAAATGAGTTGATGAAGGAACAGGCAGCATGAAAGGTTCAATATATAAAGTGCATTTATTTAACCATTAAAAAAAAATAAGCAACCAGGATTGAGCGCTTTCATCTCTCTCAGGAGACTTCATCAGAATAACAACTATACAGTTTCCCCTCCCATTATATCTTCATTAAATAATTAGTGGGAACTTAAAATCCCAAAATTAATTAATGGCTAATTTTGATTTTTAAGTTCCCACTCATTAATTAATTCAGTGAAGATATAAAGGGAGAAGAAACTATATAGTTGTTATTCTGATGAAGTCTCCTGAGAGAGATGAAAGTGCTTAATCCTGGTTACTTATTTTTTTATTTTAAAATAATTAAATACACATTTTATTTTGAACTTTTCATGCTGCCTCTTCCTTCATCCACTCATTTGAAGACCCCAACATGGTATATTGAGCACTTCTTTCTTTATTAAGAAGACATCTGTTTAATAAAGTACAAATGCCTTAAATGTACTGTATTGGGCCAAATCTACACTTATGAAAGGATAATAAAATATAAACATCATAAAATATTGTGAATGGCATTGGCAGTAAAACTGTCTTGGTAAGATTAAAAATAGCTAAAAAATCACTAGAAGCTATAAAATGAGTACACTGTAACTAAACCTTACTATACTACTAAAAATAATACTGAACTATTTAAGTTTAAATTAGCTAAAAATATAATATATAAGACTAACATGTCCAAACAGAACTTTCACTACACTACCAAAATAATATTACAGGCTTATAAATCACCTCCAAAGTGTAAAATGACCCAGAAAATAGTCCATTCAACAAACCTAGGAATATTGCACATTGTCCTGTTCAGTACATAGCCACTGCAAAAAAAAATGTAAGTACGTCTTCTTGAAATGAGTGGAACATAATTCAGATTAAAAAACAGCAAAAAATGAATAACATGAATATGTTTGAATCAGTGTACACCCATATACATATGCAAGCACCCCCCCCCCCCACACACACACACTTAAAGGCCAGTTTTCAAAACTACCAATGGTTGAACATGATGGAAGATGATGAAATAAAGGATGGTGAGGTTGTTTTTTTAATATCCTTGGAGGAAACACGTGGGATGATTTATTTTTGAATAATAGAGTGCAGAGAGAACTGTATATACTACATGTGGAGGTTGGCAGTGACAGTATCAGACTGGGGAAACTGTGTAACAGTATCCATGATTTGCAAGGAGATGAAGGCCACTGCAACCCTTATGCCAAGCCCCCAAATCAATGAAAATAATACAAGAAAGGATGACTAACCATGCAAGTTGTTTAGTAAGTAATGGTATTTATGGCAAGAAAAGGAAAGAGAATATGACGTTATTAATAGATAAAAGTGTTGATATACATATTTCTGAGAGAAGGTAGGGTAGGTGGATTAGTGGCATTCATTAAAGCAATAGCAAATAACAATGTGTGCCATAAACAGGCATTGAATGCAATGAAGTCATATATGTTGGCGACAGTATTATGCAGCGATTTATAAATCTAGATTGTGGTCAATGGTTAGTTTGGGGGAAATGTGAAGACGTTTAAGGTTTAGTGGAAGGGATACTCAATAAATAAAACCATAATAAATTCTTGTTACTAGAAAGAAGAAGAATGCAAACAGTGGCATTGTCCTTCAGAGATTACTTGGTATTAACAGGAAAATAATATTTGGATAACTGGAATGCCGAAAGGATGGGCTTATAAATAACAATATGGCATAATCAGAAGATAACTTCAATGAGGCAAGGATTTCTTACTGAGTATAATGTATGTAAGATAATTCTGTGAAGAAAAACATAATATAAGAAAAATAGAATATGAGACAATGTGAAAAGTATTCTTAGTATCACTTGGGGAAACAAATTAAGAAATAAGTCATTGTTGGGTGTTTTTAGTCATTTCATATAATTTGTTTCTGAATTTATTTTGGTGTGTAACTTGAAGAGCTAATGAGTCTAATGAAAATAATTGACTATGCAGCACCTAGGGGTGCATTTAGTTTCACTATATACGTATCTATGTATAAATATATATATGAGCGCAACTGAATCCTGAAAGCCCAACATCCTGAAGACCAAAATCCGGAGACCAAAATCCAGAAAACTCAAAATCCTGAAAACACACAGGACAAAAACACTTACTATATTCCAGTACAAGTACATACAGAAACAAATAAAACACAAACCATATTAAACTTCTCCAAGTATAAGCATGGGAGCAACCCCCCTTTACCCCCCGTGTGAGGGGTGCCCCTGCTACTTAAATATATCAACTCTGAGATTGTACTTAGTGTACTGAAGTGCAATCTCTGAGTTGTTATATTTAAGTAGCAGAGGGTGTGGGGGTGCAGGGGGGTTTGCTCCCGTGCATATAGTTGAAGGGTAATATGTTTCTGTATGTACTTGTGCTGGAATATAATAAGTGATAGTACCCTGTGTCTTTTCAGAATTTTGAATTTTCAGGATTTTGGTCACAGGATTTTGGGCTTCAGGATTTTGGGCTTTCACATTCCCATATGCTTATATATATATATATATATATATATATATATGTGTGTGTGTATGTGTATGTATATATATATATATATATATATATATATATATATATATATATATAGCAAGATAGGGTCTATATTATATATACAAAGCTTCATAATTTCAAACCTCATATGTTCGACAACATATGAGCAAAACTTTAATCTTCGAATATATAATAAAAATGTAAAAAAAAAAAACACCTACCTTAATGCTCTGAGTAGGGGGGGAAGCTCCCTGCACCCCCCCCCACTTAAATATACCAACTCCAAGACCACACTTGAGTGCAGAAAAGGGAAATTTTCCCATTCTGTGCGTACAGAGCCATTGCCTTTCGTCGTCAAACTTTTCAAAGTTGGATCTTATGGTGTCGTCCATATGACATTCAAACTTTGAAACGTTCAATAATTTAATAATTTAATAAGGACCCGATATATAGATATAGATATATATCTATAGGGTTTACCATCAGAAGGTTGAACCTGACCCCATCGAATGATGGGATCATCGACCCACTTCCACGAAACAGACAATGTCGAATTCCGACATTGTTGAAATATGACTCACCATAAACCTCGGAATGTGCTTTAACATGAGTCTACATGGGGGAAAGAATCGTACTGCAGCAATGTTGGGTTCGACATTGTTGCCGTTCAGCCTCCAGACTTCGACAAAAGTGGGTTCAACTGAACCCACTTCGACCTTCTGATTGTCACCCTATTTATAGATATACATATACAACACACACACACACACACACACACACACACATATTTATTTATATATATATATATATATATATATATATATATATATATAAATACATATGTATAATATGCCAAGAGTGTTTTAGACATGAAGAGTGTCTGACAGAGTGATGTTTATGAAGCTCGAAATTGATGGTGTAATGATGAATGTTGTTAGTGCATATGCTCCACAAGTTGGGTGTGTGATGGATGAGAAAGAGAAATTTTGGAGTGATTTGGATGAAGTTGTGGTGAGTGTACTCAAGGGTGAGAGACTAGTGACTGGAGCGGACTTTAATGGGCATGTTGGTGAAGTGAACAGAGAGGATGAGGAAGTGATGGGTAGGTATGGTGTTAAGGAGAGGAATGCAGAAGGTCAGATGATAGTGGATTTTGCGAAAAGGATGGACATGGCTGTGGTGAATACGTATTTTAAGAAGAGGGAGGAGCATAGGGTGACGTACAAGAGTGGAGGAAGATGCTCACAGGTGGATTATATCCTAAGTAGGAGGGCCAGTCTGAAGGAGATTGGAGACTGTAAAGTGGTGGCAGGGGAAAGTGTAGTTAAGCAGCATAGAATGGTGGTATGTAGAATGACGTTGGTGATCAAGAAGAGGAGGAGGAGTGTGAAAGCTGTGCCAAGGATTAAATGGTGGTAGTTAAAAAAGGGTGGTTGTGAAGTGGAGTTTAGGGAAGAGTTAAGACAGGCACTGGGAGGCAGTGGAGAGTTACCGAATAGCTGGGTAACTACAGCAGAACTAGTAAGAGTTGTGGTATTGTATGAGGAAGTCGGGAGTGGCAGAGAAGTATGTAAGAGTGGTACAGGATATGTACAAGGGTAGTGTGACAGTGGTGAGGACTGCAGTGGGAGTGACAGATCCATTTAAGGTGGAGGTGGGATTACATCAAGGATCAGCTCTGAGTCCTTTCTTATTTGCAGTGGTGATGGACAGGTTGACAGATGAGATCAGACAGGAGGCCCCGTGGACTATGATGTTTGCAGATGACATTGTGATCTGTAGTGAGAGTAGGAATTGGGTTGAGGAGACTCTGGAGAGGTGGAGATGGGCTCTAGAGAGCAGAGGAATGAAGGTCAGCAGGGCTAAGACAGAATATGTGTGTAAATGAGAGGGAGGGTAGAGGAATGGTGAGGATGCAGGGAGTAGAGTTGGTAAAGGTGGACGAGTTTAAGTACTTGGGATCAACAGTTCAGAGTAATGGTGAATGTGGAAGAGAGGTGAAGAAGAGAGTACAGGCAGAGTGGAATGGGTGGAGAAGAGTGTCAGGAGTGATTTGTGACAGACGGGTACCAGTAAGAGTGAAAGGGAAGGTCTACAAGAGGGTAGTGAGACCAGCTATGTTATATGGGTTGGAGACAGTGGCATTGACAAAAAGGCAGGAGTCAGAGCTGGATGTGGCAGAGTTAAAGATATTAAGATTTGCACTCGGTGTGACTAGGATGGATAGAATTAGGAATCAGTATATTAGAGGGTCAGCTCATGTTGGACAGTTTGGAGACAAAGCAAGAGAAACAAGATTGCGTTGGTTTGGACATGTGCTGAGGAGGGATGATGGATATATTGGGAAAAAGATGCTAAGGATGGAGCTGCCAGGTAAGAGGAATAGAGGAAGGCCTAAGAAAAGGTTTATGGACGTGGTGAGAGAGGACATGCAGGCGGTTGGTGTGACAGAACAAGATGCAGAGGATAGGAAGAAACTGCTGTGGCGACCCGTAACGGGAAAAGCCGAAAGAGGATGATGATGATGATGATGATGATGATGATGATGATGATGATGATGATGATGTATATAGTTGCATATCTATATCTATATCTGTATCTATATCTAGTTTAGTAGATCTATAATAGATCACTACAATGCTGTAACTGGATCCCCCTTAAACAACTACCCCTCGACGATGCTGTACACTATTTTAATAACACCTTTCTAGATATCTTAAACTACCATGCACCCTCTAGAACAGTAAGGATAAAAAACTACCATGCCCCATAGCTCACAAAGGAAACTAAAAACACAGTGAAAGAAAGGGATAAAAGCTGGATACTGTTTCAAAAAGATAAATCCCCTAAACTAAGACAAAATTATCTAGAACTTCGTAATGAAGCTAAAAGACAGATTAAAGCCGACAAAACAAACTACTATATAAACACTCAAAACAAATATGCACATAATCCACAAACATTTTGGTCCAGCATAAATAAATACTATACCCAGGAAAAGCCTCCACCCCTACCCCTGTGCTCCCAAATAATGATACCAATATCCCCACACAATACAACAATTTCTTCACAGAAACATACTAAAACTAGCAAACGCCCAACCAAACACAAACACACCAACACAACTACTCACCCCACTCCACAATAAGGAAACACAGACCACTACTACCTTCTCCCTATAACCAGTCCCAACCAAGACAATCTCAAAACTCCTTCAGCAACTTAAACCAACTACCCTGGCCGCTGACAAATTACCTGCAGATTTCCTTCAGATATCTGCAGAGGCCATATCCTATCCTGTATCTATCCTCATAAACAGATCTCTATCTGAACATAAAGTACCCACCTTATGGAAAACGTCACATATCATTCCACTTCACAAAGGCGGCTCTTCCCTAGAACTGACCAATTACTGCCCAGTTGCTATCCTATCCCCACTATCCAAAATACTGGAAAGAGTTGTCCATTCCCAACTAATATATTACCTTCAAAAAAAACAATGTACTATCCAAAACCCAACATGACTATAGACCCTCCCACACCACCACTACTGCTCTCCTTTCCTATACCAACACAGTTAACCAGCATAGGAACAAAGGCTTATTTGTATCTTCCATCTTCTTAGACCTATCAAAGGCCTTTGACATGGTGAACCATAATATGCTTCTCCAAACCTTGTCTAACCTTAACCTTTGCTCTGCCACAATAAGTTGGTTTCACAGTTACTTATCAGATCGACATCAAATAGTACTATGGCAAGACAAACTGTCCACCCTACTGCCAGTTTCCATAGGAGTCCCTCAAGGATCTATCCTAGGCCCTCTACTATTCTCTCTTTTCACTAATGAGATCTCTTCAGCCCTACCCACTGCCTCAGTAGTCTAATACGCAGATGATACCACCATTACATGTGCCGCCCCAAACATTAAAGAACTACATACCCTGACCCAATCAAACTTCACTCTAGCTGAAACATGGTTTGCCAATATCAAGCTTATTCTCAATCCCAATAAAACTAAACTGATTCTGTTCAATCCCGGAAGATCCCATCCCTCAAAAGAAACATTAACTATAAACTCTAAAAATAATATTCAAATCACACCAACTCTTCACACAAAACTACTAGGTGTAGAAATCGATCACCAACTAAAATTTGATACCCATATAGCACAAACCATCAAAAAAGTGAACAAGAAACTAGGCCTACTCTATAGAAACAAACAATTCATGAACACACATACTAAAACTACTACTGCTAGAACCCACCTGCTATCCATCCTACTATATGCCTCCCCCATATTGCACAATCTGAGTCAAAAAGACCTAAACAAAATGGAATCTTGTTACAACAAGATTGCCAAATTTGCCACTGAAACCTCACATAGGTCCCATCATTGTATATCCCTAAAACAGCTCAATTGGCTAGAGCTACCCAATGTATTACTACTAAATCAAATCTCAACAGCACAAAAGCTCTACCACCTACCAGATAAAAACCCAGCATATCAGAGCATTATTGAGCCTTACAGAACCACTAGAGAACTAAGATCTAGCAACCAAAATCTAATAAAAGTAATCAGACACAAAAATGAAGCAGGTAAATCCCTATATGGCTGCACAATAGCCCACGTCTGAAATACTCTTCCAAACCACATAACCGCCACAACCTCTCCAAAACAATTTAAACACCTTCTAAAAAATACTACTCTAATAATTGGCTATACTCATGCTACTCCCCAGGATAATCCAGACCATGGCAAATCACTAAGATCCCCACCAATACATATTTAATCCTACAAAGCATTGTAAAGTTCCTTGTAGAATTAACCTCTACTGGCCATATGAATGAAGAATTATTCCGTACAAAACTGAATCCTAATAAACAGTAACCTCCTAATCTAAGACTAGCTATCTCTCAAATTGTATCCTAACAATTAAACAACCAACTCTAGAACTTTTTGCTAGCAAACACCTGCTCTTTTGATGCACTCCCTACTAGGTAAAACAAATAAATAAATACATAAATAAACAAATAAATTAATTAATTAATAAGTATTACTTTTTGTATGACTGACTACATATGACCTATTATGTAGACTAAGAATCTAGCAATCATTTTTATGTGACCTATGTATCATGTGATATTTAACTGTGTATGACTATTTGCTGCATAGACTCACACTGACAACTTGTAACTTTGACATTATACAACGACCCCCCCCCCGCCATTAATATTCAAAAACGTGCACGCTGATTGGCAGCGTGCACATTGTAAATCTGAGTTATAGTAATGGAAAAAGGTCGGTCGCCCGGACTTTTTCCATTACTATAACTCTTTTTACAGCAACAGAGAATGCAAGATCTCCATTGCTTCACACTGTCTCGCTATGTTAAATGGGTTTAACATAGCGAGACAGCTTCAAAAAAAGCAACGGAGATTCTCCGTTACTTTTTTTAAAGCTGTCTGACTATGTTAAACTCGTTTAACATAGTGAGACAGGTTGTAAAAAGCAATAGAGATCTTGCTTTCTCTATTGCTTTTGCCCACAGCTCTGATGTACTGCATAAGTATATGCATGCACAATACATCAGAACTACCACAGAATACCAGACAGCTGCGGAAGGGCAGCAAGGAGGCATTATACAATGCCATAATTTAAGAAAAGTAATTATTTTTTTTCTTAAATAATGTCATTGTATAATAGCAACAACCCACTTCTGGGTGTGGGTAATGCTGGATTTACCCATGGTTGACTTTGTTTGGTCACTTGGGCTTTGCCCTCGTGACCAAATCACACCAACCGTGGGTAAATCCAGCATTACCCACACCCAGGCATGGGTTATTGCTATATTAAACTCTATTGATGCTTACTACATCTGTACCAAATGATTTAACCAACTTGTAAATTAACTAACTTGGAGCTTTTCTCCCCGGGCCTCCACTGAAAATGGACCTGCATCCAGTCGGACTCTCCCGGTTAACAAATGTAAAATAAAATAAAATAAATAATAAAATCTATATATATATATATATTTATATATATATATATATATATATATATATATATATATATATATATATATATA
>NC_056743.1:1685745878-1685823378 GCF_019279795.1 Protopterus annectens
TTTCATTGTTTCATCTACAAATAAAGTGCCTGTTGCCTTGAAGAACAAATTGCCTATGCTACATTAAAAAAATGATAATCTAGTAATTTTCAATGGGAAATAGATGGCAAACTGATAACAGAAACATAGTTACTAGGTAACTCCTCCAAAGGAGGACATTCATAGGACTGCAGCATCCACTCCCTTTAAAGTACAACACAGCACAGTATTAGTGATCCATCTGTATACTGTGAGAGTAGAACCCACCAGCCTTCTGCATCAAAAAAATTATACTACCTGTTGTGCTACTAACAATGCAAATGACTTACCATAAGTAGAACTAAAGTTTTCTTCCCCTGAAGCTTTCACCTCCTTGTAAAATCCACTTGACACTCAACTAAATCTCTCAACTTCACAGCACAAGAAATCTGGAAAAAGCCAAGAGGGGGCAAAGGACCAAAACCAGGGACACATTTTAAATATTGCTTGTATAATCTCAGAAAGTTGCTAAAATAAAGTGTTTTCTGTTACCATGTGTTTCCTGAAAGATAGAAAGACTGAAACTTAAAGGGCTATCATTATTTAGTGAATTCAGTTCTCACTGATTTGCCAGAAAACCACAAATTTTAAGAGGAACAACCCAAAAGTATGAGCCAAATATTACGTGAAAATCTGGACAGTTGAGAGCTATGGACTCAACTCCCTGAATTACAAGTGGTGGTATGGGTAGAGAATTCAGGTTGTTGTTTGAGCCTAAGTAACACTAACCACCAGGTATACCTAACTGGAGCATTTTACACACACACACACACACACACACACACACACACACACACACACACACACACACACACACACACACATGAGCAACATAACTCCTGCAGATAAAAGAACAAAACTCTCCTTACCGGCATGACTCTGGCAGCACCAACAGAACAGCAACAGCATAAGTCCTGTAACACACAATAAGAGAACAAGAACAGCTAGTTTAGTTAGTTTAACTTCTGTGTGCGAATCCACGTTAGTGTGAAAACTCCACTTCATTCATTTTCTCAAGAGGTCTTGCAGCTGTAAAAGTGGGGGGGATCCCCCTCCCCCTGGCTCTATGGTTCCGGCGCTCGAAATACAGGAAAAATTAACACGATGTATATTTAATATGTAATGAATTTGCTTAGTGGAAAATTAGTTTCAAAAATCTAAAAGAAGGAGGAAACATCTGTTACAATAATGTCATGGAAATATGTTATTATGTAGATGTCCATGCTATATTTGTATGTGAAAAGAAAGGAATATGGAAGATAAAAGAACACTTCAAGTAAATTGATGTATGGGGGATTTTATCATGACTATTATTAGTTAAATTTCTAATAAAGGCCAACATGAAGCATGAATTTAAAAAAGGATAGGCTTTGAAAATAAATGTTTTGTAGACTTTCTTATGATTCCTGCTTTTTTGAATTCAGATGACTGACTCTGTAAAAAATCATACTAATATTAAAAACATGTCTTAGAAGTTTAAATATGAATATGACAGTGTATGAATTATATGATATTGACTTGGAGAAAGTGAGGTAGAGTAATTAGTAGTAAGTACGAACATTATGTTTTTTTTTTTTATGGAGGGAAAGTAAAAATGTTATGTTTTTGTTTTTCATGAAGGAAAAATGTTAGGGACAGTTTTATAATAAAGAATGGATTGTTGACGATATGTCAAAACATAAAGTTCTGGTTACGGCAAATGGAATGTGGTGTTTCAATATATGGGAAGGAAGATATTAATTATATGCAAATCTGTAAATGGCTGACATGTTTGTAAGTAAGCTGAATTTTATTAAAGTATCCTACACTTTGTGATGGAAGATTCTAATATGGTGCGATTTACTGAGTTTGAAAGAAGGAGAGGTGATTGTAATGATGAAGAATAAAGTGTTACTGTAATGAAGTCTGACCTGGGGACTAGGCATTGCCACTCTGTTGAAATTATGTGACAAAACAAGAACCTGCTACCAGCAGTCCTTAGGCTTTGATAGTAGAAGACATACTTGCAGCTGCAGTGCTAGCAACATTAAATCAGGAGCAACCTATCAAATCAACTTAAAACCGTGACGCAGTGAAAGGAGAAGGAACAAATAAAAGAGCTTATATGGAAGCAGCCCGCTGCTATATTCTTTTGTCTTTTGAAGTGCCAAAACGGATAATTTAATTAAACGTCAGAACATGGTATCATAAAACTTTCTTGTTGGAATAGATTGGAGATGCTAATATTTAAATATAGTAAAAACTAATTTTGAAGTTCATATTTTGATTATTTGAAAAATGTCTATGGCTTTGTAAAAAAATGTGAAACTTCCTTCCTTCTTTATATGCGTATATTGTAAATATGTTAAAATTATTTGAAAAAATAGCAGAAAGTACAAGGCAGATATGTTTTGGGCTGCAATGCTGAACCATGACAAACTTTAGTTGGGAGATTTAATAAATTTAGGTAAAGAATGTTTTCATGCATCTTTTGAGTATCGACATGTATTGAACCAGGCAGCTGTAGCATTTAAAGGCCGTTTCACCTTGGAAGTAGTATAAAATGAAAAACATGGATATTTATGCCAAATTGAGAGTGTGCTGCATACTTGAGTGTGGCATGTTTCAGATGAGATATGAAACCAAGACCCCCATCTTCTTGTTTTTTTAATTGCTGTGATGGATGTAAAAGATCCCACAGCACCTACTGAAAAGAGTAGGAGAAGTTCACTGATGCTCTGCCCAAATTTCTCCTAGTGATATAAATATCACCTCTGTTTTCCCTGAAAAGAGGCTACTAGTCTAGTGGGACTAGCCCAGTTAATAGTTAACAAAGGATAAATAAATAAAATTGCAGACATATTAGGATTAGCTGAAGTGGTAATAGAAATTTTAGATTAAAAGTATAGTAAGGCGGTGGTAGAAAATATAATGAAGAGATTTCACAAAGTTGTGGATAGAGTATTGTTGACATTTGTAGATGCATATAAGCCTGGAGAGAGGTTACTAGGTTTTATGAATGCTATGTATGAATATCTGGGATGGAAACAGGTTAATAGGTATATACTAGGCTAATGACCACCAGGGCCTTTATAAGCTTAGCTGTGCAATCCAATCAATGTGTGTCCCTACGTATCATGGGCAATTATCTGGAGGGGGTACGTTAGTTAGGAAGTTTCTAGAGATTATGTGGGGTGCATGTTAACTTGGGCATTACTGTCCACATCTGTCTATCAGAGACATGGGGGGGGGGCAGACCACAGGGAAATCTTCAATTTCCCATCCATTAGTCAAGGCTACACTTAAATAGGGTTAGGGATAGAATCTGCTTCACATGGATGAAGAGCATATTCCAGAGCTTATTCCTCTGATACACATATCTATTTCATCAACATGTCTTATTTATGTCACAAGCAAAATTTAAATCCTTGCATCTAGTAGTTCTGATACTGTTCATTTTGCAGATGTGCAAAAGGTCCATCAGAGCTGGATCTGAGGATGCCTTGTATGCCAGGCAAAGATCATTTCTCAGTAACCTGTAGGAGAGTGATAGGGCTTTAAGGTGATCCATATAGGACAGTGTATTCATACCCTGGATTCTCCTGGTGAGGAAGCGTTTTAGGCATTCCAACTGTTGCATATGTCTGGTCAGGTACATACCAAAGGGAACATTTTACTCAATGATGGGTCTGAATAACGTGGCACTATGACTTCCTTGGATTTGGATGCCATGCCCTTACCTATAAGTTGGGTGACATAGAATGATTATCTTACTACCCTGGCCACAAGATGGTGAAAGGCCAGATTACTGTTTACATATGTTTCCAGATCTCTAACTACTGGGTCACCTCTTAGGGACATCTTATCAATTGAGTAATTAAACTACATGGCAGTTTGTCAAAAAGGTGCTATAATGCATTTCTTGGCACTGAGTTTTAGTCCACGACTTTGGCATCAGACGTTTGTGTTAGACCCTCTTGTAAGATGTTTGTGCCATGAAGGAAATCTGTGATGGATCCCAATATGCATTCATCTGCAAACTTGGTCAACCAAGGGCCCTTGATATTAGCCTTTACCTCTGAAAAGAAGATGCCATATAGAAGTGGTTCCAGTAAGGACCCCCTGAGGTACCCCGCTGGTGACTGATCTCTTAGTGGAGGTGGCCTCACCAATCCTGACTTCCTGGATCATGTCTGTTATGTATGGTTTTATGCTCAGTTTGGTGAATTTATTAATTATACCCAGGTGGTGTATTGTATTGAACACCTTAGTCAGGTACAAGTAGGCAATATGCACCATTTTCCTATGATTCATTGCCTTGATGACCTTCTCAAAGAAGTCCACCATGTTTAGTAGGCATAACCTTCACGTGACAAAGCAAAATTGGGTGTCTGAAGGTTGCCTATGTCTTTGCTGATTATTTCCATGATAATTCATTCCATGGCTTTATATTTTAGAGTAGTCAGACTAACAGCGCTGTAATTTCTAGGGTTGGTTGAAGTTCAACCCATATGAAGAGAGATAACCATTGCAGTCCTCCAGTCTCATGGTACAAAGCCTGTTTTGAGGCTTTAGTTTAAAAGTGACTTAAGTGATCCTGATATGTCATGTTCCAAGCTATTTAAGAAACATATTGTTGGAGCCCACTGAGGCTGTGTTTTAGGCCTTAGTGAGAGCCGCAAGGACCTACTCCCTATTAATAGCTGGGGGGGCATTATGCTTGTAGGTATTTCTTCGAGGGAGATGGGGGGAGTGGGGGTGAAGTCTGAGATTAATTTGTCAGACAGCAAATTAAGCCCATAGGTTCATAGGTGGTTAATGGGCTATTGACCCAATTGTCTTTATAAGCCTAGCCTTATGTACCCAATATAATACTAGAGAAACCTAAAATAAAGGATCTTGCCTAAACTCGAGATCTTAGTTAGCAATGACTGCTCATATCTAGGAGGGTCATAGGTGAAATCTCCAGCAGGAATTTAGGGTTTCCCATCCAGTCATCCAGGCTATGCTTAACCAGGGTCATAGATGGGCTTTGTTTGATGTGAATTGGTATCCTATTCCAGAGGAGTGGAAATCTCTGAAAGACGTATCTGTTTCTCCAGCAGGTTCTATTTAGGTCGCACGCTTATCCCATTTGACTTGTGGATGTGCAGCATTTCCTTTAGGTTTGGATCCAAGATTGCTCTGTAGGTCATGCACAAGTCCCCTCTACGTAGTCTGCATGCTTCTGAGTACAGTGACAGTGACTTCAGTCTGTCAATGTATGAAATGTGCTGGAGACCCTGAATTTTCTTCATTAGAAATCTCATTTTTGTTTATATTGTGGTATTGTCCTAGGTGAGGGTATAATGGTGCTCAAGGCTAAGGACATACCTGCCTAGGACACATATTGATAGAGCTCAATCATGTATATTCATAGAGTGTAAACATGTCACTTTGCTCAGTGAAGGTGGTGCCATTGACCACCAGTTTGGCACAGTGGTGTGTGCTGCCTTTGAGGTTACGGACATAACTGTAGAAGGCTTATGGTTGCCTTTAGCCTGTGAGGCTATCTTGACATCACAATTGGCCTTGTTGGACTTAATTAGATCTCTTAGTTTCCTGTTTAGTTTTAAATTTTAAATTAGAGGCTAAATCCCTTTGTACTCAACCTAAACTAAACCATCACAGTACTTAACCTTTCTGTACCCTAATCTTAAATGTGGAACGTTATATCTCTATCACTAAGAAATATCACTGTATATTCTCTCACCCCTGCCTTCTGCAGACTGCCACGTCAGCCTCTACCTACTTTCTCTCCTACAAATCTTCCATTTCCCAGGTAACTATCATTGCTTCTTTTTTCTTTAATGCAGGTCTACACAAGCTGTCTACCTCCATCTACCTAATGTTTCATATAACTACTTGTCATGTTAAGTTCTACGTCCTGCTAAATCCCTTTTTTCCTTTGCTACCCTTCTCTATTCTTCCAACGGATAAGCACATTGCATAATACAGACACTGTCTATACATGCAATTTCTCTGTAACCAGCTACCAAATAAAAATGCGCTTCTTTAAATTCACAGGCTACTATATGCTATATAGTGTGTTCTAGATGTATTTGTATAACTGTGTTTTCACATAAACTCAATGCATTTTACAAAATGTCATTGTTTTTTTTGTTGTTGTTCTTAAATATACTTGCTTAATATGTGGAGCTTTTCTCCCCCGGCCTCCACTGAAAATGGGATAAATCATACATGGAACTTCCTGGTAAACAAAGGGAAATAAATAAATAAATTATGGGAGTTGCTCTTCCTGATTTTCCTCAAGGCTTTTTTTTTTTTGTTATATACCCTATTAAGGTTAGGATTCCACCAGTGTGATTTGTTTTTAGACTCTGTCTTGGGTTTACTTCTAATAATTGCAGTAGGTTCTATACAGCATTCTTCATAGGTTGCTGTGAACTTGGGGTTGGGAGGGACATTGAATTTTAACAAACAATCTCTTAACTCATTCCAGACAAGTGACCATCTCAAGGTGTTGCTGCAGTTACATCTTAGATGATGCCTGTAGGTGTCAAATATTGATTCTTCATATTTGCAATAATAATTCCACAACCATGCTATATACACAATATTAAAAGATTTCTCCCGAAATTTACACAATGGTAAGCACAACCGTGTTAATATTTGACCTCTGTCTTATGTCTTATTAGAAAACTTAATCTAAACGTGTTGTTTAGGGGCAGTAACATGATTTTAAACGACGAAAGGGTACCAAGTATATACAACCCACCGCTCAATAGTCATTTAGCAGCATTCGAAAAGGTCTCTGAAATGCATTTGAGGGGCTTGTATAATAAATGTAAAAACATTTCTGGGAAAGACACCTTTGTTAAGGATATGATTAAATCAGTTAAAGGTCATCAGATAAGGGTCATGAAACCTGACAAGGGTGGGGGCGCAGTCCTAATGTATGACGACGACTATAATAGACACATGGAATCTATGTTGTCTTCGGACAACTATGAAGTTATTTCCAGAAACGAGCTTAATCAAGCTCTGTTCAAAATTAAGAACATTTTGAATGATTTATTCATAGATGGAAGTCTTACTTCAGATTTATATCACTATTTGGACATGGCAGCCCCCCGTACTCCTGTCATGTTTGGAGTTCCCAAACTCCATAAAGGACTGAACAACCTTACTTTTAGACCTATTATCGATGGCAGGCAATCGATTACATATGCCTGCGCCAAATGGGCGGATAACAAATTGAAAAGAATTTTGAAAACAGAGCCACAGATCTGTATTGATTCATGGCATGTATTAAAAAATCTTAATACAATTCCCTTCCAGGATGAGTATAAGTTTATTACAGCTGACGTTACGAACTTGTACACTGTTATCCCACAGGACATTGGTCTTGAATGGGTGAGATATTTGCTTTTGCTTAAACATCTTGATGGTACAGATATTGATTTGACCATTACACTATTGGAACTAGTGTTGAACAACAACTATTTTTTGTTTAAAAACAAAATTTATCTGCAAAAGACCGGAGTAGCGATGGGCTCCCCATGTGGTGGCACATTCGCAAACTCAGTCATGGCGTTCTGGGAATGCACTTATCTGTTTAACAACAGTGTATTTAAACAAATAGTCGTTTGGTACACTCGGTACCAGGACGACATTTTTATGATCGTTAATGGAAATGACGAGCAAGTAAAGAATTTAATGCAAAGCATGAATTCTTTTACTGCTTTTTTGGAATTTTCTTTTGTCTTGGAAAGTGAATCAATCAATTTTTTAGACATTTCAATTAGCAAAGATCTCCTTAATAAATGTTTTGTTACTAACATCTACAGGAAAAAACTGTATAGTAATTCCTTTTTACATTTTACCAGTAACAATCCATACTTTCAAAAAAGAGGCATTGTGAAAGGACAACTAGTCCGTGCCTCACGTATGTGTTCAGAGGACCATTTCTTTCATGAAGAATGTAGACTTCTGAAACAAATGTTCCTAAACGAGGGTACCCTAGTAGGCTATTAAACAATGTGGTGAAGGAAGTACAACAAAAACGTCCAAATGGCTTATTAGCACCACTTCTACTTCATCACAATACTGTTATGCCAATGCAGGATGTATGTATAACTTTGTCCAATGAGAGATCAGACTTGGAGGTTATCAACAATAACTCAACAAATTATAAGTCTTGTTTATCTACCCAATTTAATGAACACATACTGGAATTCAGAAATATCCTTAATATAAACTGGGAACTAATTTTGCAGGATTCCCAATGTAATGAAATTTTAGGTTCAAAACCTTTAGTGGTCTTTAAAAGAACACCATCTCTTAAAACATTACTAGAACGTCCCTTGCAGCAACACAAAATTAAGAAAGGGATGTTTAAATGTGGATTTTGCAATTATTGCAAGCACATTCAAACTGGTTCCACATTTACCATTAAAGGAGAAAAATATTATATCAATGACAAATACAACTGTCAAACGGAAGGTGTGGTTTACGTAGCAATTTGCCAATCATGTAATGCCTTTTATTTTGGCAAAACTGAACGCCCGTTCAGGCAACGCATATATGAGCACTTATATGCTATTGCCAAGGACAATACCATCAACGCCTTGGCGAAACACATTTCAATGAATAGAGACCACAAATTTTCATTCTTAGTGGTTCAGCAAATCAAAAAAGATCCAAGAGGGGGTCCTTGGAGCTTGTTGCTAGAAGAACAAGAGTTGCTATGGCAACTCAAGACAAATGCACAAGTTTTTCCAGGTCTCAATGAGACTTGTTCGATCAAATGTCTTTTAAAACTTAGAGCCCTCTTGAGATAAATTATTCATCTTGTTGATGTAAAATATATTTATAAGTCAGGAAACACGTTCAGAAACAATGCGAAATATTAAGAAAATTTATCTTTTAAAAATTGGTAATAAATAGAATAACACTTGAAATCTACACATAGGAGAATGTTTTAGATTTAAAGTTATTAGTACTTTTGTTATTACCATTATTATATATAAGAAATTTTCTTTGAGTATTAATTTTGTCTATTTTAAATTTGATTTTAGTATTTTTTATATGGGATCAAGTGAAGTTTGATTGTTAACCAAATCAATTGTCTTAAATTGTCTAATTAATTAATTATTTACGTAGAGTATATATAATGAGTATCACATGTCTGTAACTTTGTCTGAAGAAGTGCGGAGATTGTCTGCATGAAAGCGCTTACGATATCAAGTAAAAGTTTGTTTGTAAAACGTCCATTTGGTCTGGAGTTGGTACCGTGTTCTCTTTCGTTTTTGGTTTAACAAGTTTATTTTTTTCATTTTCGTGATTTTCCTCAAGGCTTTTTTTTTTTGTTATATACCCTATTAAGGTTAGGATTCCACCAGTGTGATTTGTTTTTAGACTCTGTCTTGGGTTTACTTCTAATAATTGCAGTAGGTTCTATACAGCATTCTTCATAGGTTGCTATGAACTTGGGGTTGGGAGGGACATTGAATTTTAACAAACGATCTCTTAACTCATTCCAGACAAGTGACCATCTCAAGGTGTTGCTGCAGTTACATCTTAGATGATGCCTGTAGGTGTCAAATATTGATTCTTCATATTTGCAATAATAATTCCACAACCATGCTATATACACAATATTAAAAGATTTCTCCCGAAATTTACACAATGGTAAGCACAACCGTGTTAATATTTGACCTCTGTCTTATGCAGGTAAAGAGATGCTAATACTTGATCATATAATATTTATTCATAATGTCATAAATTTCATGTTTTTTTAAACATCTCATCAAACAAGTTGCACAGACAGGACTGCTTAGTTCCATATGGAAGCTCTTGGCTGGATTAACAAAATGCTGCTGACAGCATGTGTGTAACTTGAATGGTTGCTGAGATATTGAAAGTCATTTGCAAAATGTTACAAACATAATAGCTTCTGAGTTTACTGTGACTTATAAAATCTGATTTAAAGGGACAGTCCCAAAGATTTTTGGTTTTGATTCTGGTCTTTGTTTATATTTTCAGTCTGACTTTTTAAGCATTCCCCAACTTTGGCTGCAGGGGTTGGGGGAGGGGTGCTTAGAGGAAGTTTCAATGGTCTTAGCCAAATTCCAAATAAAATTGCAGTTGTACTCACAACAGCTCTCACTGAGTCATTTATTAGTTTTACCTGTTCTTTTTATCCGCAGAGAAAAACAGCTTTTCAGGAATTTTTTGGCCTCACTTGCTGCTACCTTGCAAGAAAGTATATGAGCAATGGAAAGTTAAAACATTCGTTAACAGAGTTTTCTGTTCATTCCATTTCATATTTTATTTTGGCTGGATTTCTGAATGTTAGCTAAGTGCTATGATGTTATGCATGACTGACACTTGCTCTGTGATGTTTTGAACAGTAGTAGAAGCAGTCTTCTTTTTCATGTTTTGTTTTTTTATCTCTGAATACTAGACAAGTGTAATGATTTTCTGACCTGCTGTATAAAACATATGTGTGATTAAGCAATAGATTCATTTTAAACAGTGAAGTCCAAAATGTGCTGTCACAATGGGAGCTGTACAGTAGGGCAACCAGTAATAGTTTTACATACTAATTCAGAGATTTCTTTACTGCAGAGTAAGGGGAATATGTCAAGAGACTGCTAAGATTTAGTATGAGTTCACTAATGTACTCTTTTGACTATACTGCTCGCAGATATGCTATGCAGAACAAATAAAGGAAGTAAAGAGCTACACAATTAAGATAAGCTTTTTGATAAGTTCATAAAAAGTAAACACTGAATCTTGCCCAACCACCATCACCACAATCACACACAAAAATGTATTATACCATGATCCCCCCGAAACGTGCACGCTGATTGGCCAGCGTGCCCGTTGTAAATCGAGTTATACTAATGGAAAAAGGTCCGGTCGCCCGGACTTTTTTCCATTAGTATAACTCGATTTTTTAAAACACTGTCTCGCTATGTTAAATGGGTTTAACATAGCAAGACAGCTTTAAAATAAGCAACGGAGATCTCCGTTGCTTATTTTAAAGCTGTCTCGCTATGTTAAACCCATTTAACATAGCGAGACAGTGTTTTAAAAAAAAGCAACGGAGAAAACAAGATCTCGCCCTCGGGACCAAACCACGCCAACCGTGGGTAAATTTAGCATTACCCACACCCAGGTGTGGGTTATTGCTATAATAACCCTATTGTTTCCCTGGTCTGGGACTGAAAGTTTTGACAAAAACTGAATATTGTTAATTGTAATCACCAGAGGGCATGAAACCAGGGCTGCATAAAGTAATGTGAAACCAGGAGTAGGGTGGATAATGATGTAGTAAGTGGTAAAGTGACACCAGGAGTAGGGTGGATAATGATGTAGTAAGTGATGAAGTGAAACCAGGAGTAGGGTGGATAATGCTGTAGTAAGTGGGGGTGGATAATGATGTAGTAAATGGCTGGCGACAACTAGGAGGTATCAGGCAAGTTTCTTTAGGTCAGAATTTTAGACTCTGGGATTGTCCCTTTAAGACCTAAAACTTAAATAATATCGGTATAAAAAAGTTTGTTCTGAAGACTTTGCCATTTCCACTTTTTTAGTAACCCCTATGGGTCCAAAGATATGAACATCTATTTGAAATATGAGGACATAAATTTGATTCCGCCAAAAAGCTTAGGTTCCACCAATTACAATTTACGGGTGCAAACTTCCAGAGCTCTATTGGAGGGAATAAATTAACAGGGTATAGTTTGTTTTGGAATAGTTCCTAACCATTACAGGGTTTGCTGGAGATACTGAGTTGACTTTTATTTTGAAGGAGACAGCTTTGTGGTCCAACCTCACTAGTGAGGACATGACACTGCAAGGTGTGTAACACTGTCCCATATTGGTGACTAACAGGTTCAGTATGTTTGAATGTCTGGTGGGTGTGCACACACTATGTGATCAAGGGCATTTAAGTCCAGGAATAATTTTTTCCAGTGAATATGAGGCAGTGTATGTTCGCAATCTATTGAGGAGTAAAAATCTCCCTTGAATAGACATTTGAATTATTGGTTAGAGTCTCCAGTAGTCTAGGTACAAGCTATGTGATTCTAAGAACATAAAGAGTGACCTATAGGTTGCTAGAGTATGGCATGTGACTTTCTGTTGTGATTTCCACTGGATAAATTCCAGTGCCTTGTCCTATTTAACCAATGTAGAGTTATGCTTGTTACTAATACAGATTGAGACTCCTCCTCCTTTTGTCCATGTAGAGTTATGCTTGTTACTAATACAGATTGAGACTCCTCCTCCTTTTGTCCATGTCTGTGTAGCTGTTGGTCGAAATATGTAGAAGGCATTGAAGCTTTGCACTGCTGGAGTACTTTCCTTGGATTTAAACCATGTCTCAGTAATGGCACAAATGTCTATATTCTCCAGAGTGAGAAGACCATATATGATGTTGAGTTTCTTGTTTAGGCTTCTAGCATTGAGTAGTAATACCTTTAGCTTTCTTTGGGTTTTATTTGCTATATCACTAGGTTTGTCTATTTGACATTGCCTAAAAAGGTTCTAAAGGGTGGATAAGGTTTTAGCCAATATTCAGAAGCCTAGGGGAGACTGGCACAGACCATCCTTTGCAAATCAATGTGGTTTGTTAGCCATGTGCACTCATGGTGACAAATATTGAAACCTCTGGAAAGACATGAGCAACTAAGCCAATTACCGAATTCAATCACTTTTTGTTCATACTGTGGCACCATCTTGATGGTGGTAGAATGCTGCTTTAATGCAAGGCACATACCTGCCTGAGACACATATTATCAGCATCTTCTCTGTTCATATAGACATAAGTATTTCTCAGGTCATTAATGCCTATATGGACTATGACAGAATCATACTGGTACCTGTGAGTGCAGAGAATTAGGTGTGCATGCAACTTTGTGAATTCTGTCTCCAGATAATCAACTAACCATTATCTTTTCCTTATTGAGTCTGGTGACTGGGGTATCTGTGTGTCTTACAGTGGCATTCCCCTATGACAATAGTCCTAGGTAATGTGTTTGCTTGCCTTATGGTCTTTGCTTTGGGGGTTCCACTGGGTGTAGGCATATGTGTCATATTTGCCATTGCTTTTGGTGAGTGCTTTAGAGATTGCTGAGGACAGGTGTTGCTTTTTGTATGCTTGGGAGGCCTTTGACATTTAGGAAGATTGCTTTTAGGTGCCATAGCATACGTTGGTCTATATGTCTGTGGTGGGCACTTTGTGTGGTGGATATGTTTTCATGTGAGATTTTTTCCTTCAGTGAAATTGTGTATGTGCATTTCTTGCATACTGTGTTTGTTTTTTAAGGGTTAAATGGTTGTCGGCAAGCAAACATGAAACAATTGCTACATTGTCTTAGAACATTTGGAAATTTTATATCCATGTCGTCTGCACCTGTATTTGGGTATGCTACTGTAGGCTATGGAGTGGTCTCTGAGATTTGGATATAGACTACAAACTAAAGTTGCAAAGGTGCTGCCCCTTCAAACTACATCCTGAAAGGCTTTCAATGGTAGAAGGACACTACCCTGCTGAATCCCAAACTGAAAGTTTCTTCTTAAAACTAGTCCCTCTACAAACTAACGTTGCAAAGATGCTGCCCCTTCAAACTACATTCTGAAAGGCATTCAGTGCTAGAAGGACGCTACCCTGCTGAATCACAAACTGAAAGTTTCTGCTTAAAACTAGCCCCTCTACAAACTAAAGTTACAAAGATGCTGCCCCTTCAACTACATCCTGAAAGGCTCTCAATGCTAGTAGGACGCTACCCTGCTGAATCCCAAAATGAAAGTTTCTTCTTAAAACTAGTCCCTCTATAAACTAAAGTTGCAAAGTTTCATATATGTTAATTTACCCTAGTGTATCATTAAATGCTGAACTGGGTTTAAAGAACTAATACTCTGTCCCTTACAAAAATTGGGCTTACATTCTAAAAATATAGATTCTAACCCCCTAAATATAGCTTTTCCAACCCCTAAAACGCTAAACACATTTTACAATAAAAACCTAAGTAATAAAAAGCTTACTTTAAATCCCTACCATATAATTACAGGCTCTAAGAAACCTTGCGGTCTCGCTGAGCTCCGCTCTGCTCACCCTCAATGTGCTTGGGCTCATTCTGCAACATACCCTGCCTCCAATTCCCACCCACCCCTGTAGTGCTAAATTTATAGCAGCAAAACTACACACCCCTACTATTAGAACCTATCAGCTTATCTACCTCATTAATATTTCCGCCCCCAACTCAATTACCTCTTCTATCATCCTTATCCTTCCTGGTGATAAAACCATTAGGAAATACTGTCACTGCAGCTCATAAACTCCACCCTACATAATGTTACTATTCTCTTTGCTACCCCTTTTGATTATTCCATATCCCCTCACCTTCTATGAAAACCAGAATCATCTATGATTTCATTACCCAAAATGCCAAACCACCTACCCAATATTACCTAATATGACCATTCACCAAACAAGCTGCCCTTCATCCACTCCCTCAGCCTGTACAAACTACCAACCTACTAGTGCCAGATATGTTAGCTCCAAATCCAAACACTACCAGAAACTAATAAATAAATAAATTCCTAAAGCTTATTATTAGTTTACAATATAACTTCACAATGGATGGTATCATCCACCCTAGCCCTGGTCCATCCACTCCGGAGAAAACTACCTCCTATACTTGTAACCCCAACAATAAACCTTCAATAAATAGGCCCCCTAACTCTCTCCTGACCTGTCATCTAAACATTAGAAGCATAAATAACAAGGTGCATGAACTGCATGCACTCCTGGCTGTCCACTCCCTGATATACTCTGTCTAACTGAAACCTGGCTAAAACCACAAACTTCAGGCAATGAAGTGATACCACCTGGGTATAACATACTAAGGCTAGACCATGATTCCAGGAAGGGAGGTGGGGTAGCTGTACTCTATAAATCTGCACTACATGTTACTATTGATGCAGTACAACCACCTCAATTTAATAACGCAAAGATTCTTCTACCAAACTACAAATCAATAAAAGTAAATGTATATACATTCCCCCAGGGAATAACATAGCTACACTAAAAGACATCCTCAACTGGGTATCTAGTACCTACCCCCAAGAAACCATAGTTCTTGGAGATTTTAATATAGACTGGAACACTTGGTCATCAGAATCTCTGACCACCCATGTAAACCTGCATGCATTCACACAGATCTTAACCACCCCTACCAGGATAAGCAAACCTAATTATAAAGAAAGTTTTCTAGACTGGATACTTATCAATACTCATCCCCAATTGTACATGTCTGGGACCCTCCCTGATGATCTAAGTGATCACTTTCTTACCTATATAATTAAGCATAAAGTCATCAACCCCCACCAGCCCATCATCAGAACTGTAAGAAATAAGAACTTTAACCCTGCCAAATTCCGAGAGGAACTTAACTCATGCAAATGGTCAGTTGTAAAACACCTGCCCTTAGAGGAAGCTGTTGTATACTTTAATAACAAATTCCTTGCCATCCTAGATTCTCATGCTCCTGTTCGCTCCATTAGAACAAAAGCAAAAATTGGACTGTGGCTTTAAAAGACTCCAAATTAAAAATCACCTGCAGAAACAAAGCACGGGCTTTATGGCATACTACAAAAGGCCCACAAGATCAAATTAAATATCAGCATCTAAGGAATGAGACTAAAAAATCCATTTTACTTGACAAAAAAACTACTACTGTAATCTTCAACAAAAAAAATCAAAACAACACTCAGAAGTTTTGGGGAAGTATAAATAAACTATTACATCCAGGACAAACCACCACCTCAACCCCTGCAGCCTCTATGTATAAACCACCTGAGGAAGTTTCAGACACCTTTAATAGTTTCTTCACTGAGACTATCCAAGCCCTAGCTAGCCAACTTACCCCCAAGCTGTCCTGGCCCGGAATCCACCACCCCCGGTACCCAACTCTCTTTTGGCTTCCAACTGGTTGCTACATCACTAATGCTTGCCCTAATCAAAAAACAAAACCAACTACACTATCAGCTGATCTACTCCCCACTGACTATCTACAAACAGTCGCTGTTGCCATAGCATACTCCATCTCCATACCAATCAATCGTACCATAGCAGAAGCCACAATCCCCTCCATCTGGAAAACATCCCATGTGATACCACTCCACAAAGGCGGTAGCTCTATTCAACTATCCAATTTCAGCATGGCTTTAGGCCTCAGCATAGTACAGCATCAGCCCTCCTAGCCTTCTCTAACACCATAAACTATAACCATAACAATAATAAATTATCCTCTGCCCTCTTCTTGGATCTCTTCAAGGCTTTTGATATGGTTGATCACCAGCTACTAATCCACACCCTGAAAACGATCTGAAAACAATCTGCTTCGATACTAAAGCTCTTCAATGCTTCCAATCTTATCTGAGTGGTAGTCAGCAGGCTGTTCTATGGCAGAATAAACTACCTAACCTCCTACCTAATACTCTGGGAGTCCCCCAGGGTTCTATACTAGGACCTCTGCTGTTTTCCATCTTCATTAATGACCTTTACACAGACATCCCTAATGCTAACTGCATTCAATATGCTGACGATTCCACTCTGATCTGCTCAAGCTACATCCCAGTCAGATCTGTGGACCACAACCCAGGAAACTTTTAACATAGTTGAAAACTGGCTATCTGATCGGTTTCTGATGTTAAACCCCAATAAAACAAAGTTGCTACTTTTCTCACCTGCTCATAGGTCCACTGCATTTTCCTTTACCAAAAAATCTAATAATGGTACCATAATCTCCCCAGACACCTCCACGAAACTCCTAGGTGTTATCATAGATAATCACAAATTTGATATGCATGTCAACCAAACTATCAAAACTATAAATAAAAAATGTGGGTCACTTTAAACAATAAACTCTTCCTAACACCACTAGCTAGAACTGCCATTGCATGCTCTCACCTGCTCTTGACTCTTCTTTATGCATCCCGTTTACTGACCAAGTTAAGCAAATCTGTTCTCAACAAACTCTCTAGCTGCTATAATCACATTGCCAGATTTGCCACTGAGATGCCCTTTAGGACACACCACTGAACAATCTAAACTATCTTGGGTGGTCAGAACTGCCCAGCCTAATAAAGTTCTTAACCAACCTGACAATACACCTGCACATAAAACATTATTAACCCCTATAACAATCTCAGACCTCTTTGCTCCTCCATTAGATTGCTAGTTCAAACTGTCAAAACTAATAATTCAGCTGGTGTCTCTCTTTTTGCCAACTCAGTAGATAGAACCTGGGACTCTCTCCTTGCAGACATTACCTTAGAAGCCAACCTGAGTCAATTTAAGAAAAAAACTCAAACAGTATTAAACTAAACTGGCTATGTCCTTGTACCAAGCCTGACTAGGTCTCTCATTGTAATGGTGTCTAAAATCTGTATTTCAACTTAGATGTGTTACAGATCCTAAGTCTTTTATCTTCGGAATCCTTAACTTTGTGAACTATATATCTTGATTATATAGAGTGTCTGGAGATAGTGTTTACTATGAATCATGTAATCTTTATCTGTATGTACCTGGTGCTTTTCTTCCCGGGCCTCTGGTGAAAATGGACATGTATCCAGTCGGACTATCCCGGTCAACAAATGCAAAATAAGTAAATAAATGAATAAATAAATAAATAAAGGTTAGATTGTGCTAAGATTTGATAGCAGTGCTGTTTAATGTGCAGACCAGTTGCTCTAAGCTTGTCTCCATGCAATTGGTTTGTTTTAGCCACAGTAAGTAGTTTTCTAGATACAATTTACTTTTTGTGCATTTATGTCGATCCAGGGCACTGCTAATCTCTTAACGTAATAACACCAAGAAACATTGTTATGCTTCAATAAAACAACTTTAATAAACTACCGTATAAGGAAAGTTCAAGTATTAGGGACTTTTAGAATGTTAGAATGATTTAAAGGCAGAATCAACAAATAAAGCAATAGCATTCTAAATAGTTAACTGAAGTGCAAAATCATCATCATCAACCCCTTTTTCCCATTTGTCCATGGTGTTGGGGGGTCTATATCACGTTGTCTAACTTTTAAAAGTTAGAACGTCATATGGTCGACACCATATGATTCAAACTTTTAAAAGTTTGAATGTTTCAACAGAGATCTCCATACAGTGCAGAATGGGGAGATTTCCCTTTCTGCACTGTAGTGCGATCTCAGAGTTGGTATATTTAAAGAATGGGGGGGGGGGTGCAGAGCTGCTTGCCCTCCTGCTTAAACCATTCAGATTCTTTCTTTGGTTTATTTTTTTATTACATATGATCAAACTTTTAAAAGTTTGATCATATGGTGTCGACCATATGACAGTCGAACTTTTAAAAGTTTGATTATGTAATATAGAAGCAGTGTTGGGGTGTCATGTTAACTATCACCATCTCTCTAGATTCAATGCCACACTCCTGTCTGTTTCAATACTCATGCCTGACTGTCGCAGATCTTCTTTCACGCAATCCATCCACCTCTTTGCTGGATGCCCTCATTTGCTTTTACCTTCTTCCTGTCTGTCCCAAATCTTCTTCATCAGATTGTCTTCTGATTTTCTGCATATGTGTTTCAACCACCATAATATATTCTCTTGATCTTTTCTGCAATTAGAGCTACTTTGGCTTCTGCTCTTATGTCATCATTTCTTCATCTGTCTCAGTGTGCATGCTACCACCCTTCTCAGGCACTTCATCTCCATCACCTATTGCTTCCTCATCTGCTCTGCCTTTACTGCCCAGATTTCTGTACAATACAGTAATGCTGGTCACACCACTGTGTTGTACACCTTACTTTTCAGCTTTTGGCATTCTTCTGTCATACACTACAGCTGATACACTATGCCAGTTGGCTGCATCACCTCTGATTCTCACTTTGTCCTCTTCATTCAGACTTCCCTCCTCCTCAACCACTTGTCTCAGATACTTGAAGCAATTAACCTGTTCCATTGTCTTCCCTTTTGTCTCCGTTCAAAGCTTCTTCTGATTTCCCCAATTTCCTGCCATTACCACTGTCTTATTTGTACTTAATTTCATCCCATTTGCATTCAGTTTTGCATTACATTCCCCTATCCTTTGCTGACGTTCTTGCTCAGTCTGCCTGTAATACCATATTGATCTGTCCTCTCTGATCTGTTTGCTAATGTATTCCATCACCAGTATGAATAGCAGTGGGCTTAGAGTTGAACCTTGGTGCACACTCACTCCCACTGGGAATCCCTTTGTGAGACCTAACACTGTTCATTATTGGGTCCTTTTACATATCCAGCACTAATTCTACCAATGTTTTTGGGACTTCAAGCCACCACAGTACTGCCCAAAAAGCTTTCTTGGGACCTTGTCATAAGCTTTCTTACTAGCTCTAGGTAATTTGGTCATGTTGAGTAACTGAAGTGCAAAACAATAACATACATCTGTTACCTGTTAACAATGGAGCAGGATTAACTCAGGACCCCTCAAAGGGTAGTGATGGCCCCAAGTAGATGGGAGCTCTGGGAAAATGAGCAGGACAGTTTTACAAGAGGGAAGGTTTACTTAAATGCAACACCAGTTTGCTGGGTGGGCACTTAGTATAATGGATATATGGAAAACAATTGGTGGGAAAATATTTAAATGGGTTACAGCACAGAAAATAGCAGTGAAAGAGAAAGAGAAGGACTTTGGAAGACAGATTACCATATAGGGCAGAAGCCAGAGACACAACCTTTTAAAACAACAACAAAAGAAGTGTGAAAGGATTGGGAAAAATTCAAAATAGAGCTTTAATCCTAAGGTAGAAGTTCAGAAACATTTAGTGTGTGGCTGGAGCAGGTTCAAAGAACAAGGAAAAACATAAGAAGGTAAGCGGAAAGGCACTGGAATGCAACTTTGAGCTGGTATATCCTGCTATACAAAGTACTGAAGCACAAATCCTGGAGCAAAATTCACAATCCTGTCACTACTGCAATTCCACAACAGACTAAGGCACAAAACAACTGAAATGTAACTTTCAGCAGGTATATATAGCTATAAAAAGTACTGAAGCTCAAATCCTGGAGCAGAATTTACAATACTGCCACTACTACAATTCTACCACAAACTAACATGCCAGCATATATAGAAATGTACTAGTAATAATCTAATAAATAATGAAACGAGACTCAAATCTGGAAGTAGATCACAGTCCTACCGCAACTAGGAAAGAGGCTAGAAGATTGACTGAGGCATCAGACTGGGTTCAAAATACAAAAAGCTACCTTTTACTTATCTACTTATGGAAATAGAAGTGCAGTATAATGTATAAACTGCTAAAATCTTGCAGTAATACACAATCTTCACAGAGCTGGCAATAAAGCTACAAGGCTAAGGTTCCAGACCAAACTAAAAATGCAAAGAGATCACCTTTTTGGCTAAACCATGGATAAAAAACAGAGAAGTAAAAAATATTATCCGCATACAGTTCACTAAGTGCAACTTAAAACATTTAAGCAGAATTCAAATAAAAGCTTTTTTTTTTGTTTCCTTTTGATGAAAAGCTTGCATCTCATTTCTCTGTGTCCTGAACAAAAGACCGGTGGAGTAGAGAATTATAATGAAAAATGATTGAAGGTAATGGTGTAATTGAGAATAATAGTGTTTAGTTTACTAATGAATGTAATGGCAAGTAGAGTGAAAGAATTAAAGTGAATGAATGAGATTTTTTGAGGTTATGGGTTATAAATTATATGGTCATATATAGATGGCATAATGTTGTTTGTAATGAGATGAAGGCATGTTAGAGTCCATTATAAGAATTTATTTATTTATTGCAAATTATTTACTGGGAAAGCACGACTGGGTCTGATATATCCATTTTCAGCAGAGACGCTGGGAGAAAAGTTGCAGATACAAACAGTACAGAGACACAGTAGTACAATAAAAATTTTAAATACTAAACAAACAGATTATAATGTCATATAGCAAAGGAAGATATGTACTATTTGCATTGTATTGAAAAATAAATAGAGTAGTAGATTGCATTGAAGTATATACAGTGGATATAAGAAGTTTACACACCCCTGGTAAAATGCCAGGTTTTTGTGATATAAAAAGAATGAGACCACAATAAACAATTTCAAAACTTTTCCCACCTTTAATGTGACCTATAATGTGTACAATTCAATTGAAAAACAAACAAATATATTAAGCAAAACAAATAAAAAAATAAAAAATGTACAATACACTGGTTGCGTAAGTGTGCACACTCTTAAACTAACACTTTGTTGTGTGTGCACACCCTTACTTTGTGAAGCACCTTTTAATTTAATTACAGCATTCAGTCTTCGGTAGGAGTCTATCAGCATGGTACATCTTGACTTAACAATATTTGCCCACTTTTCCTTGCAAAAGTGCTCCAAATCTGTCAGATTGCGAGGGCATCTCTTGTGCACAGTCCTCTTCAGGTCACCCCACATATTTTCTATTGGATATAGGTCTGGGCTCTGTCTGGACCATTCCAAAACTTTAATTTTCTTCTGGTGAAGCCATTCTTTTGTTGATTTGGATGTATGCTTAGGGTCATTGTCATGTTGAAAGGTGAAATTCCTCTTCATCTTCATCTTTCTGGCAGATGCCTGAAGGTTTTGGGCCAAAAGTGAATGGTATTTGGAACTATTCATAATTCCCTCCACCTTGACTAAAGCCCCAGTTCCATCTGAAGAAAAGCAACCCTAAAGCATGATACTGCCACCACCATGCTTCATCATCAGGGTGGTGTTCTTTTGGTGATGCGAAGTGTTGTTTTTGCGCCAAATGTACCTTTTGGAATTGTGTCCAAAAAGTTCAAACTTGGTCTCATCAGACCATAACACATTTTCCCACATGCTTTTGGGAGACTTGATGTTATCACATGTAGTACAACCAGTACTTGCCAGAAATTCCTGCAGATACTTCAGTGTTGCTGTAGGACTCTTGGCAGCATCCCTGACCAGTTTTCATCTTGTTTTTTTATGAATTTTGGAGGGGCGTCCAGTTTTTTGCAACGTCACTGTTGTGCCATATTTTCTCCACTTTTTGATGGCTGTCTTCACTGTGTTCCATGGTATATCCAATGCTGTGGAAATGTTTTTTTACCCTCCTCCTGACTGATACCTTTCAACAATGAGATCCCTTTGATGCTTTGTAAGCTGTCTGTGAACCATGGCTTTTGATGTAGCAGGCAACCGAGTAAATGTCAGGAAAATCTTAGTAGGACAGCTGAACTTTATTTGGGATATCAGAGTCTTTTTAATTGATGGCAGGTGTACCCAAGAAGACAGAATGTTGTAATTAAATCAAAAGGTGCTTCAACAAAGTATTAGTTTAAGGGTGTGCACATTTATGCAACCTGGGTATTGTATATTTTTTATTTTATATATTTTTCCCCTAATACATTTGTTTGTTTTTCCATTGAATTGTACAGGTTATAGGTCACATTAAAGGTGGGAAACATTTTGAAATGATTTATTGTGGTCTCATTTTTTATATCACAAATACCTGGGATTTTAACAGGGGTGTGTAAACTTTTTATATCCACTGTAGGTTGTAAAAGTAAATGATTGAATACAACATACATTTCATACTGAAGAGCAATTGTATAGGGATAGTTAAGAAATAGAAGATAAGAGATAGTGAAATTTCCTAGGGAGGAAAAAGAAATTGAGCAGAGAGGTTAATATTTATTTAAGGAAAAAAAAAAGATGATAGTAGTGATTGTAGAGAGTGGTAGAGGGGAAAGTGGGGCTTCCGAAGGAGGGAGGGAGGAAAAGGTTAGTAAGAAAGGGGTGAGGAAGAGAAGGGAGATGTAAAGCAGTATTAGTAATAGGTAGCTGAGAGAGGTGTAGAGTAGTATGGGGTATAAATGGGAAAAACTGTGCGTGGTTAGAAGTTTGACTATAGTTTGATAGAGTAAGGTAGTGTTATGGGGAGTGAGAACAGGAGAGCTAGCGGTAGTAGGGATAGGGGATATGGAAGTGCTAGCATGATGTTAGCCTGGGTTGGAGCATGAGCAGATTCAAGATTTTGATAAGAATTCCTTCAGGGAATGTTTAAATGTGTGGAGGTTATGATTACTCCTAATGGACAGGGGTATGGTGTCCCAGGTTTTGGCAAAGGAGAATAGAGATTTTGGCTTTGAGATTTGGTAGGTTTATGAATGGAAAAGAGTAGTTTGTCTTTGGATCATAAGAATCTTTTAGGGAAGTGTAGTCTGAGTATTGAGCTAAGGGCTGGGCAGGATTCTGATTTATGGATGATGTTGTAGATGGTTATAAGTTGTAGGAAGGAGAGGTGGGGAGTTTGAGCCATTTGAGTGGCTGCAAGGCTATGCAGTGATGTGAGTAGAGTGCTGCTTGCATTGCAAATTTAGCACTTTTGTCATAGCATGGTTTGAAATTTTGTTTTTAGTGAAGCTTGTAGGTTGTGTGGGTTAGTTAGAAGTGGTAATTCATATAAAAGTAATGGTAGCAGGTAGGTCAAAGCTAGGGTAGTTTTGGTGGATGTACTCATTAAGTGCTTGTTTTTATAAAGCATGCCTAGTTTCTTGTCCATTTTTTATATTGCTTTGTATGTGCGAATCAAATTTACGATTGTTAACTATTATGACTCCTAGAAGTTTGGTATGGGGAACTACTTCTATGGTTTATTGTTTAACGAGTGAATTTTGAAATCTGGTTGGTTGGGGAGAGATTTATGAGTAAAGAGGAAGAGCTTGATTTTGTATGGATTTAGTAGGTGGTGGGCATTAGTAAGCCAGTTAGTAAATTAAAATGCTTCCTGGGTGATCTGCTGAAGTTTTGGAAATATGTCTGAGGAGCAGATGATGGTGGAATTATATTCATATTGAATTACTATACTGTGCTGGGAAGAGGTATGGCAATCATTAATGTATATATTAAAGAGTAGGGAACCAAGGATGAATCCTTGACAGATGCCTGTGTTGATGGATAATTATGGAGAGATTGAGCCTTGCCAATTTACAACTTGCTGCTTGTTTGACAGGTAGCTAGTAAACCATTGGAGTGAGTGTGACAATAATCCTGTGCAGAAAAGTATTGAAGAAGTTTATGCGCAACCATGTCAAGAGGTCCAAGAATATAGAAGAAACAACTTTGCCAGAATCTCTAGTTTAATTTACAGTGTCTGAGAAAGATATTAAAGCAGTTGTGGTACTATGGCCTGGATGAAAGCGATGTTGAGTGTTGGTTAGTAATTTATTTTGTTTGAGGAAGTTTAGGAGCTGTTTAAGTATACATTTTTCTAGAAGGTTTGAGAAGTGGACAGAATCACTATGCAACAAAAGTTAGAGAAGTCAGTGGAAGTACCTCCTTTGTGCAGTGGGTTACATGGGACGTTTTACATAACATGGGTACATAAGGTTTGGAGATAGACCCACTGACGAGCACACTAATAGGGTCAGCTATGGCTTCAGCAACTAGTATTAGATATTTGATTGGGATATTCTCTGTGAAGAGAGAACATTTTATTTTTGGTTTTAGTAATAGTTTTTTTATAAATTGATTGGGCATGGGTTGAAGAGTGAGAGTGGAAAATTATTTGGTGTTAGCGGAGAAGACTTGTACAGAAGAAGTCAATGGGCAATGGTTGTTTGTGCTAGGCATAGAATTGAGGAAGTTGAATGTGGGTGAGTGGGATGTTTGAGTGGTGTGTATTTAAGCTAGCTATGGATTCTATATAAAGTATGAGTTGAATTTGCTTGCTGTTTAAGTAGAAGGAGTATTGTAGCAGGTTTATTTTTCTTTTTTAAAGGGTTGCATAGTGAGTTGATTGAAGGCCAACATTTAAGGGAAATTATGGGAAATGTAAGACTGCATTTTAAATAAAAATAGATATAAATGTTTTGGAAAGATGATGAAGAACATAGTTTTTTTTTTACTTTAAATTCTATGGATATATTTGGTATGCAGTTTGGGATGTACTTAAAGTCAATATTATTGCAAGCATATATTATTTGGGGATAGGTTATCATTTTTCTAATGGTCTTGAAGTGGAAATGATAGGTATATTATTTTCAACTCCATGAGGAAACAAGCTGAGCAAAAACAGAGATTAGTGATTATGACTGAATTATTTTTTTGCCTGTCTGAATTATTTTATATATTTTCTGGCATTGTTTTCTGTTTCTCATCTGAACTGAAACTGGTTCCCCCCCTATTCCTGTGGGGGAGTTTATAAAACTGGTCTTACAAGATTGATTCAAGGCTTGCTGATTTAAAAATAGTTTGTTTGTAAATTCTTGAATACACTGTTGGAAACTCCTGGTGTTCTGGCTGAAGTGTGATTCTCAAACAATCTGGAAATATATCGCTGATTGATAAGTATATTTCTTGGCATTTTAACCTTTCAGAGTTCTGTATTGTCTTAATTTTGCCTGACTGAATTATTGTTTTGCCTGACTGAATTATTTTATATATATTCTGGCATTTTCTGTTTCTCATCTGTCCTGAAAATGTGTTTTCCCCTTCCTCCCACCCTATTCTTATGGTGTTGTTATAGTTGTTGGCTTTGCAGTTGCCCATCCCTACTGTAAATTTGATCTGGGACACCCCTCCCAGTCTGGTGTTCACTCTACTTAATACAGAGAGAACATTTGAGAAGTCCAACCCACTTAGGTTCTTAACCTTGAATTTTTCTTCTGCTCCTCCTTCCTCTCTCCTTGCACTTTACTAAAACAAAATTGCATTTTATTTTGTTTTTGCCTCTTATTAAAAGTACTCAATTGTATTTATTCTGCTACATTTATTACTGCTTATTAGTAGCCTGATTACATTGTAACTATTATTCTAAACCTTTGGTTGAAGCACTTTGGCATCAGATCAGTTGTTTTACATTAAGAAGGTTTGTAGTCTGCATGGTTGTGGCAGGACAGGAAGCTTACATCCTTCTAAGTTGGGTTGCTGATTGAAGGCTTAGTGTCTGTTATTCTAAAAGTTAATTAGTTCTGGTTTAAGCACTTGGGCTTTGGGCCAGTTTTACATTAAGAAGGTGTGGTCTGCACTTTTGTGGGAGGAGAGGGTAGATTCTGCCCTTCTGAGCTGGGAGTTTCTGGTTAAAGGCTTATTGTGCCTGCTTATTTTAACTGTTTCTTTCAGAAATTGGTATGCCTTGTTTGCTGTAGCATACACTAAATTCAGACCTGCTGAATCTAGCTTTGTTTGTATAACTTGAGTACTAATCCAGGCCATCTTTTTTGGAGAAGGTTCCCCTGCACCCTAGTGGCAGGAGTGTGCTATTAGAACTTGTCTGATCGAAGACTGCTGGAACGGGGCTCAGTTTTTAGCTTTTTATTGGTTAATTTGTTTAAATCAGTTTGCTCATTTGCTACTGTTATATTAACAAAAAATACACTTTATGCATCGCCACTTAGCTAGGGTTAAACTATTCCCAGTGCCATAAATTCTGATCTTCAAATTTTCCCTTAGAACTAGCCACTTTTTTAGTTAGCAGTCAAATCTGTTTCTTTGAGCTCAGCACTTGTTCAGAACTTGTTGTAAGCACTAAATAAGATACAAATTACTACAACACTCAACTTTCCTCACTTGTCTAGAGGAAAACAGTTTTAGTACTTAATAAATAAGCACCTATCCAGGTAGGTCTAAGGGTCAGCTCCCACTGTTTTTTCCTGTCTACATGATGAATTTGGGCATCTTGGGGAAATGCAGCAACTGCCTCATATACAGACAACCCTCTCCTCCTACCACCCAACACTACAACTTATGAGAGATGCACTTATATAGCCAAACTGGAAGCAAAGCTCTCTTCACCCAAGACTGGACTAGACAGTCAAGAGGAGAAGATATATACTTTCACCACATCACACTCATCACATAGTCCCTCAAAACCTATACCACCAAAATACATACATAGAAACACAAAACACACAACTACATTCATGGAGGCTCTCAATAAAAATCTGCCCAAGCAGCAGAGACCTCCAAAGCAGAAATGCAAGCAACCTCCACCCCCAACACAACCCAAATGACACATAGCCCACAAACTCAGTGTACTACTCAACCACAGGCCATAAGGCATAACAATGTACCCAACACTCCAGACATATTTGACTCTATAGTCAGGCACACTGATGTTCCACTCACCAGGTTAAACAAGGAGAAAGTTACTGTTGGCTGCCTGTCAGGTGCCAGGATCTACCACATAATGCACACACTCAGGTCACTCCACAACAAGTACAAATATGACACTGTCATTGTCCATGTTGGTGTGAATGACCTGAGACATACCTCCCTGGACTACATGAAGAGACATGGAGGAACTCTCTGATCTTGTAGCCCAGGCAGGTATGACCCTAGCCCTGAGTAGTGTCCTGCCATCACCCAGAATGATACCACAGTACAAGATCAAAATGGTTGACTTCAACAATTGGCAAAGCTTCTGGTGTTATTCTAAGGGGATCCAGTATATGTCTGCCTGGGATGACAACAGACCATGATGCTTTGCCAGAGATGGCCTGCACCTGTCACCCTTGGGATTCCAAATGCTGGCTAAGGCTCTTGCCATTCCTATAGGGCCTTTTTTAGGCAAGGTTCAAATGACAAATTCACCACAGTAACAGGTACAAGCAAGCAAAATCTAAGGGTAATGCTACTCAATGCTGGAAGTCTAAACCTCAAAAGGTACTCACTCAAGGCTTAAAATGGAGAACATTGACATCTGTGCAGTGACAGAGATCTGGTTCAAGGTTCCAGAGAGCACCCCTGCATTACCAGCCTATAATTCATATCACTATCGGCCACCTAACCTGGACCGAAACACTAAAGGAGGAGGCATGTCCATATTCATTAAAGATATCCACACCTCCAGGCTAGTTGCTCAGCATAATGCATCCGAGATTATCCAAGTGCAACTAACTCTGGGCAAGACCGCAATCCAAATTGTAACTTGCTACAGACCCCCCACCATGCCCCAGGATTCCCACTCCTCATTTCTTGATACACTGGAAAATATTAGGGTACAGCCCAACACCCTAATAATGGGGGGATTTCACCTACCCCACCATTAACTGGGAAAACTATTCATACTCATGCTGGAAGTCTAAACCACAAAATGCACTCACTTGAGGCACTCCTTAAAATGGAGAACATCGACATCTGTGCAGTGACAGAGACCTTGTTCAAAGCTCCAGAGAGCACACCTGCATTACCAGGCTATAATTCATACCACACCTTTCGGCCACCTATCCCGGAACGAAGCATTACAGGCGGAGGCGTGTCCATATTCATTAAGGATATCCACACCTCCAGGCTAGTTGCACAGCATAATGCATCTGAGAATATCCAAGTGCAACTAACTCTGGGCAAGACTGCAATCCAAATTGTAGCTTGCTACAGACCCTCCACCATGCCCCAGGATTCCCCCTCATTTCTTGATGCACTGGAAAATATTAGGGTACATCCCAACACCCTAATAATGGGTGATTTCAACTACCCCACCATTAACTGGGAAAACTACTCGTGTACCAACTCTTTTACTCAACATTTTCTGGAATTCATAAATTCCAACGCCTTGGATCAACTTATTCACACCCCCACCAGGGGCAGCAATATCTTAGACCTCATCATTACCAACATGGGTGAATGGTATCACCCTAGACATCCACATCCCACCCCCACCCCCATTAGGGAAACCACCGTAAAAAACTTCCCCAAAGCCAACTTCACACTTAAGACAGAAGTGGCAAACTTCATGACACCCATGCATACGCACAGTAGAGGTACGACTGCTGAATCCTACACAAATGCACTTTATAAGCACTTACACGAGTGCATGGATCGTGCTATCCCTAACAGAACCAAGATGCTATCCTCCAAAAAAAGGAAGCCAATCTGATGGTCCTCTGCCATAAACAAACTCTACAACAGAAGAAAGAAGCTGTTGCAAAAAAGAGTAAAATACCATGATTGGAGGAACTCTCTGGTCAACCTCAGTAAGAAGCTGAGATCTCTCATAAAATCCTCCAAAGCTAGCTATGAAAATAAAATTGCCACTGACTCTAAAGACAACCACAAAGCATTCTATAGCTATGTCAAGAATCTCAATGGCAACACTAGGATCTGCTCTGAGTTACAGCACAATGGCACTAAATATACACAACCGACTGATATTGCCAACATCCTGGCAGATAGGTTCAGTGCTAACTTTACCCACATCTCACCTCCTAGAGGGCCCATCTCTATACTGGAAGAATGCAAAGTTCCTGTAATCACAGCTGCACAGGTAAAAACACACTCTCCAAAGCCAAGAACACAGTATCCATGGGACCTGACAATAACCCAGGCTGCATTCCTCATGAACTACAGGAAAAACTGACAACCCACCTAAGTATCATGTTCAATCATAGCCTCACCTCAAGCTCTGTGCCCACTGAATGGCGCACTGCAATGGTTATCCCACTCCACAAAGGGGGAGCCATGATGGACCCTGGGAACTACCGCCCCATTAGCCTGACAAGCCTGGACTGCAAGGCCATGGAACGTATCATCATGGAACTGATAAACAGAGACATTGGTAATCTCCAAACTCTGGACCCCACCCAGTTCGGGTTTGTAAAAGGCAGATCATGTCTCCTAAACCTGACAGACTTCTTTGAAGCAGTCACCAAAGCCATAGATGAGGGTAAGGTGGTTCACACAGCCTATCTAGATCTCGCCAAGGCTTTCAACATTATTCTCCCACTCTGAAATTATAGATAAACTCACTAAACTAGGCATAAATCCCTATGTCATAAAATGGGTTGCCAACTGGCTCATGAACAGAACCCAAAATGTCAAAGTAGCAGACTCCAAATCCGACGTCAGACCAGTGACAAGTGGAGTACCACAGGGTTCAGTCCTGGGTCCTCTCCTGTTTGGTATCTACTTCTCTGAAGTACAGACTAACACAGAAGGTCTTTGGCTAACAAAGTTTGCAGATGACTGCAAACTAGGAGCCATAATCAAAACTCCTAACTATGTGGACATCCTACAAAAGGGCCTGACTGAGACAGATGCCTGGTGTCAAAGCCATGGCCTGAAGCTCAATGTCAAAAAGTGCATTGTCATCCCCTTTGGTAAAAACTCTGTACCCATGAACTACTACATAGGTGGTAGTCTACTTAACACCGAAAGTGTGATGAGACCTTGGGACACGTGGATAGTAGTCTCTCCTTTGATAATCACATTGCCACAGTGGTCAGAAAATCCTTCTTTGTAGCACACCTCTTCACAAAAGGTTTCTCATCCAGAAAAAAAGAGGTAATTATTCCCCCTTTACTCATCACTCATTAGACCCATTATAGAGTACAACACCCCTTTTGGTATGTACCTCACAAGACATCTATAACAACTGGAAAGACCACAGAAATACCTCACAAACAGGATTACTGGCCTCAAACAGATGCCCTACGCAGACCATCTCAAAAAATTCCAGCTTTACTCTATCACATATCGCCTACTCAGAGGCAATCTCTGCCTAACATGCAAAGCTATGTCAAAACTAGAGCTGTTGGACATGTTCCACTTAAAGAAATCTCAATCCCTCCGAACTACATGCTGTAGGGACCTAAACCTTGTCACCACAATAAACAGAACATGCTGGAGGGATAGATTCCTGTCCCAGAGACTTCCCATACTCTCAGACTACCTATTTATGTCAAACAGAGCTCCTCATTGGCACTCTTCAAGAAAAATCTTTGACTGGATGAGAAATAGGAAATTTACCCCGGGGATCACTTCTGTGGCTCTGCTCAACAGGGGGACAGGAAAATAATTTTCTTCGGTGGTGAAAGGCAGGGTACCCTTTTGGCTAGGCTTATATAGGCCCTAGGGCCAATAGACTAGTACCTACCTATGAACCTAAGTACCAACTCTCTTGCTCAATGTTTTCTGGAATTCATAAATTCCAATGCCTTGGATCAACTTATAAACCAAAAAACACACCACCAGGCAGAAGAGGTAGAAAATGAGTAATTGTTCTGATGAAGTCAAATTGGATTGATGAAAGTGCTTAATAATTTGTGTTAAATAAAACTGCGTGGAGTCCAGAAACCCTGGTGGTGCATTTTTTGGTTTATTTGTTCTTTTTGCACCATTGAACCACTTTTTGGGTGCCTTGGATCAAGTTATCCAAACCCCCACCAGGGGCAGCAATATCCTAGGCCTGGGTCATTACCAACATGGGTGACCAGTGTTCCAGGCCAGAGGTCATTTCCTCGGTCAGATCTGACTTCCAGCTAATCACCCTAGACATCCACATCCCGCCCCCATGTCCCATTAGAGAAACCACGGTAAACAATTTCTCCAAAGCCAGCTTCATGCTTCTTAAGACAAAAGTGGCAAATGTCACGATGCCCATGCAGATGGAAAATATAGGTACCACTGCTGAATCCTACACAAATGCACTTTATAAGCACTTACACAAGTGCATGGATCATGCTATCCCTAACAGAACCAATATGCTATCTTCCAAAAAAGGAAGCCAATCTGGAGGTCCCCTGCCATAAACAAACTCTACAACAGAAGAAAGAAACTGTTGCAAATCCCATGATTGGAGGAACTCCCTGGTCAGCCTCAGTAAGAAGCTGAGATCCCTCATAAAATCCTCCAAAGCTAGTTATGAAAATAAAATTGTCACTGACTCTAAAGACACCCACAAAGCATTTTATAGCTATGTCAAGAATCTCAATGGCAACACTCAGATCTGCTCTGAGTTACAGCACAATGGCACTAAATATACAAAACCAATTGATAATGCTAACATCCTGGCAGATAGGTTCAGTGCTAACTTTACCCAGCTCTCAACCCCTAAAGGGACCATCTCTATACTGGAAGAATGCAAAGTTCCTGTAATCATGGCTGCACAGGTAAAAAAAACACACTCTCCAAAGCCATGAACACAGCATCCATGGGACCTCACAACATCCCAGGCTGCGTTCTGCATGAACTACAGAATGAACTGCCACCCCACCTAAACACCATGTTCAATCATAGCCTCACCTCAGGCTTTGTGCCCACTGAATGGTGCACAACAATGGTTATCCCACTCCACAAAGGGGGAGCCACCACGGACCCCGGGAACTACCGTCCCATTAGCCTGATGAGCCTGGTCTGCAAGGCTGTGGACAGTAGACTCCCCTTTGATAATCACATTGCCACAGTAGTCAGGAAATCCTTCTACATGGCACACCTCATCACAAAGGGTTTATCATCCAGGAAAAAAGAGGTCATTGTTCCCCTCTACTCGTCACTCATTAGACCCATTATAGAGTACAACGCCCCTTTTGGTATGTACCTCACAAAACATCTGCAACAACTAAAAAGGGTGCAGAAATACCTCACAAAGAGGATTACTGGCCTCAAATAGATGCCCTATGCAGACTGTCTCAAAAAACTCCAGCTTTACTCCGTCGCATATCACCTACTCAGAGGATCTCTGCCTAACATACAATGCTATGTGAAACCCAGAGCTGCTGGACATGCTCCACTTAAAGAAATCCCAATCCCTTTGAGCTACACGCTCTGGGGACCTAAACCTTGCCACCACAAAAAAGAACATGCTGGAGGGATAGATTCCTGTCCCAGAGACTTCCCATACTCTGGAACAAACTACCTATCTATATCAAACAAAGCTCCTCATTAGCACTCCTCAAGAAAAATCTTGATGATTGGATGGGAAATAGGAAAATCACCCCGGGGATCACCTCTGTGGCTCTGCTCAACAGGGGCATAGGAAAATAATTTTCTTGGGTGGCAAAAGCCATGGTACCTTTTTGGCTAGGATTATATAGGCCCTATGGCCAATAGCCTAGTACCTGCCTATGAATCTATGAACCTTAGATCCATATTAACTACTAATAATAAAGAAACCATACTACTCATACCTATATACCAGTAATAAAGTATTAACAGTAAAATTAAAAGCATTAAATGCCAAATGTAAACAGATGTGGGGTAATAATGAGTATGTGTATATATATATATATATATATATATATATATATATATATATATATATATATATATATATATATATATATATATATATGTATATATATATATATATATGTATAAAATGAAAATAATAAAAATAAAATAGTAACTCATACATATTAATGATCCAAATAACATTAAACTTCACAAACTGGAAGTTCTCATTTTGTAATTAATGTAGCTGATGTTTGATAGTTGCTATTATATCCATAAATATATATATATATATATATATATATATATATATATATATATATATACATACACACACACACACACACACACACACACACACACACACACACACACACACACACACACATATACATCGATAGGGGTGTATATCAAAACTTCGAATGCTGATAAGTTCGAATACCAAAGCCTCTACCCTGAAAGTCTGAAGAATGAAAATATTGAAGCCGCGGAACATCGAATTCTTTCACAGGCAAAGAATTTGGTGTGCCATTTCCACGGCTTCGCTATTTCCTCTACTGTGGTGTGATCTCGGAATTGGTATATTTAAGTAGGGGGGGTGTGGGGGGGGGCAAAGCCCCCCCACATTAGAAATAGTTTGTAGTGTTCATTTCTTTCGTCTTTGTACTGGAACAACAATTTTTTTTCCCAGGGAAAAAAATCGCTATTCTCGGTTTTCAGCTTTCATGATTTTTGGTTCGATGTTATAACATTCAAAATTTTGACACATCGATGTTGTAATATAGAACCCATTGATAGATATTTATATATATATATATATATATATATATATATATATATATATATATATATATATATGTATATGATATAGGTATTGCAATATGTTGCTTGGAAGATGTGTTATGCATTTTTGTAAATGTGTATGGTGCCTTTAATGTATTACACTATGGAATGCGAGAATATTCTATGAGAAGTTAGCTAGCTAGCGAATTTTTGACAATCCATGGTGCACATAAGGATATTGAAGGAAAAGAACAAACCGGGAGGTTAGTTCCTCACCTGGGAAATCATTTTGAAGGAAGACTCTAGATGCATGAAGTGTGAGTTCCCTCAGGGCTGATCTATGGATGTATGAATATACTTGTCTACAGAGTTGACTATTGGGTTTCGGAGACTCCTGCAGCCTTGGATATTTGTTTTATGACAGCCTGTACTGTCAGGGGGCTGTGTGCACTGTGAAGATCTAAGGGATCATATTTGTTTCATTTGTTTTTTGCAACTGCAAGGACAAGTGAAATATTCCTTTGGTTTTCATTTCCTACTTGTGAAAATAAAACCTTTGTTTTGGTATATGTTATGCCTCCATTGTCTCCTTGGGTTCACACTGATGGTGTACATATGGGAAGTTGTCCAGCAGTTTGCTAGTTTTCAATTCCTCACACTACAGCTGTTG
The DNA here is from genome assembly GCF_019279795.1 of Protopterus annectens. Taxonomy (NCBI): domain Eukaryota; kingdom Metazoa; phylum Chordata; order Ceratodontiformes; family Protopteridae; genus Protopterus; species Protopterus annectens. The sequence goes on from NC_056743.1 coordinate 1,685,780,324, forward strand.
CCTAATGAACACCATATTTGCACTACTAATTCCTTACAGCACTATGAATTTTCTGGTTCTGGTGTGGTTAGCTGGTGACCACAAACATGGAGGAATTATTAAACAAAAGTATGGAACCACAGATGTGGGCAGGTTAAAGGGTGAGTCAGCTACACCAACTAATTCTGTTTACAAATATATTTTCCATGATTGTGCTACATATGAAGAAACTAACTATGAAATATGACATGGAGACCTATTTGGAAGTACTTGAGCATTTATTAGGTAAATATCTTGTCATCCCAGCTGACAGAAGAGGCATTGATAACATACATGAGCATGGAAGACTCTCATTTTATGGACTATGATAAAAATGCCCCTTTTTGGATGTACCTTACCAGACACCTGCAGCAACTGGAAAGACCCCAAAAGTACCTCACCAAGAGGATCAAAGGGCTCAAACAGATGCCATATACTGCCCGGTTAAAGAAACTCCAGCTCTACTCAGTGGTATACCGCCTGTTCAGAGGTGATCTGTGCCTGACATATAAAGCCATGTCCAACCCGGAATTAGTGGACATGCTGCACCTCAGAAAATCCAAATCCCATTTAGCTACGTGCTCGAGAGACTTGAACCTCAGCACTGAAATAAATAGGACATGCTGGAGGGACAGATTCATAACCCAGAGGGTCCCTTCACTATGGAATAAAATCCCAGTCCAGGTTAGGCAGAGTCCCTCATTGACTCTCCTCAAGAGGAATCTTGATGAGTGGATAGGAGATCATAGGTTTACCCCTGGTATCATTTCTGTCACTGTTAGACAGAGGCACGGTATACTAACCTTGAAAAAGGGCATTGCAAAATTAATTTAAAATGGGTGGCGAAAGCCAAACACACTCTGGCTAGGCTTATAAATGCCCTAGGGCAGATAGCCTAGTATGAACCTATGAACATAAGAAAAAACTTCATAAGCAACTTCATAAACAGCATATGTGTAAGTGCCACAACACAGGACACATTATATAAGTCATTTCACTAGTCAGTCCACACCATTACTACATCTCTGTTACCCATTCTGCTACCAGCCTAATTGTTTATCTCTAAATCAAAATCTTTCATGTAAATCTGTACAGTCTTTTAATTTTTTAAATTTTTTTCATACTTCCTCACCTCTGTCTTTTTCTCATTTTCAGATCTCTAACTGTCGATTACTTTTGAATGACGCAATGCAATGTATTGCACATACTACCTAAAGAATCCATCCATCATTGATGTTTATATTGTGTTGTACAACCTATTCATTGTTGTTGCTTACGCTCTATTGTATTGTGTTGCCTGCTATCTGGTCTGGTTCTGCAATTGGTCACTAACTGATCAGTCATCTACCCCAGTAAACAAATGTAAAAATAAAATAAAATACAATAAAATTGCAAATATATAGATATAGATATAGGTATAGGTACAGGTATGGGTATGGGTATGGGTATGGGTATAGGTATAGGTATAGGTATAGGTATAGGTATGTAGATATAGGTATGTAGATATAGGTATGTAGATATATATAGGTATGTAGATATATATAGGTATGTAGATATATATAGGTATGTAGATATATATAGGTATGTAGATATAGGTATGTAGATATAGGTATGTAGATATAGGTATGTAGATATAGGTATGTAGATATAGGTGTGTGTGTGTGTGTGTGTATGTGTATATATGTATATATGTGTGTATATATGTGTGTGTATGTGTGTGTGTGTGTGTGTATATATGTATGTATATGTGTATATATATATATATATATATATATATATATATATATATATATATATATATATATATATATATATATATATATAAAACTCCTGGAATACAAGCAATAAAATCTTATACCTTGAGATTTTTTTTGTGTTTTTTTGCCCCATTACCCTTCTGGACATCAGGCCATGCAGTCCCTGCAACTGTGGTGAAAGTTGAATAGATGGAGGTATCCATGGGAAGCCATATTGGCAGGTTCAGGTTTAATTTTAAAGCATATGGCCCCTGTATAAGCTCAGCTTATTTGATTGAAAGGCAGAATGCAATGAACTGTCCATGCTGGTCATCTCTAACTTCTACAAGGGGCATTGTCAGCAGCAACCTCCTGTCCTTGAACATGGGTGGTGATTTGCCTGTCTACCAGAGAAATCATACCACCTCATCTGCTTGCTGAGCACTTGCAACTGATTCCTTCTCCTGAGAGATTGAAAGTAGATGACCTTTCACTTCTCTTTCTCCCTGCCTGCTTCTTCGGGTCTGTATTACAAGATCGAAATTTTAGTTAATCGAATAACTAAAGATCAAGCTTGTAATATTGAAACCAAAAATTCTCGAACGGACGATTTAACCCAGGGAAGCACTTCCCTTAGCCGTTATGTGAATTATGTCCTTTTCTCCAATTTGGAGTGATCTTGGAGTTGGTATATTTATCAGGGGGGTGTGTGGGGTGAAGCCCCCCACTTGATTTGGGATTTAAAGCTTTTTTTTTGTCATGCGGCCAAGGGAAATGTTTCCCTGAGTTAAATCAGCCATTCAAGATTTTTAGGTTTAGATATTACAAGATCAATCTTTATTTATTAACTGAAGTTTCGATCTTGTAATAAAGACCCGCTTCTTCCACTGCCATGGCTGATAACTGAATCCTAGTTGCCAAGATTTCAATTAAGGCTTCAACCCTCTGCACAATAAGGCAAGGCTTATAACAGGAGTTATAATTAAGATACATTGGTAAGCACATTGATGCATAACATAAAGTATACTTCAAAGCTTTGACTTAAACAAGATAGCAATAATAAGCAAAAATATTAGACATTTTAGCAGTAGACTGATGTGAAGTGCTTTGCCTAGGAATATAAAACAGACTTGTGCAAAGTGATCCCAAGAATCTGATAAGCTGGAAACTTTAGTAGAAAGCTTAATTAATGATACAATGTTTAACCTAATTTTGTATGTTTTGAATACTAAAAATGCAATAAAAACTATAACATCTTCTGTAAAACAAATGTGAGTGAGGGGTCACATTGCTACATCCTGTGCTGAGTGAAATTTAAAATCTGAAAACCATGCTTTAGATGAAGTATAAATAAATAAATAAATAAATAATTAAATGCAATCAAATCAGAGGCAGGATAATTGGAATGACCCTGTGGCACTGTGTTACAGTATAACTTTAAAGGGTAACTATTTCAGAAGGAAGGGAGGTTCGGACTCTGTTAGATTTTGGAAGGGTCCATTGGTATATAAGTATAAGATTAGTACCAGCTAAAAATTAAAGGTAGTATGCATTCATTGCAACAGAAAAGACTGTTCCCTTACATAGAAATTTTAAGTCTTTAGGAGGTGTTCACATACTTTAACTGTAACCCTTAATTTAACTCAGTCAATGATACTGGGAAAATATTTTCCCGTTGTACAATACTAGAGAAAATGTGGAAGACGAAAGATCCCACAGATGCAGTGTGGCAAACTGAGCAACAGCATAGTATACTCATTCAGTATATGTTTTAGGGTGGGAGGTTGGAGTAAGGCAGTGACTCTCATATAGGCATCCAATTTCAAAACTAGGAAGGATTTGGCAGAGAAATAGCAAAAGGAGCCCAAATCTGTTTATCAATAAACAATGCAAAGGATATATTTTCTTAGAAGCAATCCCCAATAATAGAGCAACAGGAACTCACCATTCTAAAAGATGTCAGTATAAAAATGAAGATGAACTGTTAGGAAATTCTGTAGAAAAATCTGTTTGAGTCAGAAGTAAACACAGAAATTTGCAAGAAGTGATAGCATAGAACAGAGGGGATAGCATAGAACAGAGAGGATAAAAACAGAAAAGGAGAGTCATTTGAGAATGACTTCCCTCAGAAAAAAGTGAATAATCAGGAGATTGCTGATGTCTGAGATGTTAGTGCAAAGCAGAGAATACAAAAGAAGATGGTCTCTTAAGTAGCAGGAATCTGCAAAAAAATGATAATAAATGTTGTTTTAACACACCCTTTATAGTGAGGGAGCAACTGGAAGGAAGAGCAAGTCAGATGATGGTATCCACTTCCACTACTGTAGAAATAAGCTACATGTAAGAAAAGTGAGCACTGAGAAATGTAAAACTGGACATTATTTTTATTTAGAGCTATCGTTAACATTGGAAGATATAGAATATGCTGCAATGCCAGTGTTTTCCGAGAAAAAAAACTCAGGTTCTCCACCTCAGTGCAGGTTCCTGAAGAAAGTAGCCCTGACAGAGTGGACTTACTGATTAGCCACATTAACTTTAAGAAGGCACAATGGAAAATAATGTTTTAGGTATGGAAGAGGAAATGCAACTAAGCTTATAGGGGAAGAGTGAACATGATTTCCCCACTATTTCTTGCCCATATTTTGAGTTAAAAAAATACCTCTTATAGAGTATTTAAGGAAAGGGAAGAACTTCTGCCTCAGTTACTGGTGCCAAAGCATTATACTATACTAGTAATGAAGCTAGACCTCTTTAACATGTTAAGTCAACTGCAGATAAGCAAAACTAAGGCAAAGGTACTGTCCAATTGTTGCTGGCCATGTATAATGAAAGAGATAGTATACTTATGCACATATTGCTCAGAATATCAAAAAAAAAAAAAGTCACCCCATCCCGACTATAAATGTCTGTGAACCCAATGCCTCTAACAGAAGTAATTTTTAAATATATTGTTTTGGACATCATGAGAACATTAGCAAGATCTGTCATTAGATATCAGTGCATATGCATACTGGTATAATTGACTATGCTACCAAATTTCCAAAAACAGTGCCATTACCAAAGCTAATGCCATGATTATGGCAAAGTAACTAGTAATGTTATTTTCCAGAGTAGCTAACCCTAAGGAGGGACTTACCAAGACGCATCATTTATATCAAGGGAACTGTCGACAGTTGACAAGTTCTACCACCTGCAGCACGATGGATTAGTCGAGAGATTTACGAAAACAGTAAAGTCCATGTTAATGAAAGATCTTGGGCCCACTTGTTACTCTACCTATTGTTTGCAGTCACAGATGTGCTGCAAAATTCAACTGGGTTTACCGTGTTTGACTTTCTATATGGGAGGCATTCAAGAGGGGTGCTTGACATTGATAAAGAAACTTGGGAAGAAGACAGGGAGCTATTTAAAAGTGTGACAGAACACAATATTGGATTTTTAGGATAGATTAAAGCTGGTAATGTCCACTAAGTGAACACATGCAGAGAGCCAGGAAAAAAGAAACCGAGATTATAGTATGTCTGACTTAGAGAATTTAACCCAAGAGATGAGATATTCGTGTGAGTACCCTCTACAGAAAACACATTTCTGACTAAATAAGAGGCCATTTGAGATGATGGAAAAATAACTGCAGTTAACTATAAGATTAAACAGCCAGAAAAGAGATATATAAAATAAATATACTACATTAATATGCTGAAGCCATGGAAAGAAGTAGAGAATTTTGTGGAGAGATTACAAGCTGAACTTCATACAATAGAGAATGGGGAATCTATACCTTAATTGCAGAAAGGTACCTTTGTTTAATGTACCAAAACAGAAAGTGATAAAATTTTTAAGACACAAATGAATATTAATTTTCCTGATGGAACTAAGGCAAAAGAACATTACACCCCATAGAATGAAGATTAGTCTTAGACCTTGCTGAGTGACAGAAGTAGTTAGCAGGAAAACTGCTCAAACTAGGTGTGATAGAACAGTCACAGGGTTAGTGGAGTAGTCCAGTAGTGTTAGTCTCTAAATCTGATGAAGTATTTGATTCTGTAATGAGTTTATGAATCGGAATACCATTTCAGTATTTGATAGCTATTTTATTCCCAGTACTAATAAGCTGATAGTGAACTTAGGGAAAGCCAGATAGATAACCACAGTAGACTGGTTCATGGGATACTAGTATATACGACTTACCCCACCTGCCAAATAAAAACAGCTCTAGCCACTATTCAGAGGCTGATGTTAGCATACTGACGCCCCATTCATGATATACTGATGCATACTGGGATGACATATTTTTTATTCAGGGAACTAAGAATCTTATTTAGTCAAAGTTCATGTTTTGTTACAATCCATAAGCAGGCAGGCTTGACTGTATAAATGCTTAGAAAAGTAGATTTGGTGCTGCAGGAGCCAGGTACTTGGGTGCCGTATATAAAGAAGGGTAGCAAGCATAGCTAAAAAATATAGTCCATAAATCACTTGACTGCACCCTCTTCTCAGACAGGTAAAGGCTTTTCTTGAGCTGGATGCATACTACAGAAAGTTTGTGTCTATTTTTGTAACCATTGCCTGCTGTTTGACAAATTTCACAAAAGGGAAAGATCATATCAATATAAAATGGTCTTCTGAAACAGATAAGTATTTCATGATCTAAACAAGATCTTATGATCTGAAACTGTCTTAATAACCCTGGATTTTACTTATAATTTATATACCAATATATCAGACATAGGTTTACGGGCAGTGCTATCTGAAGATGGTGAAGTTGAAGAGTACCACATGTTACACCAGCTGTAAATTGAGGAATACATACAGGGGGATACTGCTGTATGGAAAGAGAATACATAGCAACAAAGTAGGCTTCTTTTGCCTTGAAATGCCATTTTAGGTGGACATTTTAATTTGGTAATGGATCATGCCTGTTTTGCAATAATTAGGAAGGAAACTGACGGCAACACAACATTGTGCTGGTGGGCATGATCCTTCCAACCTTTTTATTGTGCAGTAAACCACAGGCCTCATAAATGAATAGAAGTGCTAATGGGTAGACCAGAGCCTTCAAGTTATTGTTATCATTCCAAAATCCCATTTTTGTGCTAGCAGGGGTGTGTTGTTGCAACGTGCTGCCTAGAAAATATGTAATGTGCCCTAAACATGTGAAAGGTGCCCCTAATATACTGCAATACGGAGTATGGAAATATTTTGACAGCAGTTTGATAAGTTACAGAACAATATATTAACTGACAATAAAGAGTTTATATAATGAAGTTGCCTGAAAGCAGCAAACCAGTTTGACCCTCACATTGAGGACCATTCTGAAGCATGGAGTATGAGCCCATTTAAGGATAATCTTTGGATATACCTTATGGAAGTACCTGTTTGTGGAGCAGTAAATTGGTCCTGAGAGAAGCCTACAGCCTTGTCATAGTCTTAAGACATCCTTCATCCTCAAGGGTTGTCTTGACTGTGGTAACCTATAGTTCTGGTTTTGTTTTATTTCCAATTGTCTTTTCTTTTGGACTTGCAAAAATATATTTTATATATTCATTCCTCCAGTTCTACCTTAGATCGATGACCCTGGGAAACACATAGTCATAGATTAGTACTAGACTACCTGCCATTTTGGGCCATTTTAAGCCTAGCCAATTACCCCATGTGAGAATCAATCCCTGTACCATGTGTCTGTAAGGTAAGCACCTTAACCATTATGCCAATCGCCCACCCTAAGCAACATTGCTTACTGTGCTCTGCTATATCAGTGTTGATATGCTGAAATAAGATGAAAGATGGGTTCCTGTTGAAGTTTCAGTGCATCAGCACTGGCTAGGTTGCATGTTGTATGCATGTTTGCAGTTCATGGGACCTGAAGAGGGTAGAGAAACTGAATTTTATGTGTATTTTTCAACTTTTCCCTTTTATCCAAGATTTTGCTATCTTGCAGTTAGTGTATATAATTGAGATTAGAGGTGTGTGGCTTGCCCCTGCATTGAATAGTGAATACATTGGCTTTAGATGAAGAGTATGGTAAAAAATACATTTATATGGAACAGTGTTGATATCTTTGGTCTGCACTCTTGACATGTCTTCACATTTTACCTCCATCCTTGGTATTTCATCAAAAATGGATCCACTTCCTTGGTTCATCATGAAAGGCATTTCCATTGTAATGCTTGAGGACCATGTATTCAATCCACATAACGCCAAAAATGTAAGTTTGATTACAGGGAAGTATGTTCTAACTCCAAATCTGCTGTATGTCAGAATATTCCAACTTTTCCAAGGATCAGCAATCTATCAGTTAGTGTATCTATATATCTATATATATATATATATATATATATATATATATATATATATATATATATATATATTAGGCATGCTGGGGGTTACTGGGATGCTTATTACAAAATAATTTTAATCCTCAACTTAGTGAGATATTAACTTAGAGAAAACATAATGGACTATGTAGCTGAATTAAGAAATTGAGGCCAAGACTTAATTATGGAGGGACAGTTTTGAAAAAGCTGACAAGTATACCTGTATATGAAATAAATGCTATAAACATGCAAATAAGGTTATCAGAAAGTAACAAATCTGAAGTAAAATGTATTATTCAAACAAATACTAATACTGAAAGCCGGCATAAGACTCTACAAAGTGCATGCCTTGTCTCTCTATTGTTTGAGATGTTCACTGACAGGATATCAAGGTGTAGATGAACTTCGAAGAGTATCCAGTTTGGGGATATAAAAATGCATCTTTGTTGCTTGCAGATGATGATGTCTCTTGGGATGAAGTGTCCACGAGCTCCATTGTGAACAGGGGTGGTTCACTGCTATGTTTGAAATGGATGGAATAAGAATCATTGCATCTAAATTTGAGGACATGGCTTTCATCAGGAAAAAGAGTGGAATGCCATGGACAGCAGCCACATGAGGTGCAGGAGTTTAAGTATTTCTGGGTCTTGCCCATGAGCAAGGGTAGAATCAGTACAGATACTGCCCAGCAGATGGGTGGAGTAGTAATGATACTGCAATGCTGAGTGGGGAGCTGAGACCTGCAATGAAGTTTTCCATTTAAAAGTAGCAATCTATTACCAGCATCACTTATTGTCATTAACTTGGTGTAGTGACTGAAAGCATGACATCAAGACAATGGGTACAAGCAGAAGAAATGAAACTCCATTATAGGTTTGATGAGTCTGTATTGCAGAGGGAGATGGTCAGCAATCTCTCAAACTCTGCTCCTGAGGACTGAGAGGTGTCACATCAGAAGGTTTGGGCAGCTAGTGAGGATGCCTCCTAGATAACTCCAATGAGAGGTGTACAAGACATGTCCATTGGAAGGAGACCCCGGGCACACCAGAACATCCTGAAGAGAGACTGCATGTTACATCTAGCTGTGTAACTCCTTGGTATCTCCCAGGAAGATCTTATGGATATTGCTAGGGATCAGGAAGTCTAGTCTGACCTGCTTGGCTTGTTGCCATTGCAACCCTCAATAGGATAATCAGTTTAGAAGATGGAAATAAAACATGGAGAAGTATGGCACATACATTCTGAGAGTGGAGTTTAGTGAAGGTGCTTATGAAACATGGAGCTGCATTTAATGCAGAAATTGGAATGTTACAAGGAATTTCCGCTAGTATATATGCTTCTAAAGATATAAACTCTAGAAGTGAACGACCCAGAAAGAGTTGATTCTAATGCTGATTCAAAAAGTAGTTTACCTAATTCTAGAATGACTACAAACTTGGACAGACCACATCAAGTATTGGTCTTAAATATTCTGGCTAGTGCATCATTTCATACTGAGCAAATTAAATAATAGAGTGCTAAAGAAATTACTTTTCCACAAGTGCTTGAAAGTAGTAGAGACAACTTTTATCCCATATTATTTCAGAAGACTATGATTAGGTGTCATATTTTGAGGATATAAAGTCATAATCCCTGTGGGAGGTCAAACCTTTATACTAGAATGTTATGTTAAGTTCTCCCTAGGATATGCAACTGAAAAAGCTAACCAGACCATGAGTATGCTAACCTGGGATAGCCAAGATGTAGAAAAGGAAATAAATATATATATGGTCAATGTCAAACAATGAGTACATTTATGTATTTTATTATTTTCCATTATTACCACAATGGAATATTCATAGTGATGGACAATTTTCAGGTTCATCTCAGCTACCATGGGAATAGCATACAAATCTATAATCTAGACTGCACATGGATTATGCTGGTCCATTTCTTGGACAAATTGTTCTGGTTTTGATAGAGGATTATTTATATGTCATGGATTCTGCTACAATATATGCAGTCTTTGAAAGATTGAGAAAATGTTTTAGGGAATATGGTACTGCAGAAGTGAACATGTCTGTAATGGATTTTGTTTCACTATTGTGGAATTTGTGTATCTATGGAAAGAAGTAGAATACATCATATAAGTGCTACGCAATTTCATGATTCCTCATTTGGCTTAGCATGGAGGGCTGAAGACCTTGAATTAATGGATGAGGAAATTGAAAGGTGAATCTGCAGGAAAAAAAAAACAATTACAAGTTTATTTGCAGCTGAAGTGCTTATATCAAGAAGACTAATATCTATTTTTGTCTTGCTTTTTCCAGACTGGAAAACAAAAATACTGAGAAAACAGTAGATTCAGAAACAGACTTGCAATAAACACTCAAAGTATAGAAATGTTATACCTCGAGAAGAAGTTCATGTGAAAAGCTTTAGCTATGGTTCTAATCGGATTCCTTGTGTGGACAATGGTTATCGTTTATCTCTGAGGAGATATGTTGATCAGATCAGAGTCAGGTGCACAGATGAACCAGAGAACCTAGAAAAGGGACAAAATTCTTTTATCAGTGTAGAAATAGAGATGTATTATACATGCGGATCTCCATTCCTGTGGTGACCAAAACTCAGAAGACAGATATTATTCCGATTTCCTTGTTGCCGTGCTTCTTAGCAATTCTTCATTTGAAATGCATCTTTCAGCTTTTACAAGCATCCATGCTAGTGGTAAAACCTTTTTCCCTGGCAGACAGCAAGACTATATTCTAGTTTCATGGAAGGCACAGTAGTTTTTTTATTTATTTTATTTTATTTTTATTTAATATTTGTTTAGCAGGAAAGTCCAACTTGGAACGTAGCCAATTTTCAGCGGAGGCCCAGTAGTTGAGCCACAAGTTTTTATTTGCACAATGACAATGAATCCTTGAAATGGAAAGCTAATGTCTGTTTGCTTATAAATGCTTTAGTGTCAAACATGTAATGTTTGAAGTTTTCAGAATTGTTTACTACAGCTACCCCAATCTGTTCTACCCTCTGTGAAACATGATGTTTACGTTTAATGGGCGACAGTGAACTATTCCTCAAACTTTTTGTGTGATTGGTTCCCATTAATGACCTGGCATTCCATACAGTACCCTGAAGTTAATAAAGTGTTTTTTCATGATGGATGTAAATTATTTACCAGGGAACAAACATATAAAGATAAGTGAATGTTTTGTGTTTTAATATGCACTTTATGTAGAAGCTTTGTTACGCATAAACTAAGTGCACAGAGTCATATAAGCCCTCTGCACACTATGTTTCGTGTGAAGCCTTTCAGCATCACGACTCAGTGGCATGAATTGTTGTCCTGACTGGCAATAGATAAAGCAATTTGCATGTCTGTGAACAGCTCACAAGATAGTATAGTATACCACTATCTCCTGTATGGTCCAGCATCTAAGTCATTCCCAGTTGTCAAATGTAATAGCTGTTCATGAGACTTTGGAGGCACAATTATGAGACAAACTACTCAGCATTAACTGTCTCTTTCATGTGGTTAATTTCATAGATACATGACACCTATGTCTGTCTTGGGAGATCTGAGTTTAAAAATGGATTCAAGCAGCTGGTAGGGTTGGTGAGGGGGGATTAAATCATATGAACCATGGCCAGCTCTTTTATCCTAGTTGGGGGCTTCTCTGGGGAACCTGATGCCTGGAAGACCTATGGTACAGACCAGGTACTTCACAGTTCAACTAAGGTTAAACAAGTGACAGTGGTGATATGCTGACAGCAATACAGTATGCACTGAAACTGCTCGGGTGTCATGACTGACAGTTGCAAGGATGATGAATCATAGCTCCATGTTTGCAACTCTTCATAGCAGTTCTCAGTCCTCAGGATCAAAATACTAGGTTACCATAGTATCATATTTTCAAAGACTAAGAAGTCCCACCCAAAAGTCTTATCTTAGGATACCCAGAAAGGAACCATTAAGGGATTCAGTGTTTAGAGGGCATGATGACTAGTTACAACAGCCAGAAGCAGCATGGGATCAGATGGGGAGGAACCCATTTTAGAAACTGTGAACTTAGGCAATGACTGCAGATGGCAGTTAAGGTTGAAACTACTATAAATGCCTCTAATGCCTCTAGCCTGTGGTGCAGCATTGCAATGTTTCCAAGCCCTTAAAGACCTTGGCCATGTAAATGACTTGCCAGACAAATGTGCATGGCTTCTTCATCAAGCAAGAATACACTATAATTAATCATTAGTTACAAAATGTCTTACAAACTGCAGAGGTGCTCTATACATTGTCAAGTGGATATACAAAGTTGCTGTATTTAATGTCAACACAAATTAGCACCACATGGAAAATTTGTATAATAAGGAATAACGAATAATGACTAGTTGGCATACCTTACTAAACATGTCTTCTCCAAACCTCTGTGCTCCACCACCATGCCTGACTGTGAGTCATAAAAATAATGGCAGAGTTATGGTTATTATTGTGATATGTAGTGCTGGAATCTGGCATTGCACAAGCTCTCATTTTCAGGAGCTTGGAAGAATCACTGTGTGGGTATAGAATCAATTATGACTGTGGTAGCAGGGTTTTCCTACCAGTCAAGAGAGTTTTCTTTTTTTTTAACAGCTCATATAGGTAATTCATCTCTGTATTCTAAGCATCAAAAGTTTAATGCCATTAGATTGTATAGTCCCATAGGTTATCTCAAAGCAGTACACAGATGGATATTTTTGAATCATGTATGATCAGGGAGGGGGTATTTCTATAGCTACTCAATGTGCTGAGTACAGTGGCTACCCAGTGTAGTTAGACTGTGTACAGTTTTTTTTATCTCATTGCATACCTTGTTTTATAAACACAAAGTGCTTTGGTATGCTTCTGTATAGCATACCACAAATCAGTCACCTTCAAGCTGGCACTAACACCAGAACTCACAATGGGTAAAATCAGACTAAAAAACTTTACTAAGGCAAACTATACCCTCCTAGGCAAAGTTATAAATGTATTCCAAGTCCCAACCCCAGCTGGAAGTGGTAACTAACACTAAAGCCCAGTGTATAAACTCGGCCGTACCAGAAAGAATCAAAGCCAGAGCCCCAAGTAAAAACAAGCTGCCATGGTGGATATCCAACATCAACAAACATTACAATAAATGCAAAAGGTTGTTGTCCAAGAAAACAAAGGCAAGGTCCTAACAATGGAAAAGCACTCAACAGGCAAATAAGACAACTTATCAAATCCTCCAAGGGCACCTTTGAGAGAAACTTAGCAAGTACAGCCAAGGATAACCATGCAGTCTTTTACAACTACATACATAACCTAAAGGGTAGGACCCAAGCATGTGCATAACTAGTGGCCAACAGTATCACGCACTCTGTCCCCACAGAGATAGCAAACTTGCTAGCGGATAGGTTTGGTGAAACTTTCACTCCCTTATCCCCTCCTAACTTACAGCAAACCGTCCCCCAAACTCCTTCCCAACCTACATATCTGAAGAGCAGATCTGCAAATTCTTGTCCAAGGCAAAAAAACACAACCTCTATGGGATCAGACGACATCCCAGCTGTCTTCTAAACAGGCTAAACCATGAACTAGCATCACTTCTATGTGCCCTTTTCAATCGTAGCCTAACCACATGCTTTTTTCCTGAGGAATGGAGAACAACAGCAGTTATTCCCCTCCACAAAGGTGGCCTAGAAACAGATCCGAGGAATTAGAGACCCATAAGCTTGACCAGCCTCATCTGTAAGGTCATGGAATGTATCATTATGGACCTCATAAATAAAGACATAGGTGACCTCCAAACCCTAAATCCTACCCAATTTAGCTTTGTGAAGGGTAGATCCTGCCTATTAAACCTTATGGATTTCTTTGAAAATGTGACCAAGGCCATTGACGAGAGCAAATCTGTGCACATAGCATGCCTCCACTTGGAAAGGCTTTTGACACAATCCCACATTCAGACATAACTGATAAATTTACCAGACTGAATGTAAACCCTGTAAGATGGGTTGCCAACTGCCTCACAAACCGGACACACACTATTAAAATGGGGGACTGCATATCAACTAGCAGGCCTGTTACCAGTATGGTGCTGCAGGGGTCAATGCTAGCCCCCCTACTGTTTGGTATATACTTCTGAGAAGTTCAGGTCAAAACTAAGGGGTTATGGCTGACCAGGTTTGCAGACAACTGCATATGCAATAATTGAATCCCTAAATGATGTCAGTATACTCCAGGAGGGTCTCATACAGGCCATTGACTGGTGTACTAATCACAGTCTCATACTGAATTCAAAGAAATGCATCATCATTCCCTTTGGCTCAGACAATGCCCCCTCACACTATCAACTCAACACAATACCCTAAGTACCCATGAATTGGTAAGGGACCTGGGCTCACAAGTTGACTGCGACCTTAACTTTGACCACCATGTGTCTACTGTAGCAAGCAAAGCTTTCTATGTAGCACACATGATTAGTGAAGGCATCATTTCAAGAGCAAAAGAAGTTATAACTCCCCATACTCTGCACTTATCCGGCCCATAATTGAGAATAATGCCCCATTTAATATGTACCATACTAAGCACCTGCAGCAATTATAGAGGCCTCAGAGATTTCTAACAAAGAAGATCAAGGGGCTCCAGCATGTGCCTTACACAGACCAACTAAAGTCACTGTCAATATACTCTGTATCGTATAGACTTCTTAGGTGAGACTTATGCCTGGCCTACAGAGCAATCTAAGACCCAAACCTAACTTGCTGCATATCTGTAAATAAAACAGGACTAGGGCTACCCATCAAGGGACTTAAATATGGCCTGCAACTTAAACAGGACATGCTGGATTGACAGATTTATCTTCCAGCGATTGCCACATCTTTGGAACAGGTTACCAATTAATGTGAAACAGAGCACCTCTATGACACTATTAAAGCAGAACCTGGATGAGTGGATGGGGCACCATAAAATTCATATGGGGGATAGAGCCCACAACCCTCCTGGACATGGGCAGTCATCACTAAATGCAATCTTGGGTATTGACTAGCATTTCTGTGGTATTACATTGGGATGAACCGGCCACGCTTAAAATGACCTCCAGGTCAATAGCCTAGTAATCTCCTGTGATCCTATGATCCTGTGATACCAGCCATGCCCTACTGGGCACAGGTTTTATAAAGACCAGCCATAGTCATTTGGGTAACTGATTTGTTGGATTTTGTGACATATCAAGACCAGTTTGAAATGATCACATAATCCTCTTATTAAAGTTTTAGCGTCAGGTGAATGTATATACCTGAATGTACCCTTTTCACCCCTTATATGCTGTCTGGTTGTTAATTTCTGGAGGGATAACCCCGAGGAGATTGGAAGGCAAGAATCAAGGACAGGAAATCACTTAAAAAACAATGTATTTTGAGTCACTTTCTGTAGAGCAATGCTCAAGCGCTAAGTAGCATACTACTGACAACCAGCAATTACAGCATTTTTTGCAAGACACAAACTTAATCAATGTTGGGAGACATGGGACAGTGTGTCCCACTGGACAGCTGTATCCCTACACTAACATTACTCACTTTACTCTTTGGCCAGAAATAAAGGGTGCAAGATTCCATAAGGGATAATGACTGTTTGGTTATCCACATGAACTGAGATAATTGTTTATATATACTTTGTTTTTGTCTATATGTATATTGCTACTTTTTTTTTTTTTATAAAGCAAATCAAAAATGTATATTCAATAAGGATGGACATTGCTGAAAGGATTGTATTTACTATTAGATATTTTCCACTGGTTATTGATTTACTTCTGCAAATGTTTTTTTTTCAGTAAAAGGGATTTAATGAAAATAAAAGGATCTATTACGAGGTGTCTAAACTGTGGTCAACATGAGAAGCATGTGAGTACATTTGCTTAGTGGCATTTATCTTAAATAATCTAGGGCTACTAGTTCTGGATATATTGTTCTACCTTGTAGGTCCTGTAAGTTTTATACCTCAAGAATGCACCGGCCCCACAGGATGTTAGTCTTACACCAGTGCATTTTTATCTTTGTTTTTAATGAATTTTTTATTTATATATTTATTAAATGAGTAGACCTACTAAGTACGTATGTCTCTTTTCAGTGATCAACCTCGAAGCAACATCTGATTGAGTGACAGTTTCAAAATCATACAGTAGATGAATGGGAAGTAAGGGACTCAAACCCAGAACTACATGATGAAACACATTAGTAGCTCATAGCCTGAGCCCTTTCTGTTGAACTGCAAGACAGCCAGGTTAGTCTTACAAAGATCTGCACTCTATAGATGGCTGCCAAGGGCAGCATTAGCTAGGGCCACTTTTCTGATGTTTATTACTTATTTGTTAATTCAGTTGGTAAAGCAAAATACATGACAACAGCATTTCTTTACTAAAATTAAATGAATACATACATGCATAAATGAATAATGAAATAGAGAAATAAACAGCTTGTAGTGCACCAGTTCAAAGTATCCGCATCTCTGGTATCCTATGGATGATGTGCTGTAACTGACCAGTTTATATGCAGACTTGATTTCTTTTCATCCTACAATCTACATGTGCCTGAAAATATTACATGGTAGTGTCGATGATTGACAGCCTGCTGCTGATCTACTTTTCTACAGCAAAGTATGAGATAAGATATTTATTCATTTAATTTTAGTTAAGAAATGCTGTTGTCATGCACTTTTACTTTACCAACTAACTTAAATAAATAATAATAAACATAATAAAATAATAAACATCAAAAAAGCTGTACATGGAATTACTAAAAGATCTGAGTCATGCATGTTTCCAATTAATTATAAGTGACTGCTTTTACTCTTATTTTCTACTTTTTACTGTATCTGCATTTACCATTTGATTTTTGTGAATTGTCTGCACTGTTCTTGCTGCATTTTCTGTTAAACTATATTTGCTTAGCTGTTTTACTGCTTCTGTATTCACTACTTGATTTTTTAAATTGTCTGTACTGTTTTGCTGCATTTTGTCTTAAAACTGTAATTGCTTAGTTGTAGTATTGTCCTGATCCAGGTTTGCTGCATCTGGGACTGTTTGGTTAATTGAGTATTAATTCCATTACACCTTTGTTGGAGTGGGTCCTTTTGTACCCTTGTGGGAGGAGAGTGCTGTCCGGGATCCATCTAATTGAAGCTGATTGGACCAGGGCTTAGAGTGAGCATCCTTATTGGCTAATTTGAGTTGAAAAGGTTTTTCTTGCTGTTATTTAAGCCCTGTGGGCTTACACTTGTTCAAACTAAGCTAAATGGAGGTTGGCGACCAGCCACAGCTCTACACAGAGTTACTGAAAGATCTGAGGTATCCGTGTTTCCAAATAAGTATAAGTGCTTGTTTTTGCTCCGATTTTGCACTTTTTACTGTATCTGCATTTACTGTTTGATTTTTGTGAACTGTCTGTGTAACACCTGTGCACTGGCCCATCAATCAAGGAGCCTCAATCCTCACCATTGACACCAGTGAGGGATGTCCATATAGGGAAACAAATAATAAATACACACACAGTAAAGTGCATTTTCCCTTAAGAGCACACAGAGATCACAGTCAGTCTGGGGCTGGTCGCTCCCTTGCTCTCCAGGTCCCCAATAAGACTCCCCACTGGCACAGCTATACGGTCCAGATCTCAGCCAGCTGGGCAAGCTAAAACATCTAGCACCCTCTCTGTCCAACCAGTGCTTCGTGTCCCTGCCCAAGTAGCTGACACACACACATACACATACACACACACAGACACACACACAGACACACACAGACACACACAGACACACACACACACACACACTTTGAGAAGAGTTTATATAACCACACAGACACACACAGACACACACAGACACACACAGACACACACAGACACACACAGACACACACACACTTTGAGAAGAGTTTATATAACCACACAGACACACACACACACACTTTGAGAAGAGTTTATATAACCACACAGACACACACAGACACACACAGACACACACAGACACACACAGACACACACAGACACACACAGACACACTTTGAGAAGAGTTTATATAACCACACAGACACACACAGACACACACACACACACTTTGAGAAGAGTTTATATAACCACACAGACACACACACAGACACACACACAGACACACACACAGACACACACACAGACACACACACAGACACACTTTGAGAAGAGTTTATATAACCACACAGACACTCCTGGGGAAGATTGGCACAGGTTCTCCAGCTGTGCCCCTTTTACCCAGACTATATGATAGAAATCACTGCCACCACCCAGCTAATAATTATCAACTACTCAAAGGCCCTTAAAAGGGTGTCCAATTATTACTGTGCAATATTATTATCCAACTGGTAAGTGTGAATAAGCAATCAAGGCTTATTAGAGTGACTTGGTACAGGATCACTATATACATGCAATGTACTCTAGAGCTTAAATTATCTCTACACAAAACAGCCATAGTTAAAAGGTTTTAAAAATATTTAATAACAAATAGTCAAAACACAAGACAATACTTTTTACTACACAGTGCTAGTCAAGAGTTCAGAGATCACAAAAAAATACTTAAAATAATTCAGTAGTACAGTGCTGATATCACAGAAAAACACTTAGTCTAATCTTTCTAGTTTCTAGCTATTTCTAAGCGAAAACACAAATCTAAGATAAACTTACATATAGAGCAAAGGCAGAGTGCTGATGAGTTGGATGGTCATGACAAAAATGCTTAATGCTCTCTGATTCTCTCTGTTTTAAAAATCACATTCCTGGTTCACATTATATCATTCTTCACACCTCCCTGGGTTCCCAGGTTAACAGAAACTACATTTACATTCTTCCCCTCTGGGCAGACACCAGAGCATTAAAGGACATTTATGCATGCAAATTCTGGCCATGCAACAATACAAATAATTCATTCATCTAGACTGGCTGGAGCCATATTTACATCAAATAGTCACAACATGCTTTACTTGGTCAGCAGAGTGCACTGTTGTTACATTTTTGTGACCGCATTTTTTTCCATTTAAGACAACAAACATGTAGCTTACATTAATATTTACAAATGACAGAATTATCAATAACATTCTACCTGGCTGGGCTGACAGCCTTCACCTGTCTTCACCCAATCTTCACACCAGCCATACCAGGTTTCATTTCCTTTCACACGTTTATACCACAATCTGAAAGCTTGGAAGTTAAAGGAGGTGGTGTATCAATATTCATTAAAGATAAATGCACCTCTAGATTTGTTATGCAGTATGATCCTCTTGACTAATTCTGGTGCAATTAACAGTTGGCAAGACCCCTATTTAAGTCATTGCGAATTATAGGACCCCCATTATAGATCAGGACATCCACTCTGCCTACTTGTAGCTACTCAAGTCAATCAAGCTACAACCAAACACCCTGGTTTTGGTTGACTTTAATTACCCAACCATTGACTGGATAAACTATACGTGTTCCAACTCACATGCCCAAAGGTTTCTGTATTTTGTTAACTCCAATGCCCTGGATCAGTTGATTGACATCCCCACAAGGCACTCAAACATCCTGGACCTGGTGCTCACCAACATGGGGGACCATTGCACCACTCCCAGTGTGCAGCCTTCCCTGGTGAAATCTGACCAGAAATTGGTCACGTTGGAAGTAACCATAACACCAGATCCCCCATCACTTATCTGTAGCTCAGCAAAAAAAAATTCTCTAAGGCCAATTACAACCTCTTTCAAGATGGAATAAAAGGCTTCATTGCCCTTTCCCCCACTGATGGTATGGACACCTATGTAGGGCTCTACACCAATGCTATATACAAACATCTCTACAACTGTAGGGACTCTGCTGTACCCAATGGGACCAAGGCAAGATCTTCAGGGAGGAACAAACCTGCCTGGTGGACATCAGCAATTAACAGACTGTACAATAAGAGAAGAAAATTGCTGTTTAGAAATAGGAAGAAATGGTCTCCAAACTGGAAACACTCCCTCTTCAACTTAAATAAACCAAATAAAACTTCTTGTGAAATCTTCCAAAGCAAACTACAAATCAAAGTTGGCTTCCCAAACTTTAGACAACCATAAAGTGTTCTTTAGTTACATCTGTAACCTGAAAGGAAAGACCCAGATTTGCACCGATCTTGTAGTCAATGGTACTACTTACACAGTACCTGTGGACATAGCAAACCTACTAGCTGACATCCTCAGTGAAAACTACACTCCCTTGCCCTGCCATAAAGCATCCCGAGAACATGTTCCTCGCCTAGTATATCTATGCAGCAGGTCTTAAATGCTCTCTCTAAGGCCAAAAACATGGCCTCTATGGCACCAGATAACATCCCAGGCTGCATTCTTCATGAGTTAAAACAGGAATTATCAACATCACTGGCTACTCTTTACAATCACAGCCTAAACACTGGCTTTGTCCCAAAAGAATGGAAAACAACTTCTGTTATCTCTCTTCACAAAGGGGGTGCATCCACTAACTCCAGGAACTATGCCCTATCAGCCTGACCAGCCTTATCTTCAAGGCCATGCAGCTCAGCAACAAAGATATAGGAAATCTCCAAGCACTTGACCCCACTCAGTTTGGTTTTGTCAAGGGGTAGTCATGCCTGCTAAACTTGGTGGACTTCTTCAAAACAGTCAATAAGACCCTGGACAAGGGTAAATCTGTACATACGGCCTACCTAGACTTAGTCATGGCCTTTATCACCATTCCTCACTCTGACATCATTGATAAACTCACCCAGCTGGATATCAACACATATACTGTTAGTTTGGTTGCAAACCGGATCACTGACAGAACTCATACAGTCAAAATAGGGGATTTCACCTCCTCCAGCAGACCTGTATCCAGTGGCATTCCACAGGGATCAGTTCTGGGGTCCCTGCTGTTTGGAATCTACTTTTATGAAGTACAGACAAAAACTAAAGGTCTTTGGCTAAGTTTGCCGATGAATGCAAACTGGGAGCAGTCATTGAGTTCCAAAATGATGTCAACTTCCCATAAGAGGGACTCAGCCAGACTAATGATTGGTGCCAAAGGCATGCCCTCAAACTTAAGGCAAACAAATGCATCATCATATTCTTCGGCAAGGGTGATGTTCCTGTGAACTATCACATCATGGGTAATGAATTAAGCACACAATCAGTGGTTATATAGCCCATCTCATAAGTAAGGGCATTGCCTCCAGAAAAAAAAAAGTTATAACCTCCGTTTACACTTCACTCATTAGGCCAATAATATTGTATAATGCTCCCTTTGGTATGTACCTCTCCAAGCACCTGCAACAGTTGGAGAGACCACAAAGATTCCTCACAAAGAAAATTCAGGGTCTGCAGCATCTGTGTTATATGGACAGACTGAAATCACTGTCACTGTACTTGGTGTTGTACAGACTACTGAGATGAGACCTGTAACTTGCCTATACGGCATTTTCAGTTCCTGCCTTAATGAAAAGGAGGTACATATGCAAGTCTAACGGCACATGAGTCACCTGCTCTAAGGATCTCAACCTGGTACGTGGAATCAGCAGAACCTGCTGGAGGCATCATACATTACCTATTGGCAGAAAGTTGATGAAATATTGGACAAAACAAATTGATCCGATTAGTCAGCTTATACAAATTGCATATTGTATATGGAAACATATGATGTTATAGATTGTATACTTAGGCAATTGTATATAGTTTCTTTTGTAAATAGTTGACTAGTTGATTATGTTATATTATTTTATGTTTCACTATTTATGGTTCAATCTATTCGAAAATATGGAAAAATTTTAATAAAAATTTATTTGAGTAAAAACAGAACCTGCTGGAGGGGCAGACTTGTCGCACAGAGGATACCTCACCTTTGGAACAGACTCCCAATCCAGGTTAAACAAAGCCCTCCATTGACCTTTTTAAGTGAAATTTAGACAACTGGATGGGGATCATAAGATCATAGGATCATAGGAGGTTACTAGGCTAATGGCCCTGTGGCCCTTACAATCCTAGCCAAGAGTTTATCCCCAAAAAGGAAACCTCAGTCAGCACCTGTCACCCCTGTCAATGAGGGACATAGGGGAAACCCCTGGGGCAAATTTGTGGTTTCCCATCCTCTCATCAAGGTTGCACTTGCAGAGGGTCAACGAGGTACTCTGTGTAACATGTATGGGAAGTCTATTCCACAGATGCAGAAACATCTGGAAGACAAACCTGTTTCTCCAGCAGGTTTTGTTGATGTTGCATATTAGATTCAGGTCTTTTGAGTGGGTAATGTGGGAGGAGTTAGCTTTATGGATATGAAGCATCTCTAGTAGGGCAGGGTCTAAGATTGCTTTGTAGGCAAGACACAGATCACCACCGAGCAATTTGTATGAGGCCAAGTAGGATCAGGAAATTAATTCCAAGTGTTCCACTGCTGTCTCTCTTGGCAACAGGTGCTAAATTAAGTTTTGCACATAACTGACACTCTTGGGAACAAGGTTAAAC
Source organism: Protopterus annectens (assembly GCF_019279795.1). NCBI lineage: Eukaryota > Metazoa > Chordata > Ceratodontiformes > Protopteridae > Protopterus > Protopterus annectens. The sequence continues at coordinate 1,685,802,884 of NC_056743.1, forward strand.
TTGGCTAGGCTTATAAAGACCCTAGGGCCATTAGCCTAGTAATTTTCTCCTCATATGATCCTATGAAGATTTTTTTTAAATTCTGGCAATCAACCAGATATGGGTAATGACCAATTTTAAAGGACTAATATTGAAGAAGTTTGCCATTGCTTAAAACTACGTGTTAGTCTGAAATGCATTACTATAGCCTGTTTTTATTATATCTTTTTTATTTTATTGCAGTCAGACATATGAGGCATACATAGTCAACAAAGGTGATGTAATTTCTGGGTATGGGGACTGTCAGAGAGTGGAAATGACTGCTATTTGCAGATTACTCTGATTTTGCAAAGCAAATGTGATTTCTGTAAAGCAAATTGGAGTACATTACTGTGTCTAATGCTTATGTGAAACAAGGTTAAAATACACTGCTATGCCTATCATTTTATCACAATCAGTCATCTTAGGTATACACAGTCAACACATTATCATCATCATCACTATTATTATTATTATTATTTTAAGCATGATCAGACATTTGAGGTATGTCAACGATGAATCTAAAATTGCTGGATATTGGACCTATGAGTTGATGAAAATTATAGATTCTGTTTTACTGTGACCATTATTTTTATCACAGTCAGAGCTCTGAGGTGTAAGCGGTCAATAAAGTGGTTTTAACTGATAGCCATCTGTTGATAAAATGATTCAAATCTGCTTGTTTTGGATCACTGTTAAACAGTAACTGATCTGGCATGGCAGAAGCTGTGTCATACGATGTGTTGTATATGCAGAAATTAATGTAAATCTATTATTGCTATCATTGTTATGGTTTATCCACATGTGTGTCTGTGTGTGTTGGGGGGGGGAGGGATTTGCAGGATATTTAAGAGTAACATTTTCATATTTTTAAAATTTTCCAGCAGAGTCAAACATCGGTAGTATACACAGTAAGTGGCTATCTTTGGTAGGATATGTAGGAAATAAATGAGAGTAGATGATCATTGTCAGATTGCCAGAAAGTAGTATTCCTCTTCACTGAGTTCTTGTGTGTAGCTTCTTCTGTGTGGAATCTAAATTCCCTTTACGTCCCTGTGTGAGTTTATCCAGGTGTCCTGATCTCCTGTAACACCCCAAAGGCATGTTGGAGATGAATTTCCATTCCTCTAATTTTCCTGTATGTAAGCATGGTGTGTGTGTGTGTGTGTGTGTGTGTGTGTGTGTGTGTGTGTGTGTGTGTGTGTGTGTGTGTGTGTGTGTGTGTGTGTATGTGTCTGTTTTTGTGTGTGCTTTAATATATTGATATTCAATGTATTGATGTTCAAAGCATAACTCTTTTGAGTTGCAATTATTAAGTCATGAGCTTTCAACAAGAAGGCATAAAATGCATTACAAAATATCAATACCCCTTAGAGCTTCTGGGACCTAGCAGCCCCCATAACGTATGCTGTATAAGTAGATGTTCATACAGGGCCTCTGTCATGGACCTCAGTTAGTCAATTATTTCTTTATTTTTTTCATGATCAAACCTTAGAGGTGTGCACTGAAGGTCACTGTAGCTTGCATGTGGGCTGGGAACAGTTCAATCATTTTTTCATTAACTTTCACTGCAATCAAAATTCAAAAGTATGGAGAGAAGGTTACCACAGCTTGTATAGAAGCAGAGACCTCTCTAAAAGCAACATTTAGGAATACATTACTATGACTGTTGCTTTCTCAGTTTCCTCACAATCAAACATCAGAAGCAATAAACTGGTGGCTAACTTTTGGGGGCAGAGGTAAGAAGGCATGCTGTATATATAACTGACAGTAACAAGTTAAAATATGTTACTGTGTTCTGTTTGTCCTTTCAGTTACATCACAATATGAAATCAGACGGGTACATAGAAGTTGGCTATCTTTTGTGGGTAAGGGTAAAGAGGCATGTTGTGTACATGTTTGACAGTAAAAATTTAAATGATATGACTGTGGCTGTTTCTATTCACTTTCATCCCATTCTAACACCAGGGAGATACACACAAGGTGACCATTTTTTTTGGTTGTGGGAAAGCATGAACTATTCTCAGATGTGATTCATATATCATTGCAAGCAAGTGTTTATTGGGAACTGCTATATTATTAACTATGACATTAAGCCTTGGACAATTCTTCCTTGAAAGAAAAGATAAGACTGAATTTATTTTCTTAGGACTAATTTTTGTTCAGGTTATCACTGGATAAAAGGTTGGAAAAAGCTCCAAAAGGCACCTCAGACCATTTAAGACCTCATGGCTTCTGGGAGACTACCAGCTTCCCAAACCCTGGCTTATTTCAATTATTTCCACCCCAGTTGTTACAGTGAAGTCCTGGCTGGTTGGGGTGTGTTGAAATGATGCAGGAAAAAGATTAAGGATAAGACAAAATGTGAGAAAACAGGAAAAAATGAGTGGAGGGGGTGCAATCAAGGAGTAGTAGAATGGGGGTAGGGGGCTCAATGGAATCCTGTACTTTCTTTGTGTAATTCAATGTTAATCAATTTTATGGAGCTAGAATCCTTTTCCTGCACTCATTGGACATAATGCAGTGAAACTATTTCTGAACAGAGTGCAATCCCATTGCAGAATGCACACATACTTTGCACTCATTCACATATCATGCACACCTATGGGGAAATTTGGAGAACAGCAGTGTTTAGTGTGGATTATAAATTTAAAAATTTTATATAAAAAAACTGGGTGTTGAGAATGAGACATAACATACACTATGTTTGTACTTAGAAGAACCTTAAACTTTTAAATGATAAGCTGGTCTTAATCCTAGGCAGTGACTGAAGCAGCAGTGTGAAGGTGGTGAAAAAGTAGCACTAGGATCCCCGTTTTTATTTATGTGACCAATGCAGCCATCACCATCTGCAGCAATCAGACTCCATTGTGATACAGTGTGGTGCAGTATTCAGTGCATGCTTTTGAGTCTCAAGGTAGACCTGATATAGTCTTCCTTTTACTGTGTCGTTTACGTGTATCTTTTGTTAATACATTTATTTTCATTGCTTCCATTTGTTAAGAACAGAAGAAAATAATGCTGTTAGTTCTTACATATGAGCTAAGTTGGTTACAGCTGCATCCCTTAAATGTTTTCTGCCGAGAACTGTATGTTGCTTGAATATTTGCACTGGTTTGATAAATGGCTTAAAACCTGGAAATCTTAAGACATGTTTATATATTTTGTTTGGTGCACTTAATGCTATCACTTTTTTCTTTAGCACTGTTTTTAAGTCATACACTCAAATGGTTATCATAATTAAGTAGCCTTATTTTTGCTGCAAAACAATATTGGGATGATTCAAGGAAATGCCAGATCAGAACACAGTACACAGAACATGCGGTACCCTATTTAAGTTAAATCTTTAAGGCTGCAGCATAGGTTGAATGTTTGGTGACTATGATTGCCACAGAAAATTGATTTAGAGGCATAAACAGTGAAATGTATTGTAGATTCTCACTGTAGTGCATATGAACAAAGAAAGACCATTTAAAGGAATAGATGCCATTATCTATCTGGTAGCTAATGCAAATGACTGAGAGTTGTTATTAAACTGCATTTTGTAGTCCAGTGTTTGATTCCCTCAGCCTTCAAATGCCAACTGTGCTCTTGAACTGAATCCAAGAAAAAGGCCCATATGGATCAGTGCTCTACCTGAGCAATAAAGAAATGCATAAATCCATACCTATGTATTCAGTATCCCGAATAAAATGTCACTGTACTCCTTTAAAATGCTTGGAGTACCTTTGACAAGGCTTCATTATTGCTCCTATGACTATGGGGTGGAATGGGAGAACTGTTGTATAAATAACGGCAGATGTTCAGGAAGGAAACATTCAATTAGAATTCATTGCCTGGGAAAGTGATGGAAAATGTGCTGCATAAGGTGGACTAAATCCTAAATGCCAATGACATATCTTATGAACAGCAATGTGATAGACTCCATATAGTACATATTGTGCCAGGCAGATGTAATGCAGTTTTCAGATTACTGTTAGAATGAGGGTTGGAGGGGCACTGTACTACAATATGTTGCTGTATATCCCTTTAGTATTCTTTCTTCAATCACTCTGTCACCAACTTTTCCACACATTGCAGGTATGTGTCATATATTACATTTTTATTTGTTCTGAGACTGTGTAGACCAATGACTAGACCTTTGTTATGTGTTATATTTCTATCATTTTCATTCAAATCATATAAGCTGCATGTATGCTGAGCCTGTGCCCTTTAACAATTATATAATGTCAGTTCCTGGTGTGTGTATGTGTGTATATATATATATATGTATATGTATATAGATAGAGATATACTTCAAATAAGCAAAATCCCACTTACCCAACTTTCTAAACACTGAGATGACTTAGATGAAACAGCATTTGAATGACTTCTTGGAACACTGACTGAAAACTCCAGGTAAGTAACCACTTGTCCACACCACAAAATAAATTAAAACCAAAGCAAATTAAACCCACCCATGTGGGGGATGACCCCCCTATGTAGGGGGTTGCACCCCCCACACACCCTAATGAAATATACCAACTCCTAGATCGCACTTCGCACTACAGTGGGGAAAGGGGCAAAGTTCAACATGGTGGCCAAGTGGTTACTTACCTAGAGTTTTCATTTGGTGTTCCTAGACGTCATTAAAATGTATTGTCAGTGACATTGTCTCAGTGTTTAGAAAGCTGGATAAGTGGGATTACATTCATTCAGACCATTTCATAGACCAAAAAACCATTAAATCGAAACTTACCTGATTGAGACCAGTATGCCGAATCTCACTTAAACAAATTTCACATCACAAGAAATTTTAATCCGGGAAAGAAACCAAATGGCAACATGGGTAAATTTGCCCTTTTCCCCACTGTAGTGCAATCTTGGAGTTGGTATATTTAGTCAGGGGGTGGGCATGGGGGGGTGTGGGGTGCAAAATCCCCCACTTGTGTGAGTTTGACATGCCTTGGTGTGTTTGTTTTGTACTGTTAGCCAACAGGTTTCTTTCCTGGATTAAATTTTCAGTGATGTGAAAGTTTGTTAAAGTGAGGATTCAGCAAACTCATCTCGTTCAAGTAAGTTCTGATTTAATCGCTTTTTGGTCTACTGAAGTAGATGTGTGTGTGTGTGTGTGTGTGTGTGTGTGTGTGTGTGTGTGTGTGTGTGTGTGTGTGTATAGAGAGAGATTGATTCTCGGCAAACTGGCTCACATATAAAACAGACGAATGTGACATACACTCAGATATTAGTTTGACTTCTAATACATTGCCACAAAGAATGATGATATGAAAGTGAGGCCCAGATTAATAAGTCTAAAATGAAGACTAGCTGACAAATAGGAAATGAAGCACTGTTATTTAGGGTAGGTGCAAAAGACTGGTACTAAAGCTGGTCTGTTTTTTTAAGTAACTGTACCCAGTTTTGGTAAAACAATGATTAACACAGTTATACATGTGCTGACATATGGACGAGGTTAAGGAGAATAAAGATCTGAGAACGAGTGGTATACATAAACTAAGCTGTGGAACACAGGGTGAGTGAGCTGTGTTAGATGCTATTAGACTGTTATACGGGTGATGTGGACCTAAACAAGGCAGATGTCACTTCTGTACTGTATGGGGCATTAACAAAGCCTCACGTGGACTGCTAAATACAGTTATAAAGACTGTCCAGAGAAAGTGCATCACTCTGTTGTACAACTTGCTAAAAATGCCTTCTAAGCCACTGTGATAGTGCAGGACTGCAGTAAAAATAGTAACTTGAGCCATTGCGCGTATGCATTGTGCAGTAAAAGTAGACCAGGGTGATATGATGTGGACTGACTATATCATTGTGAGACTGGTGAGGAAATAGTTAAAAGTGGAAGAACAAATGCAGACCGAGGGCCTGGCTAGCAACTGTATGGTGGAAAGCATCAGCCTAACATAAGAAAGTACTTATTTATAGAGTGGATGGTAAGATCTTAGAATGGTCTGCAGGAGGATGCAGTGGCATGTACTTCAACAGATGAAAACATGGCACTTGGAGTGGGTGAAAGGCAACATGTGTGGTCACTTTGCAAGTGTTATCTGAGACAACCAGACTCCATGGGGCACTATTCTATATCTATCAGTCTGCCTTAGTTTTTTTTATTAAATACCAAGACTGATGCCATTCGAGTGCACATTAATGAAAAGGACACATAAGATGACAGAAGACAAATGAAAATTAATACATTTCATTCTCAAAGGCAAGGGACCATTTTCAATGTCTAGTCTTATAAGTATAGACTAATAGGTTTTATGAATACAAGGGTGACTCCTAGAGTGAATTCATGCAGAGTGCTAGTGACCCCAAAGACCCCAAATTGATGTATCAAAAAGATAGAACTCAAAAGGTATTAGACTGTTTCTTTTTGTGATCCAGTCAATAAAACCCCCTTCATGCATTCAGACACTGCCTGACTTTTGTTAGTGTTAGTTTTAGCTAAAGGGTTTTTCTACAGAAAGGTGTGGGGGTAAGGTGCACCTTACTGTAGAAACCCACTTTCCATATCACTACCTGTACACAAGACATACACTGCATACATCAAAACACATGCACAACACTAAATCTATACCCTAATTTTTAATCATAATCCGCAAACATTCCCAACCAAAACTACCTCAAAACTCACTTACCATAACTAAATGCACTACATATAACAAATTTGATAAAACACAATTAATAAAATTGGCACATCATTCAATGTTGACAAAATGAACATTTTGACAATCTTTATTTCATTTTTACATTTCTGTTGTGTATCATTGCTGCCCATATTTTCTGCATAGATGTGAAAATGTTACTCCTAGAGCAAACCTTCATCTGGATACTTAATAAATTTCAATGTGTGTGCATATGTTGTGTGTGTGTGTGTGTGTGTGTGTGTGTGTGTGTGTGTGTGTGTGTGTGTGTGTGTGTGTGTGTGTGCACGTGCGCTTGTGTGGGGAGGGAATTAAAATCAATTGCTTGACCCACAGAGTCAGGGGTCCTGATGGAGAGATGAAAAGTCAGCAAGCCAAGGAGAGTAGTACTGCTGAAATTGAATTCATCCTCAAGTCTTGGTGAGTACCTTCACGAGGTGGACCCTGTTTTTCAGAAAATCCCACCAAGGCGACACTGATATATAGACTGTATTTATATAGCATATATCATGGACAGTAGTAAATCAAAAATAAAAAAAATATAGCTGGGTGCACAAGACCCAGGATAACAAAGTGCCCAATCCTGGTAGGCGCACTGGTGCCAGAAATGGAAAAAACGACAGTGTAGAATCCTCAAAATACGGAAACATTCCTACAATGGGGCCAGGCCAGGCTCAGGGGGAGGATGGCCCCCCTGTTGTAGAAGAAAGTAGCAGTCCAAAAAAAATGACAAAAATTGATTGGTCAAAGAAGAGCCATAAAGACGATAGAGTGGACTATTGAGGATAAGAAAGAAATTATGTATTGTTACTATTATGCAAAAAGCCCAGAATTTCCAGATACAAGATATACAAAATGATTAAGAGAGAAATTAGAGGAAAGAAAAATACTTCTGCAGGAAAAACTGTCAAAAGCTTCAAATAAAAATTTGTGTTCATTAATACAACAGACTTTTGAGGGTGGCCATGGTAGTGCAGCGGTTAGTGTCGTCACTTGACAGCAAGAGGTTCTCCAGTTCAATTCGCGGCTGGGGTGCCATCTGTGTGGAGTCTGCATGTCCTCCCTGTGGTCATGTGGGTTTCCTCCGGGTGCTTCAGTTTCTTCTCCCATCCCAAAGACATGCAGTAGGTAGATTGGACACTCTAAATTGGCCCTAGGTGTGCATGTGTGTGTGCCTTCTGTGGAAGGTTGGGTGCCAGGCTGGCAACTTGACTTGATGATCTGCTGTGGCAACTCCTGACCGGGAAAAGCCAGAAGAAGAATACAACAGGCTTTTGAAAAACAGTATATAGATCAAGACACTTTGATCTCTTTGGAAAAAGAAGCATCTGAGGAAGTGAGAAAATATAAACAACAAAGCCTAGAGATATTTGAAAAATATAAAAAAGAAATATGGGCATGGGAAATAGAGAGATTTGATATTGTGCAATATTTATGCAAAGGAGAAAGCCAAATTAACTAATATAGAGAAGGTAGTCTCAAATATATTCAAAGAGAAATACAAAGGCATCCAGATATGGAAAATTTCACAATAAAAAGACTAAAAGCACAAAGATGTAATGCAGAAAAGACAATTAGTAAAGCAGAAGTTAAAGAAATAGAAGTTGAAGTTATGGAGTGCCTGCAAAGTGAAGGATTTAATGTAGAAGGTCTAACACAGACTACATCACAGCATGATGGAGTGAGTCCCCAGAATAAGGAAAAGCAAGAAGAGCAGGAGACATGTGAAAAAGAAATATGGACAGGGGAAAGGAAAAGAGATTTAATATGGTGTAATATTTATGCAAAGGAGAAAGTAAAACTAACCAATACAAAAGAGCAGCACCGAAGATATTTGAAGAAAAATATAGGAAAAGGAATCCAGATATGGAAAACTTTAAAATACAAAAAATAAGAAGACTAAGAGGAAAAGTAGAAAAAGAGATTAGTAATGGAGAAGTCAAAGAAATAGACACTGAGGTAATGGAACAGCTGCAAAGAGAAGGATTCAGTGTAGTAAATCAAATACAGAAAGCACCACAACAGGATAGAGCAATGGATATCCAAAATAAGGGTAAACCGGTGGAACAGGAAGCAGCTGGTCAGGTGCCATATCAAGATATTTTGGTGCCTTCCAGAGGAAACCAGTATAAATGTTAATTTGAAGCTAGACAGCAAGGAAATGAACAGGAAACGGTGGAAACTCTGACACAGCCAATGTCGAGGAGTGATAGGTCAGTGAGTTCCCATATGACAGAACAGATGACACAGGATGAAATTGAAGAGAATGTGCCACAGGAAGATGCTATAGAACTTTCTATAGAATGCCTGCAGGAAACTGAGAACAAGGGATGTGCCCTCAGTATGGAAGAAAATGAGTTAAGAGAAGAGTTGCTTGATTTAATAGACAAAGACAGATATATCAAAATCAATGAGAGAAATGGACTGCAGAAGGTTAATAAAACCCCAAAAGTAAGAAGCTTAATAAAACAAACGAACACAGTAATTAGGACTGTCCATAGAGATCCATGCCATATAACAGAAGTAAACAGAATATATTACTGTGCTGCTAAATTAATAACTGATAAAGTTCTACCACAGGAACACAGGGTAGTGAGGGAAAAGAGGGGGCGAAAGTGAATACCATTATGGAAATATTGATAGAGAAAACTATAAAGCAGCTAAGACAAGAAGTGTCTTTGTTAGAAAATTATAGAAGAGGGAATAGATCAACAAAAGTACTAAGAAAGATAGATGTGATAAAAGCTATGGGCAGTATTAGAAGAGACCAGAATCTATTATGCACTATTGGAGATATCAAACTAAAAATTTCAAAACCGGTGAAAAGACTTGTCCATGGATTCTCAAAAGCTTGCATGGAGTGCAAGACTGGTGCAGGAGCTCACATAGGCAATATGTCTGCCATGCAATCCAGGAACAGCCTGCAGGGGTGAGCACGAGCACTCCTGCACTAATCTTGCATGGACTAAGCCCTAGTATGCAAATCACCCCATTTGCAGGTGAAATCTTGCAATAGTCTGTGCAAGACTAGTGCTATCTGCAGAAATGTACTCAGTTAGTAACAGAGTACATTTTTGCAAAATCCGAAAAGGAGCTATGACAGCTCCACATAAAGCCTGCATATCATTGAGGAAGCCTGCCAATGGCCAAGTATAAGGCCATTGTCATTGCAAACAACACACAAAAAAAAAAAATCAACTTTAATTTTTTTTAGCCAATCTCGGCTGTATAAGCATAGGGCAGCGGCATGCAAACGGGATTGGGGAAAATAAGAAAATAAACCTAAAATAAGCATTCTAACTAAAATCAGTATTCTGCCATGCAAGTCAATAGCAGGCAGAAGACTACCTGGTGAGTGAATAGTGGTTGCTAAGGGGGGAGGCTCAGTGTGAGACATGTAACTATGCATTAGCAGGCAATCCTATGCAAATGAGGGGAAGGATAGTGAATTCCAGTTTTCCCCAGCATGCGAGTCAGGTCCCAACAGTGTAAGAATATGAATAGCTGGGTGCAAGCCTAGACGGTAGGTGACATCACTGGGGGGTATCAGGCATACTGTAAGTGGATTGGCACCTTGTGGCTCGGGTTTGCTCCTAGCTTAGTACAGCTAAGCTAGGGGGTGTGTCTAAACTTGCCTAGCAGTCTTTACAAAGCCTAAGCGGGTGTGCGTGCTGCGCACCGAGTTTGACAGGAAGAAAAAAGAAGTTAAACCAGGAAATAGCAGCACTGTGCACATTTGAGCACTCTGCGTGGCACGCACACTGGCTTAAACAAGGAGGCAATGGGAAGGGAAAACAACAGTAGGAAGGTATTCAAGGAGAACTAGCATAGCTGGCAGGTGAAATGTATCAGAATCAGCCAATTACACAGGCAGCAGACTAGCACAGCCGAGAACACTACTATAAACTAAGCAAACACCCTCGCCTCTGGTATTTTCCACACTCTACACCACTGGTGTATACAAGAAATTTTAACAAACAAACCTACAAAATGAGAAGGACTGCAGCAGGCAACATAGAACAACATGTGCAAGAGGCTGAGGGTTGTGAGGATGTGAATACTGGCTAACAACCAACAGTGAGGAGACTGAGAAGAGTGTACAGACACAGGGTAACTTACCAGGGGCTACATGAGCTGGAGATAGTGGAGCGCTATAGGGTGGACAGAGACCTCCTACAGAAAATTGTTGAGCTGTGCCAGCCACTCCTGACACACCAAATTGACCGAGGAGAACCCATCCCAGTGGATACCAAGGTATGTGTAGGCTTAGGTATATTAGCCACAGGTACCTCCCAAAGCACAACTGGGGATATCAGGGGGATCTCACAGGCATCAGCATCCAGAGTATTCCACCAGTTCCTGGATGCCATGTCAGCACATGCCAGTGAGCACGTATATTTCCTCAACACCCGTGAGGTGTTGACCAGCAATATGCATCTCTTCCACCAAATAGCAGAATACCCTGGGGTAGTGGGTGCTATAGACTGCATGCACATATGCATCAAAGCACCACCCGGTGATCAGGGTAGGGCCTACATCAACCACAGGGGCATCCTCTCCATCAACTGCCAGGTTGTATGTGATGCCCAGGGCATTATAATGAATGTGTGTGCTGGCTGCTCTGGAAGCTATGACGATTCCCACATATGGCATCTGATGCAGCTGTGCCAGAGATTTGCCAATGTGGACATCCACTACGGTCACCTGGTGGGGGATGCTGAATACTCACTGGAGCTGTGGCTGATGACACCCATCAGAAATGCACACACACCTGAACAACAATGCCATAATGAGGCACACGCACAGGCCAGACATATAATAGAGCATGTGTTCGGGATGCTCAGGTCACGGTTCCGGTGTCTGGACACATCCGGTGGAGCCTTGCAGTATTCACCAGCTACATGTACCCAAATTGTTATGGTATGTGCTATGCTACACAATATGATCCTGTGGAAACAGCTGCAGCAGGAACAGCATGGGGCAGGGCCGCACAGCCCCCCCCCCACCAATGCCAAGGCCTGCACAGGCACAGAGTGACCCGGAGGAGGAACAACATGAGCCTGCCCCAGTAGGCAGAATGAGGCGTGCCCAGTATGTCCTGGCCTTGGCAAAGAGGCAAAGCATAGCACATGCACTGGCACAGTAGGGACCCAGGGAAGGACACCTCTCTTTGACTCGCACATACAGTAAAAGGGATGCCAAACATGACACTACCTGTGCTCAACCATGTATAGGGAGTGTACTATGTGCATCCAACATAGGCAGCCCTCCGGCACCATCCACAAGTCTGGCACACCCTCAAAGTAAGTCAATCAACCTACCAATTGCCAAATGGTGTATGCATGTGAGCATGCAAGGGAATTGGGTGGCTAAATGTTATGACAGCAGACAGTAGACACCCATAGTGGCACCATGACATCTGTAACATACTGGAGTCACCATAGTAGCCACTTCTACACAGGGTGACAAAACCCACTGCAGGAAATGTGCTGAGCGACATGTGTGTCCATAATACCCACACATGCCAGTCAGGACAGTTTACATACCCAACAACAGTCTCAGCCAGCAGGACAGGTATAGACAAGCCCAAACAGAGCCTGTGCCATAGCCCCTGAATAATGGCTATGGTTAACCCCCCCCCCCCAGGCCTACACAGACAGACCAGAGCAGAGAAGGCAATGGGATGTTAGTTCTGAAGGGTAGGAAGTCAGACAATAATATGTATGGCAACAAAAGCCATGATCTGTATTACACTGGTATGCCTCTAGTCAGCATGATAGTTAGCAATACAGAATGAAATGGAGTACCTGACATACCAGTACAGTCATAGCAAATGTGTAAAAGTGGCACGTGTGCCCCCCATCCTACATAGTAATGTAATAACAGTCAGGTGTGCCCCCCAACCCTTTGTAGAAATGTAAAAATAGTCAGGTGTGCCCCCCCATCCTACATAGTAATGTAATAACAGTCAGATGTGCCCCCCCACTCTTGTGCAGAAATGTAGAAACAGTCAGGTGTGCTCCACCTGCTATGCAGAAATGTAGTAACAGTCAAAGCCAAATGATCAATTGATACCCTGCAGAGACAGCATGCTACCTGTCAGTGTACAACACAAAGGTCAGCACTGCAGCACAAACTACCTGGACGTGATCCACACATTCAATACAGACGGCCATAGTGGGCATCCTCACACACTTAAACATATGAAGGCCATGACTGCAAACACCAGTGAACCAGACATCTCTGGCAGTTGCATTTGTTAGTGCAGACACTCGTCAGTATGCACCACTCATGCCTTACACACACAGTGGATAGGAATACAGACATATATGTCAGGACAACACACTATAATAAGCCAAAGGTAGACGTACATAGATTTGTGGAAGAGGGTGACTGTGACAAGGAGCCATCCAGGCCTGTCCCTCCCAGCACACAGCCAAAGGGCCCCAAACACATGAGGTGTAGATGTCACTCTCTGCAGATACTAGCCACCAGTATCTGTCAGCATTACAGACTGTGTGGTGCATGTGCTAGCTGTGTAACATGACTGTACAAGGAAGTAGTCATCTAGCAGCTGTATCCACGTACCTGTGACATATGACCCCGTGTGTGCCTGCATGTGGTGTGTCAACTCCTAGATGAATGGGTTATGGCCCATGCACACACCGCCCTCCTCATAGCCCTACTATGGCAAGCCTGCTGAGGTCATCCAATGTGAACTACACCTTTGGGAGAATTTTAGCCCAGTAATCTCTGTGGTGCGTCCCATAACTGTGCACTGCTGTAGTATGATAAACTAGTTATGTAGGAGTTCTAACCCCAGATTTGGTAACTGTGAGTTTGTGTATCTGACTGTGTAAAGCGCAATGCTTTTTAGGGTACTCACACTCCTTACAATTCATATACTCAATTTTGACAAGGCTGCTGATGTCACCCACCTAGAAATACACCTCTGGGAAGGTTCTAGCCCAGTAATCTCTACAGCATGTCCTGTAACTGTATACTGCTGTAGTGTGATAAAGTAGTTAGGAGTTCTGACCCTATACTTGGCAACTAAGTGTGTGTGTGTTTGTGTTCTTGTCTGTCTCTGGTTAGAGCACAATGCTTTTTAGGGTACTCACATTCCTTACAATTCATATACTCAACTTTGGCAAGGCTGCTGATGTCACCCACCTAGAAATACACATCTGGGAAAGTCGCAGCCCAGGAATCTCCATAGTGCATTCTGTAACTGCATACTGCTGTAGTGCAATGAAGTAGTTAGGTAGGAGTTCTAACTCCAGAATTAGCAATTGAGTGTTTGTGTGTGTGTCTTTGACTGGGTAGAGAGCAATGCTTTTTAGGGTACTCACACTCCTTACAATTCATATACTCAACTTTAGCAAGGCTGCTGATGTCAGCCACCTAGCAATGCACCTCAGGGAAGGCTGTAGCCGAGCAATCTCCATAGCGCATCCTGTAACTGCCTACTGCTGTAGTGTGATAAAGTAGTTAGGTAGGAGTTCTAACCCCAAACCTGGCAACTGAGTGTGTGTATGTGTGTTTGTGTGCGTGTCTGGCTGTCTCTGACTGGGTAAAGGGCAATGCTTTTTAGGGTACTCACACTATTTACAATTCATATACTCAACTTTGGTAAGGCTTCTGATGTCACCAACTAGAAATACACCTCTGGGAAGGCTGTAGCCCAGTAATCTCCATAGCACATCCTGTAATTGTGTACTGCTGTAATTTGATAAATAGTTAGGTAGGAGTACTAACCCCAGAATTGGCAACTGAGTGTGTGTGTGTTTGTCTATCTCTGACTACATAGACAACAAGGTTTTTTAGGGTACTCCTACTCCTTACAATTTATATACTCAACTTTGGCAAGACTGATTATGTCACCCACCTAGAAATACACCTCTGGGATGGTCATAGCCCAGTAATCTCCGTAGTGCATCCTGTAACTGCGTAAAGTAGTAGTGTAATAAAGTAGTTAGGCAAGAGTTCTAACCCCAGACTTAGCAACTGAGTTTGTGTGCATGTCTGGCTGTCTCTGGGTAAAGGGCAATGCTTTTTAGGGTACTCACTCTCCTTACAATTCCTATGCTCAACTAAGGCTGCTGATGTCACCCGCCTAGAAATACACCTCTGGGAAGGTTGCAGCCCAGTAATCTCTTTAGTATGTCCTGTAACTGTTTAGTGCTGTTGAACTGTGATATGTTTCTATTCCAACCCTTGGCAGTTCTGGATGTTTTGTGTGCGTTTCAATGTCTGTGTACGGAGCAATACATTATAGGCTAGTCACACTCAGTACATTTCAAATGGCCTACTTTGGCAATCCTGCTGATGTCATTCATTGTGGAATACACCTTTGGGGAAGAAGTTCTCTTGTAATCCCTGAGGTGCGTCCTATAACAGCTCCATGTTGTAGTGTGATATAGACTTCTGTTAGAGGTTCTATATCCACACATGTTGGTTGTGGATGTTTTGTGTGTGTCTCACTGTCTGTGTAGAGAGCAATGCATTGTAGGCTAGTTACACACAGTGCATTTCAAATGGCCTACTTTGGTAATCCTGCTGATATCATTCATTGTGAAATACACCTTTGGGGAAGGAGTTTTCTAGTAATCCCTGTGGTGTGCCCTATAACAGCTCCATGCTGTAGTGTGATATAGACCTATGTTAGGGGTTCTATATCCCCACATATTGGTTGTGGATGTTTTGTGTGTGTCTCACTTGTCTGTGTAGGGAGCAATGCATTTTAGGCTAATCACACACAGTACATTTCAAATGGTCTACTTTGGCAATCATGCTGATGTCATTCATTGTGAAATACACCTTTGGGGAAGGTGTTCTCTAGTAATCCCCATGCTGTGTCCTATAACAGCTCCATGCTGTAGTGTGATATAAACCTCTGTTAGGGTACTGTACCCACACATGCTTGGTTGTGAATGTTTTGTGTGTGTCTCACTGTCTGTGTAGGGAGCAATTCATTTTATCCTAGTCACACAGTACATTTCAAATGGCCTGCTTTGGCAGTCCTGCTGATGTCATTCATTGTGAAATACACCTTTGGGGAAAGAACTCTCTAGTAATCCCCGTGGTGCATCCTGTAACAGGTCCAGGATGTAGTGTGACACAGACCTCTGTTAAGGTTTCTATACCCACACGTGTTGGTTGTGGATGTTTTGTGTGTGTCTCATTGTCTGTGTAGGGAGCAATGCATTTTAGGCTAGTCACACCCATTACATTTCGAATGTCCTACTTTGGTCATCCTGCTGATGTCATCCAATGTGATATACACCTTTGGGGAAGAAGTACAATAGTAATCTCCATGGTGCGTACGATAACTCCATAGAGCTGTTGTGTAATAAACTAGTCTGGTAAGAGTTCTACTCCCAGACATGACAGGTGTGTGTGTGTGTTTGTAGCACGTGACTGTGGCCGATGTGGAGTAGGTTTTGCATATTTCTTATATGGTGGCCCTACTATATTTCACAATGTCCACCATACAGGGATAACAGATGTGAAATAGCTGAGAAGTTGGGGTGCAAAGCCATACCCATACATGTGACATCAAGGTCAGGCAATCAGTTAGCAATCCCAGTATTACCGAGAGCACACTCTCAACCTATGTCTCATATACACACACATGCCTAGGCAACAGCCAATATGTGGGCAGTACACTGCATATTGGCCACTGATAGTAACTATGGGGTGATAGCTGTGGGCTACAGAGGGCATGGCACCCTGTTCATCTGTCCAATATCTCCAACAGCCAAAACAAACAGGAAAGTAAATTGCTCAATAAAAGCAGCCAAAACCAAAAGAAAAATTGAGCAATTCTACTAAGGCACGACTCCACTGGAATTTTCCACATGAACAAGCTTTATTGAAACACACTTTCTTCAGACTAAAACCATGGTTTTATTCTGAAGAAAGTGTGTTTCAATAAAGCTTGTTCGTGTGGAAAATTCCAGTGAAATCGTGCCTTGGTGGGATTGCTCTATTTTTCTTTTGGTTTTCATCTGTCCAATATGCATGTACATGCAAACAGTGCACCTTCCCCATGTTCCCCAATGGACACCTAAAACACCTGTGGTGCCATCACATGTGACCCACAAAGGACATACCATGGCTGACAACATGCCCTGTATTGACAGATGCCACTGACACCAGGGAATGCCACTAGCATGCTATCAATTTAGGTGCAGGATAAACCTGCTGTCCATTACCAGTTCCCGTCACAGGAGGGCAAGACTAGCGCATCTGATGATAATCTGTGTTCACAACATGGGCCAGACACCCCAGGTACAGTTCCACATGTCACTGTACATGCATGTGGGAGTTTTCCACATCCCTGACACCGTCCATGTCATGGACTAAGGAACACATACATGGCAAGTGATGCACAGCATTGGCCACACACAATAGTCACCCAGGTGACTGGATGGGGGAATACAATACCCACCTGTGTGGGCAAATGCAAACACTACAGGCCTGAGCCACAATGCAGACCATCGTCATGTGGCTTGATGCCAAGGTATACCCATCGCCTAGCCTTGTACAGCCATCTGGCACAGTCGACCACCACACACACGTGCAGACATACACTCATGCATGTCAGTACTGGCAACGTGTGTGTGTGTGTGTGTGTGTGTGTGTGTGGTGTGTTTGTTCACATCCACACTCCCTACAACCCCCGTGGTCATACTGAAGCATACTGTCTGATGTCAGACACTTCCCCATACCCTTTGCCCATATAACTCCCATATGATTCATGCGGTGCATGTGATACCTGCACAGTGATGTGTTGTGGCAATCCCACTACTGATAAATTGTAATCCTGGCCCTGCTAAGTGTGTCAGTGTGTGTGCATCCCTGTGAGAGTGTGGCTGTGTTGATTCTGGCACCTGTTTATGTGGACAGGTACATGTACGTCACCTACCATATAGCTACCGTATCCCTGTTGCAGATGTCAGTCACCATCGCATATATGTTCTGAGGGCTTCACAACAGGTAACCCATGTGGTGCATCCAGTGACTGCATAGAACTGTGATAGCACTACATAGTCATCAGGGGTTTGATACCCTGTGCTGGTAGATGTGTGACACACTCATGCTTAGGTTTACTCTCTGTCCCTCTGTATGCTTCTCCCACTCCCTCTCTGGTGGATGTGGAGACCTACACCTGCTTTGCTTGGCAGCAGCATGTGTATTTTAAGTGATGCTCAAGATTAGCTGATGGCCACTGCATGAATTGCAGCCCTCCCCTAGCTGATTGCATGGGAAACAGCTGTCGGAACATTCCCATAGGCAATTGCATGGAAACACACTCCAGTATCTAGGAACATCATGTTGGTGTTGGCCCTTTCCATTCACTGTGAGCAGGAACTAGATCTGTTTGGCAAACAGCATCTCAGATGGATTGGGGATTTACCTCTAATAAGATACACTGTGGAAACAGAGCAACAAACGTGTGCCTGACCTGACTACAGACTGTAAGTGCTGCTATACTGCATTTGGAGTAATGTTGGTTTAAGAGTGTGTGTGTGTGTGTGGATATGACTGTCCTACATATCTCAATACCTGCCATGTCAGTTCCATGTTTATGAGGAATCCCCATCTGCAGGGTCATCTGCAGGCAGGGCAGTGTGTTGTGCCTTTGGTTTCATGTGTTACCAATGGAGCATCTATCTGTGGACTGCAGAAGGTAGTGTGAGGATTGCAGTCTGTAGATGGTGAAAGCAGTGACAGTTACTGGCTTCTTATCCCTCATAGGACATATGTTGCAACAAACCCTGTTACAACAGTAAATTTATGGGGTTATCACAGTAGCATATCATTATTGGCCCTGTGTATGTGCTTCCAGCCACAACTCTGTCAACTTGTGTACATATGTCATGCATGAAGTGGTGCATATGTGCTGTACACCATAATTAGTGTCTTCATATCTGATAACAAGCCAGTGAGATATCAAACTGCTACACATGTTATGTACAGTGGGGGTTATATTCGATGACATAACCTGGACATTCTGTGGATGTTTGCACAGTACTGAGGTCTGTGTACTTATGGTGAATGTCGACTGTGTGTATTGTTAATATGTACTTTTGCCTGTGTACAGACTTTGGTAGATGTCATTGTTCTAGGTCACGTCCTATCTGATGTTACATGCTGCTCCACTGTATGGTACTATATTGGCGTACATGCTTGTAGGGCCATACACACACATGTGCCATACCACAGATAGCCATCAGAACAAACAGTGTAACAGCCCAGTATATGTAGGGTCAGTCTGTGAGTGACACATATGAGGATGGTGTCTAACAGATAGGCCATATACTGTAATATTATGCTAGCTTAATATATGGCTGTGGCTGTGTACACATTGGTTGTGGTTATGCACTTTCACACAGGTGTATCTTACCTGTAGTGTGACATGCCTCTAGAACCTGCTATATTTGCAGGTACATGTGCATTCCTCCATAGGAGATATAGGCCAGTGATGAGCCAGTCTGCCTGTAGCCTGCACAGTGCATTGTTACATGCCTAGCAGCTTAGTGTACTTACCCAGTGAGATGTTATGTGCAGATACTTGCCTGATGTACTGCTGCTGAGCTTCCCTTAACATTCATGTATGTCAGACAGAGCAGTGGGATGCTGTACAGATGTATGTCAATATCTAGTGAGTAGTATGTGGCCATGGCACACCTGTACCAGCAGTTGTCAGGCCAGACAGAGGTGTGTAAATGCATAACCTATGGTGGCAAATGTATCCCAGTCGTTATGTGCTATACTCATCTACATGGCTGTCTACATCCATATTGTCAGGCATGGTACACATGTTTTGCACTAAGGGGTTATGTATATACCACTGGACTGGTGTCAGAATGTCCACATATATTGGCCAATATCTCTGCTGCAGTCCACAGGAGCATTACATGCTAGTAGCGGTACTTTACTATGATGTCCTTAGGATGTCTGTCAGTAACCAATGGCACACATGTTATAAGCAGATGTGACCTCCAACACACACCATGTCTGTAATGACAATCCCAATGACAGTAGCAATAGTCTACTAATATACCTGCTATACATACCTGACATCCCCTTGCACTACGACTGTGGGACTGTAGATGCTGGGGTAGGGCTACACTCCATGTCCAGGATGTATGGTAGAAATATATGTACATATTATTATCCAGATAGCCATATATATATGATTACACATGTGTAGAACTTCCAATCACCACTGTCATGGTAACCACCTACTCCAACTCCTACATCATATGGACGTGGTCCCTTTACATTTCCTGTGTGGTAGACATCCTTTCTGTGTGTGGGCATCAGTGTTACAGACAGCAGGTAGCAATACCTCTTACAGGAGATCAGGCACACTCAGGGCAGCTACATATTTGTAGGAGGTTCAGGAATACTACAGACAGAATGTGAGTAGAGTTGTGTTATGCTTTGTATAGTACTGATTTTACAGGGTGTGTGTGTACATACTACTTTACCTTGGAATGCAGTCTGTCTGCATAGCTTTCAAATATGGGCCAATCCTCTTGGTGGCCAGAGATGTGCCTGTCATGTGTTGTCTGTCCACCACACAGGTCCTGTGTCAGATATTTCACTGGTAGTGTGTGTATTGAGTGCTATCAGTACATGGCTACATTCATTTCTGTTTCTAACCTCAATTCCCTGACTAAGGGTATGTTGCAGACTATCCTGTAACACCAGCAACTTGCTTAGTTTATGGCAACAGTTTTCCACATTTGTGCCTGTGTTCCAGCCTCTGTCCTCATATGACATGCTGTCAGGGGTTGCTTCATAGTGGCTGTGAGAATA
>NC_056743.1:1685825878-1685843378 GCF_019279795.1 Protopterus annectens
ATATATATATATATATATATATATATATATATATATATTTATATATATATATATCTATATATATATATATATATATATAAACATGTGTACATGCAAATGCCTACATCTATAGATATAGATGCCTACATCCATATGTGTACATATATACAGCAATATGTATAGATATATATGTGTACATATATACAGCAATATATATATATATATATATATATATATATATATATATATATATATATATATATAGGTATATATGGACATACATCTGTAGATGGGAACATAGCAAAAAAACTTAGATTTTAGTTTTTTAACTTAGTTTTTAAACTTTAGTTTAGTTGCATATGTCCACATACACCATTAATGGGGTTGACAGGCACAAACAACATACGTCATGCACGTTCCCCCCTCACAGCCAAACACCTCTGCCCTGCAATACACTACCAACTGTTGCAGATCCCATAACCAGGAACTTACACAACAAGGGCACAAGATGTTAACAGTACACCATCCCACCTGTATGATGTCAAGCTGGTATCAATAACATATCATGGAGTACAGTCAGGGTCATAATGACTCCCATTTTGCAGTCATCTGCTACCTTTGTTAGCCAGAATCCTGTACTGTTGGCCTGTTTTTCAGAGATGTAGATGGCAAACAACAGTGGTCCCAGGACTGAACCCTGAGGTACTCCACTTGTCACTTGTCTGGAGCTGGATTTGTAGTCAGTTACATCTACAGTTTGGGTTCTGTCAGTAAGCCATGTGGCAAACCATCAAGTGGCATAGGGATGTATGTCTGGATTAGTACATTGATCTATGTTTCCAGACTGGGGGATGGTGTTGAAAGGCTTTGCGAGGTCCACATAGGCTGTGTGGACCGCCTTACCCTCTTCAACAGCTATGCAAACTGATTCAAAGCAGTCAATCAGTTTCAGGAGACAAGACTGGCCCTCCATGAGCCCAATCTATGTGGGTCCCATGTTTGAGAGTTGACAATGTCTGCTTCACAATTTCCATGATAATGAATTCCATGGCCATGCAGATCAGGCTTGTCAGACTGATGTGACAGTAGTTTCTGGGATCCAAGGTGGACCCCCCCTTGTGGAGTGGGATAACTGCAGCTGTGTGCCACTCAGTGGGCACCAAGTCTGATGTGAGGCTATGATTACATACGACAGTTAGGTGAGTTGCAGATCAGGCTTGTCAGACTGATGTGACAGTAGTTTCTGGGATCCAAGGTGGACCCCCCCCCCTTGTGGAGTGGGATAACTGCAGCTGTGTGCCACTCAGAGGGCACCAAGTCAGATGTGAGCCTATGATTACATACAACAGTTAGGTGAGTTGCCATTTCATTTTGTAGTTCATGTAGTACACAGCCCAAGATGTCATCTGATCTCATGGATGCTGTATTCTTAGCTGTGGATAGCGCAGTTTCCATGATTACTGGATATTGGAACTCTTTTCGTATTGACATGGGCCCTTTTGGAGGTGAGGGGGGGTGAATGTGGCAGTAAATCAATTTGCCAAGATATTGGAAAAATACGTGGGAGAAGTCTATATAATGCCATTCTGTTGTAGGTCAGAGCACTTCTGAGCATTGCCAGTTAGATTCTGGACATAACTATACAATGACATGTGTTGTTTGTGGAATCTGTGGCAATTTTAGTTGCATAACCAGTTTTGGAGGATTCCATGAGGGATCTCTGCATCTTACTGGGGCTGGTAAGGGAGTTGTTTGCATCCTTGGATTATCCTTTTTTCTTCAACAGTGTCTACCTTCTGTTGTATACTCTGTTAATGGCAGGGGACCACTAGACTGGCCTGCTTATTTGGGAGGAGTGCATCGTGGTTCTATGTGGGATGTCAGGAATCATGCACAAGTGGATGTGCTCATACAGTGCCTTAGTGTAGGATTCATCATTTGAACTTTCAGCTTCTGTCTTCATGGGTGTCACAAACATTGTCACTTCTGCCTTGAGTGGCATAAAGTTGGCTTTGGAGAGGCTTTTTATGTATATACATTCCTTTCACATGTTCAGTTTGATTAGCCTATGGTGGGATTACTTTGGTGAAACCTCAGTGTCCTGTACTGCTGTGATGGCTTAGTGGTGAACTACTGTGACTGTAGTATACAGGGTTCTGTGTTCATGACCTGCAAAGACAGGTTATTTTAGTTCTGGCCAGAACAGTGGTTAATGCATACAGACTAATTAGGGCAATTTAGGTTAGTCACACTCAGTACAATTCAAATGCCCTACTTTGGCAATCCTGTTGATGCCAATCACTTTGAAGTACACCTTTGGGGAGAAAATACTCTAGTGATCTATGTGGTGCATGCTATAACAGTGTGATATATAACTCTGGTAGGGGTTCCATTCTCACACATGGGAGTTGTGGATGCTTTTGTCTGTTCCTATGCCTGTGTAGGGAGCAATGCATGTTTTGCTAGTCGCACTCACTACAATTCAGTTGTCCTACTTTGGCAATCCTGCTGATGTCACTCACTGTGAAATACACCTTTTGGGAAGGAGTACTACAGTAATCTCCATAGCATGTCCTATAATTGCATAGTGCTGTAGTGTAATAACTAGTTAGGTAGGTGTTCTAATCACAGATGTAACAGGTGTGTGTGTGTGTGTGTGTGTGTGTGTGTGTGTGTGTGTGTGTGTGTGTGTGTGTCCATGTTTGTCATTTGTGTCCTGTGGGGAGGTAGTTGTGAGTGTGTAACAACTGGACTCATTGTTGAGTGGGTTTTGCAAATTTCTAATATGGTGCCCCTAGTATATATCACAATATCCACCATACAGGGATAACAGATGTGATATCAGTATATAGTCAGTCAGGGTTTGATACCCTGGACTGGTAGGTGTGTGACACAAACATGCTTACGTTTTACTCTCCCAACCCACCCTGACTTATCTTTGCCTCTGTCTGCCTCTCTCACACCTTGTCTGGTGGATGTAGAGACTTAACCTGCTTTACTTAGGCAGTGGCTTGTGTATTATCAGTGATGCTCATGATCAGCTGAAGGCCTCTGCATCAATTGCAGCCCTCCTCTAGCTGATTGCATGTGGAACAGCTGTGGTAACATTCCCATAGCCATTGCATGGAAACACACTCCAATATCTAGGAACATCATGTTGGTGATGGGACTTTTCATTCACTGTGAGAAGGAACTAGATCTGTTGTTTGGGAAACAGCATCACAGATGGATTAGGGACTTACCTCTGACAATATACACTGTGGAAACAGGCCAACACACAGTAGGGGGATTTGCCTGCTTTGACTACAGACTGTGAGTGTTGCTATACTGCATTTGGGGTAATGTTGGTTTAACAGGGTGTGTGTGGATATGGCTGTCTTACATGTTTTAATACTTGTCATGTCAGTGCTATGTTTATGAGGAATCCCCATCTGTAGGGTCACCTGCAGACTGGGCAGTGTGTGGTGTCTTGTGTTCCTTGTGTTACCCACAAAGCACCTATCTCTCAACTGCAGAAGGTAGTGTGAGGATTACAGTCAGTAATGGTGACAGCCGGGAGAGTTACTGATGTCATATCCCTCATAGGACATATGTTGCAACAAACCCTGTTACAACAGTAAATGTATGAGGTTATCACAGCGATATGTCAATATTGGCCCTGTGTTTGTGCCTCCAGCCACAACTCTGTCAACCTTTGTACATATGTTATGCGTAGGGGGTGCATATGTTCTGTACACCATATTCATTGACAGCATATCTGATAACAAGCCAGTGAGATATCAGACTGCTACACGTTATGTATAGTAGGGGTTATATTTGAGAACATAGCCTGGGCATTCTGTGGTTGTGTGTACAGTACTGAGGTATGTGTAAGTCTGGTAACTGTTGACTGTGTGTATAGTGAATATGTACCTTGGCCTGTGTAGAGACTGTAGTAGATGTCATTGTTCTTGGACCTGTTCTATCTGATGTTACATGCTGCTCCACTGTATGTCACCCTATTAGCTTACATGTTTGTAGGGGCGAACACACACATGTCCCATACCACAGACAGGCATTGGACTACACTGTGTAGCGGCCCAGTATATGTAGGGTTGTTGTGTGAGTGGCTTATATGAGGATGGTGTAGATCAGATAGTCCATATACTGTAATATTACGCTAGCTTACCATATGTGGCTGTGTTCACATTGGTTGTGGTTATGCACTTTCACACAGCTGTTTGTTACTCTGTGATGTGACATGCCTGCAGAGCTTGCTATCTATGCAGGTACATGTGTATTCCCACATAGGAGATGTAGTCCAGTGTTGAGTCAGTCTGCCTGTAGCCTGCACTGTGCTTTGTTACATACCTAGCAGCTTACTGTACTTATCCAGTGAGATGTCATGTCCAGATACTTGCCAGATGTACTACTACCAGGCCACCATAACAGTCACGTATGTCAGACTAAGCAGTGTGATGCTGTACAGATGTATGTCACTAACTAGTGGGTAGTATGTGGCCAAGGCACCTCTGTACCAGTGGTTGTGTCAGGACAGACAGGGGTGTATGAATACATAACCTATGGGTGCAAATGTATACCAGTATTTATGTTTTTTACCCATCTACATGGCAGTTAACATCCACGTTGCCAGGCTTGGTCCACATATATTGCATGTAGGGGTTCTGTGTATACCCTTGGACTGAGCAGAGTGTGTCAGAATGTCCACATATATTGGTCATATCTCAGCTGTAGTCCACAGGGGCATTACTGTGTTAGCAGTGGTACTATACTAAGATGACCTTAGGATGTCTGTCAGTAGTCAAAGGAGCACATGTTAACAGCAGATGTGGCCTCCCACACACCATTTCTGTGAAGACAATCCCTATTCATCTTCTTTCGGCTGTTCCCATTAGGGGTCGTCACAACGGATCATCTGTTTCCATCTCGTCCTGTCCTCTGCATCTTGCTCTGTCACATCAACCACCTGCATGTCCTCTCTCACCACATCCATAAACGTTATCTTAGGCCTTCCTCTTTTCCTGTTACCTGGTAGCTTCATCCTTAGCAACTTTTTCCCAATATACTCAGCATCCCTCCTCAGCACATGTCCAAACCAATGTAATCTTGCCTCTCTGGCTTTGTCTCCAAACCTTCCAACCTGGACTGACCCTCTAATATACTTATTGCTAATCCTGTCCACCCTCGTCATAACCAGTGCAAATCTTAACATCTTTAACTCTGCCACATCCAGCTCTAACTCCTGCCTTTTTGTCAATGTCACTGTCTCCAACCCATGTAACATAGCTGGTCTCAGTATCCTCTTGTAGACCTTCCCTTCCCTTTCACTCTTACTGGTACTTGTCTGTCACAAATCACTCCTGACACTCTTCTCCACCCACTCCATCCTGCCTGTACTCTCTTCTTCACCTCTCTTCCACACTCACCGTTACTCTGAACTGTTGATCCCAAGTATTTAAACTCATCCACCTTCACCACCTCTACTCCTTGCATCCTCACCATTCCTTTATCCTCCCTCTCATTCACACACATATATTCTGGCTTAGTCCTGCTGACCTTCATTCTTCTTCTCTCTAGAGCATATCTCCACCTCTCCAGGGTCGTCTCCACCTGTTCCCTACTCACTACAGATCACAATGTCATCTGCAAACATCATACTCCATGGGGACTCCTGTCTGATCTTGTCTGTCAACCTGTCCATCACCATTGCAAAAATAAGAAAGGGCTCAGAGTTGATCCTTGATGTAATCTCACCTCCACCTTAAACGTAGCCGTCACTCCCACTGCAGACCTCACAACTGTCACATTACCCTCGTACATATCCTGTACCACTCTTACATACTTCTCTGACACTCCCGACTTCCTCATACAATACCACATCTCCTCTCTAGGCACCCTGTCATATGCTTTCTCTAAGTCTACAAAAACACAATGCAACTCCTTCTGACATTCTCTGTACTTCTCCATTAACACTCTCACAGCAAACATCGCATCTGTAGTGCTCTTTCCTGGCATGAAACCATACTGCTGATCACTAATCATCACGTCCCTTCTTAACCTTGCTTCCACTACTCTTTCCCATAGCTTCATGCTGTGACTGATCAATTTAATCCCTCTAGTTACTACAGCTCTGCACATCACCCTTATTCTTAAAAATCGGTACCAAAACACATTTTCTCCATTCCTCAGGCTTCCTCTCACTTTCCAAGATTTCATTAAACAATCTGGTTAGAAACTCCACTGCCATTTCACCTAAACACTTCCATGCTTCCACAGGTATGTCATCTGGACCAACAGCCTTTCCATTCTTCATCCTCTTCATAGCTATCCTTACTTCCTCCTTGCTAATCCACTGCACTTCATGATTCACTATCCCCACATCATCCAACCTTCTCTCCCTCTCATTCTCTTTATTCATCAACCCCTCAAGGTACTCTTTCCATCTGCTCAACACACTCTCCTCACTTGTGAATATGTTTCCCTCATTATCACCTTTACCTGCTGCACATCAATCCCTATTACAGTAGCAATAATCTACAAATATACCTGCAATACATACCTGACATCCCCTTGCACTGAGAAATTGGGACTATTGCGGCTGAGGTAGGGCTCCACTCCATGTGCATGGCATATGGTGAACATATATGTATATATAATTATACATATATCCATATAGATATATACACATATACATATATTGCGTTCTGTATGACAACACTTTTACACATATGTGCCTGTGTTCCAGCCTCTGTCCTCAACCTACATACCAGGCTTTGCACATATGACATGCTCTCAGGGGTTATGTAGTGGGCTGTGTGTATGTCATGCTATCACTCCACTGCTGTTGTGTTCCCCACACATACTGGGGGGTTGGGGCCATATATGTGTGGGTTTCACCTACACAATACATGTGTGCCCTAATGCATTCCAGAGGCCAGTGCACGTAACAGTGGTATATGGCCCAGTATTCGTGAGTCTAGGGGGGTGCACCATGACTAACCTAGGCTGTTACAACATGTGAGGGTATCTGGGGTAAGCTGCCTTAAGGTATCTGGATGTACATTACCATACAATCCACCTTTGGTAAATGCAGGCCTACTGCCTCCTGCCATATGGAATGTTCTGTTTGTCAGTGTGATTATGATGGTGTCAGTTATGCCTTGTTATGTAACAGATACATCCCATTGTGTCAACTGGGGTCTGTACTCCCTAGGGATTGTGTGTATAGTGTAGATAGAGGCTGCTGAACTATTCATCTGCATTATGTACTGTTGATTGTCTGGTATGCTGTGGCCCAGTCTGTCATTACTATTGTACTACTTGAAGGCCTCGGCCTGGTCAGCAACATATGTCAGCCTTTCTAGACTACTGTTTTAGTATAACTGTTTCACAGTGGCATTACACTGTTCATATGGATGTCAGTGTCTAAACAGCTATATGACATGGCAATTACAACTGTCACAGTACACAAATAAAGCTTTCACATTCATTTATGCACACCTGTGTGTGGTGTTATACACTATGATATCTCTGTGGGTATATGTTGCAGGCTATGAATGTCATTCATATGGGTGGCTCATACAGACTCCAATTGGTAAGGTGGTGACTGTAGGAATACTTGGTGCTCCATATTGTGTGCACGTACTACATATGTATCTTACTGTACATATCTCTGTGTATGTATGTGTAGTTACATATATATATATATATATATATATATATATATATATATAAATATATATATAAAAAAAATATATATATATATATATACATATATATATATATATATATATATATATATATATATATATATATATATATCTATATATCTATATATATATAGCTATATATATATATATATATAAATATATATATAAATATATATATATATATATATATATATATATATATTTATATATATATATATATATATATATATATATATATATATATATATATATATATATATATATACGTATCTGCATATATTTGTCTGTGTATATGTATCCTAGGGATGGCCATGTCATGTCTGGTCCTAGTTATGGGATCTGCAACACTTGGTAGTGCATTGCAGGTGGGACGTGCTTGGCTGTGGGGGGGTATACAGACGTATATTGTGTGGGGCCTCTCAACCCTATTAACGTTGCATGAGGACATATATGTTTTTGTTATTTCCCTATATATATATATATATATATATATATATATATATATAAATATATATATATATATATATATATATATATATATATATATATAAAACTGCGGTGGTGATACTGTGGTAGCATCGTCGCCTCCCAGCAAGATGCTATCCCGTTCGATTCTCAGCAAGACCGTCTTTTGTATGGAGACATGCGTGAATGGGCGTACCTTCATTGAAGGTTGTGCGGCAGGGCTGGCAACTCGGCACGTAAAAAAAAATCTACTGCCAATCATTAGCGGACCGGAGTTCCACTGTGGCGACCCCTAACCGGGAAAAGCCGAAAGACACAACAACATATATAGATAGATAGATAGAGATATATAGATAGAGATAGATAGATATATAGATATATAGATATATATATATATATATATATATATATCTGCTTACATATAACCTGCCGTATATATTTAGACATGTAGATTTAGATATATATATCTATAGATGTAGGCATTTGCATATATATTTCTATATGTGTATATATATATATAAATATATATATATATATATATATATATATATATATATATATATGGGTTCATGTTAGAACGTCGACAACTTACTATATCGACAAGTAGCCCTGCACCACGAAATCAACGAAACCTCGAAGCATCGAAATCTGAAATAACCGACACACGTCATCGACACTTCACCGACAATCCACTTCACCGACGGCGCTACACCAACATCGTATTACAGGTAACGGGTATTAACATGTGTTGAGTAGGGGATGTATTTCTAATGTCAGACTAAGTGACATATGTTTATAAATACATCCCCTACCTCACATATGTTAATACCCGTTACCTGTAATACACGATGTTGGTGTAGCACGTTGTCGGTGAAGTGGATGTCTGTTATTTGAAGTGTCGATGCTTCGGGGTTTCGTTGATTTCGTGGTGCAGGGCTACTTGTCGATATAGTAAGTTGTCGACGTTCTAACATGAACCCATATATATATATATATATATATATATATATATAGATATAGATATATTATATTTATATTGTTTTATATATATATATATATATATATATATATATATATATATATATATATATATATATATATATATATATATATATATATATATATATATATATACATACACACATATATTAATATGTTGTACCTGTTTAGACATTAATATATTTACTCACACACATACATCTACATGTTGGAATACATACTGTTGAATGACTGGGCTGGATATGTTTGTGAATACAGGAGGGTTATGTATGTCTGAGATGGCTTAGTGGTAAATCACTTTGGCTATGGTGTGCAGGGTCCTTTTGAGCCTAGTAGAGGCTGTTTATTTTGTTGCTAAGCAGAACAAGGGCCTTTTGATACAGAGTGATTAAGGCACTTTTGAGCAGTTCTAAGTGGGTTTGTGTGGGTTTGCTCGATGGTAAGCACTGCTAAGTTATGGTTACTGTTTCTTATACTCAATTAGCTCCTGAATTGCTTAACCTGTGTAGGCATTGTTTACCCCCACGCAAACAGGCTTAATCCCCCTTACTGCTGCTTCAAATTGCTTACTCCCGATTATCCCAGCACTCATTTCTTTAAAAAAAAAGAAAAAGGGGTTGATAGGAAAGTGGTGAAAAAAGGGGCACAAAGAGGGAAAGACGGTATGGAAAATAGCTAGGGATGTGCAGAAAGGGTGTAGGGGAAGGTCAATAGCAGCCCATTTCTACCACAGCAGCAGCTGTGCATATACACTGTATTTGGAAGTAGATTTGGACACTCAAACCCCCTGGGAGAGGGGTGAGGACAACAAAAATTCATTGTGATGCCAATTTGACCAGTTTACATGTGTCCAGTGGACATGTGTGCAAAATGGACAGCTATGTATGGGGCGAGATTGCCCTTTTTTTTTCGGGTGGGAGTGGAATGTTGGGGAGGGGTAGTAGGTATATTTGGGGAGGTAGGTTGTGTAGGTTAACAGACAAGACACAAGACACATACAGGGGTGGTATATGATGCATGTTGGGGCTAAACACCTTGATGGAGAGGGGTGTTGGGATATTGGAAACCCAGAAGCCCCCTAGTGGTAACAGTGGGACTGAAGTCCCCACCCATGGGCTGTCACCACTGCACTTTCACAGCCCCAAAGGTGGCTGTGCTGGGGGCTGAGCTACAAAGCCAGGCTGACTCTCTAATCATGACACGTGGCCCTCAAGCTGGTGTAGATGATCACCGACCTGGTGGTTAATTGCTCTACGCACCACGACTCTGACCTGGCGACGGGTGACAAGTGCCTGTCCACGCCCACTCCCAGAGGGGGCGAGCCCCATCCCCTGAGGCAGTTTCACCTGATGGTGGCGCAGGACCAACAGACAGGGAGGTGTGGGGTCGGGCCCCAGACATGCTGGTGCCTGGTGCCTCGGCCAACTGAGGTAGGACAGGTGGGTCCCCTGGGACCGGACTTCCCAAGCGTGCTATAGTGTTTAGATTTCAACATCATATATGGGTTAGTTATAGTCAACATATTCCAGGGTTAGGTATAACAGCATGCATAGATATTCCCATTAACCCAGACACCAGATACGGAACAGTTGCATAGCATACAGAACGCATGCATATATGGGACCACAGTGTTAATATGAACAGCATGCAGGTACGTTGATGGCACCATGCCAACAATGTTGGAATAATTCACTATGGCACATGCATGGGAACCATTATAATATTTATCAAATGATTGGTCATTATCAGAGTCAGTACATACCAATTGGGGTGGGTATGCTGATTATTGTTGGAGATAAGGTGATGGGAGAGAAAGATGTCAGTTAACAAGTAGAATATTCCCGTACTCCACGTTGCTTTCCTAGTCAGTGCTATCTGTACCTCACAAGTCTTACTACACTACCCTATAGACCTATATTGGACACTGATATGGCTGTTAACATCATTACACATAAACCGGTTTTACCTGCTGTATAAACCTCTTACCTGGTATACCTGTGGAGGGAATGTTTGTTAACACTGATTAACTGTTTGTACACATACGGCCGGATTCCAGGTTGATGTTTTGCACTATCCTATCCAACTCTTTCTGCACAGACTCTGGCCATGTGTTAACAACATGCTGGTATGCCAGGACATATCTAGAATATTGCCCTCTTCCACCTTTAGTGACCTGGCACACATATACATGCTTTAATACACAGTTATATTATGTAGCACAGTGTGGCCAACAGTGACCACTGATACTTTATTATTCAGAGAAACTGCAACACTCACAGTACTCTGCAATACCAGGGTGGACGGTACCGGTACAGGTTATATTGGTCTGTATTTCACAACACAGCATTCGTATCCAACGTACCTGGGGGAGCAATGTTTGCTAGCATTACCTGACTGTTGCCCCACAAGGTTCCAGATTACACATTAGTACTATGCACATACATCTCACTCTGTTCCTGTACACACTCTGACCACAGCTTAACAGGTTGGGGTGTAAATAGGACAGACGTGGCTTCTTAGTCACATAAGGTATTGGGGATTTCCTAGTGTGCCAGGTTTGTTGTCATAGATGTGTCAATCAGTTGTATTTCCTGTTTGTTGCCTATACATCTGGGATCATCCCACTGATTTCCCAGGGGGGCAGGTTGATAGGCATTAGATATGGCCCACTTTAATAGACGGTCTAGACATACCTGTACAGTTGTAATGTATAATTCTGTATGCAGACTACTACCACTGGCAGGATTCAAACCGTGGCTGTGTGTGCTAATAAAACAACAGTTCACATCTCAGTTGCATGTGCCATTCAGGTTTTGTTGTCTGCATTTCCCCTGTTTACTGTCTATGTGTCTCTGAGTTGTACAAAATGGCCTCTGGAGATTACAGCTGTTATATACAGGCATTCCTACACATTCATATTATGGTGCATGGTGTGGGTAATAGTGCTTAATACTACAGTACTATTACATGATTGCAAATCTACATTACCATAGGATACCAGAATATACACATACAGTCCAGCAGTTAGACCTGTTTTGTCAGGGTATTACACTTTTATTGCCATACTAACAATATGAGACTCTTCCTGCCATATTCTCTAGTGTATGCAGTACTTGCCTTGAACAATACAGGTTTTATACTAGCAATTACTTTACTACTACTTTTATTTTTATTTTCAATGACAGTAAAAGCAGGAGTATTACTGACCTGCCTCGTGTCGCAACAGCTCCAGGCGGCAGATGTTGGCCTCCTGGTTCACAGCCCACTCCATTGCAGCTGTAGGGGACATAAGAGGAATATTTAGGCATACCTATCCATGATATACCTGAGCTGGCCATTATTAAACAGATAGTGGACTGATACTTACACATGGCTGGGACATCCCCTGATGCTCTAGCCTCTTGGAGCCACTCTTCCAAGAGGTCCCCCTTCTGCCGCTTCAGGTCGGCATAGTGGTGCCTGATCTGCTCACCAGTTTGGGATATGCCAGTGGCACTGGTGAGGTCACGGGCGAAACGGTCCCAAGCCTCTGCCTTATATTGGGAGCCCTGGTACTGGCCCTGCAGCAGTCTCTGTGCATGGTCTTTAACTAGGTGTCCAGCCATGACCTTGGACTCCTGGATGCACCAGCACTGCGCCAGGAAGCACACTTCTCCCCTTACTGCATAGTGCCTGCAAGGGGAAGCTACAACCAGTTATGAGCTGTATTCCTGCCTCTTGGGCTTAAGTAGGGCCAATTTCCTGCACTTTTTCGTGATTGGCCGGTTTTGGAAAGGCTAAGCTATGGGAAAACTTGCTTACCTAAGGTTGGCATTGTTTAAAGGGGTATACCACTGGACACAATGAGTTAGCTGGTGTACACATTGCTCTCACCTCCTAAGCTGGCCTGTGCAATGCTTGGTGTTGCCTACAGCAGACATTCATTATAATGCCTTTTTGGCATTGTGTTATTATTCATTTTACCTTATATGTATGCCTAGTAATCCTGATTGATGTGTACGTACACTCTGTGGGGTCCTTGTGTTTTATTGGGGACTTCAACACTCTATTACATGTACACCTCACTTCTGGGCTTCCTGCTGTACTCCAGTTCACATATTTATGTTATGTAGTCGGTTATGGCACATATGACTGTCTACTGATGCCTTTCACAGGTTCAATTTTGTTATACTATAGGTGAGGACATGTTTACTACTACCTCACTCTTCTGTACTTCTGTGATGGCTTGGTCGATAACTACTGGGACTATGGTGTATAGGGTCCTGGGTATGAGACCTGCATGGCTGTTTATTTTGTTGCTGGGCAGAACAAGGCCTGCTGGATACAGAGCAATTAAGGCACTTTAAAGCAGTTGTAAGCGGGTTTGTGCTGTGGTAAGCACTGCTTATTTCAGGTTACAGTTTCTTACACTCGGTTAGCTTCTCCTTGACTTCATCTGTGTAGCAGTGCTTACCCCCATGCAAATGCACTTAAACATGCTTACTAGTGCTTACATATGCTTACTACTGCTTATCTGTGCTTACACCTGCTTACTACTGCCTTGTTCATTATGACACTGACTCTTCACATGGGCATTTACTGCAGTACTCCAGTTCTTAAATATATGTTATTTAGTGGGTTTTGTAATAAAAATATTGGTTGTACCATGCTTTGCCATGTAAAATAGACTATGCTGCAATGGGACTGGAACCGGGTATGCCTGCTCGTTAGGAGAATGGTCTGCCCACTACATTATTGATGTGCTGCTTCATTTGTATATCTCTTCCCTTTTCATCCTCTTCAGCCTTTTATGCTGCTTTAACTGTAGCTAAGCAATGGGTACACCTGCGCACCTATGGTTAGCTATACTCAGATTTAAAAAAAAAAATTAAAGGGGTTTCTTCATTTGATTTTTATGCCCTGTTGCTGTTGTACACATGGGGGATTGTTGGTGGGGATATGCGGACACCTATGAGTGGTCTCGCTCATTTATTTCCTCTTTGTGCTGTTCTATATTGTAGGGGTGAGTTTATTCATTCTGAGAGCTCTGCTCTCAGACTGGCCCCCTGCACTCATGCATGCTCCGTGAAAGCCTAGGAGGTCAGGCAGCGCACCTTCATTAATATGCATGGCGTGCTGCCGTCCTGCTCCTGAATGGGTGCTTCCGTGCAGGACTAAACTAGTCCTGCATGGAAGATTAGTGTATCCGGGGGTTAGAAGATACAAAGATAAATATAAGAGAAAAGCACAAAATAAGCAATTTATTGATTTTTTAATTTAATTTACATTGGTTGACCGGGATTGTCCGACTGGACGTAGGTCCATTTTCAGCAGAGGCCTGGGGAGAAAAGCTCCACAGTTAAAATAAACAGACAGTAGTAACATTGGATTACATAGCGATTAACAATTTAACATAGCAATTACTTACAACATATTTACAGATGAAGAACATAGTACATCAGTAGACAACTAGAATCTTTATCTGTGAAGTACATAACAGATATTAGCAAATGTTACAATAAGAAGTTCCTGCTGTATAATAAGTACTAGGCTTATGAGCATCTGAGCTTGCTATAATCACGGTAGTTAGTAGAGTGGAAAGAAAGGTAGTGGTTGGATGGGGTGGGTGATATTAGGTGATATTAGAGTGGGAGTTGCAAGGACATAGCCACCATGTTTTTAGGTGAGCTTTTAGTAAAGTTTTGAAGTGGGTGCATGATGGTATGGAGGTAATTTTGGGTGGAAGGGAGTTCCATAATTTGGCTATGGTGCAAGGGAATAGTGCTTCACCAGCAGAGTTATTGTCTTTAGTGATCTGCAAGTGATTTTTGTTGCTGGATCTTAGTGGTCTGGTGGTGCGATAGGGTTGGAGTAGATTCTGGAGGGATGGCCCCAAAAAAGTTTTATAGAGAATTAGGAAATAAGGTAAAAGGAACAGAAAGACCACCAAAAAAAAGAGGAAGTAGATACATTTTGAGAAATATCTATGAAGATCCTGTGGCATATAACAAAGATTCTAAATGGATAGAAGAAGTAAAAGAAAAAAATAAGAAGTTTAAATGTACAGGATATGAAATGGGATGAAATAACAACCAGAGAGAAATAACAACCAGAGAGATTGAAATAAAGTTCTGAAAAGCCTCTAACTGGAAAATCCCAGGCCCAGATGCAGTACCTAACTTTTGGCTTAAAGTATTAACTTCTTTGCATGAGGATTTAGCCATGTGTAAGAACTATTTATATGTGCACCCCAAACACATACTGTACTGGTTAACAACAGGAAAAACAATGCTCTTACTTAAGAGTGAACCTGCAAGCTACCCTAAAAATTATAGACCAATAACTTGTCTTCCAATGATGTATAAACTATACATGGGAATTGACGCCAACAGAGTTTATAGTCATTTAAAAGAAAACTCAAGTATGGCAGTAGAACAAAAGGGCAATAAAAGAAAGGCATATGGAACAAAGGATCATTTGTTGTTAAACAAAGTTATAGTGGAGAACTGTAAGAAAGGGAAGAATCTAAGTATGGCATGGATTGACTACAAAAAAGTATTTGATAGTATCCTACATTTATGGATAAAAGAGTGCTTAAAAATGTATAAGATACAACCTACACTGATTGACTACATTACAGTAACCATGAAACAGTGGCAGACCACTTTGCAATTAAGCCATGATAAAAGACAGATTATTATCCCAGGGATAAAAATTCAAAGGCGGATATTCCAGGGTGACTGTCACCATTGCTATTCTGCCTTGCCATTAATCCATTAAGCTGTTTACTTAACAGCTTAGGTCATGGCTGCAGTTTGGCTCCTAGAAAACAACAAAGTCTAATGACTTCTCATCTTCTCTTTGTCGATTTAAAACTGTATAGCTCATCAGATGAGGAACTGAAAGCACAGATGCAGGTTGTCAAAACTTTTTCAGATGATATTGGCATGTCATTTGGTCTTGATAAATGTGCAAATGTTGGGTATTTCGGCTTTTCCCGGTTAGGGGTAGCCACAGCGGAACTCCGACTGCTAATGACTGGTAGTTGATTTTTACATGCTGAGTTACCAGCCGTGACGCACAACCTTCAACGAATTATGCCCATTCATGCATGTCTCCAGGCAGAAGGCGCTCTAGCTGAGAATAGAACCAGACAGCGTCTTACTATGAGGCGACAACACTACCGCAGCACCAACACCGCAGGTTATGTGCAAATGCAACCTTTAAAAAAGGAAAACTGCAGCACCAGGAAAACATCAGTTTGGGACAAGAATGTGATATAAAAGATCTTGAGCAAGAGGGAGTGTATAAATACTTGGGAATTGAAGGATGAGCAATAAAACATGAACAAATGCAAATAAAACTCAGTAGGGAGTACTTTAGAAGACTTAAATTAATCCTAAAAACAGCATTGACATCTAGGAACAAGATCCGAGCTATAACTCAGTTTGCTCTTCCTGTCCTAACTTACAGCTTTGGAGTGATTGACTACCCCCAAAAAGGGTTGGATAGACTGGATATTAAAAAAGAAGGATGTTTCATGCTTGCCAAATTTATAAAAATCAGTGTATACCAAGATTATATATTCTCCATTCCGAATGAGGGATAAGCCTCCTTGAAATTGATTACATATATAGATCTGCAATCATGGGACTCCATAGTTTCATAGTTTCATAGTATAGTACTAGGCTATCTGCCCTGGGGCATTTTTAAGCCTAGCCATAGTGATGTGGCTTTTGCCACCCCATGAAAAGGTACAAAAATGTACAGAATAAATCTAGAATACTGTGCCTCTGTCTAGTAGTGACACATATCTACTGACCTCACAAGATCCAAATTTAGTGAAAGTTTTGAAACATGAGGAGAATAAATCTAAGATGACATCTCTGCTTAATTTAGCAGAAGTATATTGACGTCAAGCAGGAATGGAAATCAAACCAGAAGTGGATAAAAACCAGGCAGAAACTGAATGTGCTAAAAAAAAAGAAAGAATATAAGGTGAAGGACGAGATGAGAAGGCAAGAAATGTGGAGAAAGCATATAGTTGCAAGTATAGAAAACTTCTGGAAGAGCCTCGTATTGATCAAGAATGAATGCAGGAATGGTTAAGGAGAGGTGAATTCACTTCAAGAAATGAAAGGTTAATATTGGCAGCCCAAGACTGTGGTCTACTTACATGCTGGTTTACAAAGTCCATTGAACATGTGGGAGAAACAGACATATGTAGGTTTTGTAAACCGAATACGAAACAAACACCTTGTTGCTGGTTGCAACGCACTAATGGCAGAGGGACTGTATACTGAAAGGCATAATAATGTGGCAAGACTGTTACACTGGCGATCGTGCAAATATTATGGTATCGAAGTGGC
>NC_056743.1:1686148378-1686245878 GCF_019279795.1 Protopterus annectens
CCTGATGTCACCCATTGATGTGGACCATTGTCCAGACTTTCTTGTATAACAGGTTGAGAAGCATGATTGAGCTGCAAGACTGTAAATACAGTGTGCCATACTGACATAGAACACAAATGTATACCAGGTATCCCATGAGCACGTGTATGTATACGTATGTTCATCTGAAAGGCACAAAAGTAATAACATGGGTTACAAGCAGTCCGGAAAATAGGTTGCACGTGTTGCTTGTGTGTAATGTCAGTGTCACTGCATACAGCAAAAAATGTGTACAGCTACTGATTGATGCATTGCAATGACACTGATATGGGTACTACAGTAGGCATGATTATCAGGTCGTAATCAGAGAAGTATACAACTGGGTTATTAGCCACTGTCCATGCCTAACACTAACAGCTATATTAACACACATATACACTGGATATCCAAAGTGTACACATCACTGTTGGAATGCCAGGTCTGTGTGCTATATGCCAATGAGACCACAGAAAATCATTTCAAAATGTTTCTCACTTCAAATGTGACTCATAACCTGTACAATTCTATTGAAAAAGAAACAAATATGTTTCAAGAAAGGTGAGCAACCATTGCCAAGTGAAGATTTATCATGATGTTAGAGTACAAACCAACTCAAATGGATGTTGTAATCATCTTAGCAGGTGTTTAAACAACTTATCATTTTAAGGGTGTGTGCACACATTCAACTGGCTTACTGTACTGAGTATTATTTCCCATATGTTTTCACAGAACAGATTATGTTTTCAATTGAATTGAACAGGCTATAGGTCACATTACAGGTGGGGATTGTGATGAAATGAGCATTTGTGGGGTAATGTTTCAATTGCACAAATGCCAGGCATTGTAACAGGGATGTGTACACATTATATCCACTGTAGCTATATGGAATGAGCAGTACCTGGTCTGTACAACCAGCCTGCACCAACGATAGGGTAATCCCCCTTGTTGGACAGCAACAATACACAAAGCACATAATAGGTTGCCATAGTGGCTGTACTGGGACACATAGGTGCAGACCACAACTTGGAAGCAATTCCACCTCTATCTGAGAAAGCATGTAGGTTCACAGGTGACTTCCTGTAAAGCTGACTATGGCTATAACTCAGACATATCCACATCACCAAGGCCAATTGCAACAATGTCTCCATATATGTAGTCAGTCTCAGAGGCAGTAACACAATTCAACCTGTACCGGGGGTAAAGCACACCTCATACACACACATGCCATGGATACAGGTAACCTGCATCAGACAGGTTAGGTGGGAACAGTGCCACCCTGTCCACAACATTTGTACAGGGGGATATGCACATCAACCACACTCCTGCCCTCATCAATGGTGAGCATGTGCATAATGTCTACTGATGGTAACAACAGCAAGTCTCCATGGGGCATGGGAACATCACAGTCTGCCTCCTACGTGAGCTCAGGCATGTGCTCACAGCTCCATCACACACTACAGTCAAACACAGACTTGCCACCATCCACACACCATCCACATGGAAGATGTCCACTGTCATCCCTCAATGGAGCATAGAGGATTATGCAATTAAGTGTCCAACATTGGGGAAACTAGACAGGTCAGGGCCAGGAGTGTAATGCAAGATGCCAAAGCCATAATAGCTTACAGTGTTATGGTATACTCTGGATTATTTACAAGTAATATCCACTGTTGATGTACAAGTGGACAACTGTATGAGGTCCTGTGACCTTTTTTCCTGTTTATGTCTTCCAGGTAATATGCAACATCCATGGCTGCCAGCATTCACCAACATAGAGCATGACACCATAATACAATATGTCATACAGCATTACAACATATTATTCAGATGCAAATCCCAGGATCTGCAGGAGAGGACCGCCCTGTGAAACGACCTCATCCACAGGGTAAACAATATCAGCCTGCACAGCCGACATTATGAGCAGGTGCGGCATCGTTGCACTGATCTCATCCACCATGCCCGTCAATGGGCTGCTGCCATTGCGAGGGAACAGCTAGCCACAGGTGGTGGGGTCAAGCCATCCAGCCCCCACTGAAACATGATGAGGGGCTCCTCACCAGCCTTGGGGCACCTGCCTGCTGGACAAGCCATGAAGCCGAAGACAGCATTGTGGAGGTGGTTGCCACCCACACAATGGATGAGGAGTGTGAAGGTAAGGCCCCACTGCACATCACTAGAACACTGTTGCTTATCCATCTTTATCTGTAAAGTATCTACATGCATATTTCAGATAAGATAGTCTGTTGCTGGAGTGTTGTAATGCACAGATGTGCATAATCCTTAGTATTGGGGTTTGTACTGTTCATGTGCTGAAATTCTGCTTTCACCCTGTACCAATGACACAGGTGTGGCTACTGACATTACTTCTCGCCCAGAACTAATTAGATCCCTCTGGTATACAACTGGGACAGCAGCCAGCAGCTAGTGAGTAAAGAGTTGTTTTGTTCAGGTTTGCCAATACACCGGCCATGTTAAGGCCATGCTATTTGCAATGCACTCATTTAATACACCTACGAAGATAAAATTGCCAAAGATTTCAAAGGCAACCACAAGGTATTCTATGACTATGCCAAGAACCTAAATGGCAATGCATAGATCTGCTCTGAGCTACAACAGAATGGCATTAAATATACTGATCCCAAGGATATTGCCAATATCCTGGCAGATTGATTCAGTGTCAACTTCACCCCCCTCTCACCCCCTAAATGGCCCATCTCAATACCGGAAGATTGCCAAATTCTGGTAATAACGGCCACACAGGTAAAAATGCACTCTCCAAAGCTAAGAATACAGCATCCATGGGACCAGATGACATCCCAGGCTGTGTACTACATGAACTACAAATTGAACTGGCACCTCACCTAAGTATCATGTTTAATCATACTCTCACTTCAGGCTCCGTGCCCACTGAGTGGCGCACAGCTACAATTATCCCACTCCACAAGGGGGGATCCACCGTGGATACCAGGAGCTACTGCCCCATCAGTCTGATGAGCCTGATCTGCAAGGCCATGGAACACATTATCATGGAACTTATAAACAAAGACATTAGCACCCTTCAAACATTGGACACCATCCAGTTTGAGTTCTTGAAGGGCCGATCTTGTCTCCTGAACCTGATTGACTTCTTTGAATCCGTCTCTAGAGCTGTGGACGAGGGTAAGGCAGTTTACAAAGCCTATCTGGACTTCACCAAGGCCTTTGACACAATCCCCCACTCTGGAATCATAGATAAACTTACTAAGGTGAGCATTAATCCCTACGTCATTCAATGGGTTGCCAACTGGCTTAATGACAGAACCCACACTGTAAAAG
This sequence comes from Protopterus annectens, assembly GCF_019279795.1. Lineage (NCBI taxonomy): Eukaryota > Metazoa > Chordata > Ceratodontiformes > Protopteridae > Protopterus > Protopterus annectens. The sequence goes on from NC_056743.1 coordinate 1,686,151,712, forward strand.
TAGCTGACTCCAAATCCAGCTCCAGACAAGTGACAAGTAGATTTCCTCAGGGTTCATTCCTGGAACCTCTCTTGTTTGGCATCTACTTCTCTGAAGTACAGGCCAACACTAATGGACTCTGGCTAACAAACTTCGCAGATGACTGCAAACTGGGAGCCATTACTGAATCCCCATATGAATTGGATACTCTACAAAAGGGCCTTACAGAAACAGATGCTTGGTGCCAGAGCCATGGGCTCAAGTTCAATGCCAAGAAATGTATAGTTATCCCCTTTGGGAAAAACATGTACCTGTGAATTACCACATAGGTGGCAGTACACTAAACACTGAAAGTGTGATAAGAGACTTAGGGACACAGGTGGACAGTGGTCTCACCTTCAATAACCACATCACCAAAACAGTCAGGAAATCCTTCTATGTGGCACACCTCATCACTAAGGGCTTTTCATCCAGAACAAAGGGGGTCATTGTCCCACTGTACTCATCCCTTTTTACACCCATTATAGAATATAATGTCCCATTTGGTATGCACCTCTCAAGACATCTGCAACAACTGGAAAAGCCATAGAAATACCTCACTAAAAGAATCACAGGCCTAAAGCAGATGATCTATGCTGACTGCTTTAAAAAACCCCAGCTATACTCTGTCACATATCATCTACTCTGAGGTGATCTCTGCTTAACACACAAGGCCATGTCAAACCCAGAGCTGTTGGACATACTACACTTAAAGAAATCCCAATCCCTCAGAGCCACATGCTCCAGGGATGTAAACCTTGTAATCACAATAAACAAAACATGCTGGAGGGATAGGTTCCTGACCCAGAGACTCCCTAGCCTCTGGAATAGACTGTCCATACATGTCAAGCAGAGCGCCTCTTTAGCCTTCTTCAAAAAGAGCCTTGATGATTGGATGGGAGAAAGGAAATTCACCCCGGGAGTATGTCAGTCATCCTGCTAGACAGGGGTCCAGGGAAGTAAATAGTGTGGAAAGAAATAGCCAGGGAATTGTTATGGCTAGGCTTGTATAGGCCCTAGGGCCGATAGCCTAGTACCAACCTATGAACCTATGAACCCATGAACCTACACATAATGCATGCTGTCCATGTTCATTTTTGTTGGTGTTAACTGCACTGCATCACAGTGGTCACCATGGTTGCATATCTGAAGGGTATGTAACATTCCTGCTGTATATCTCACAACCTGTCAGTGCAAGATGTGTGCACATAGATAAACAAAATGGTGAGACAACTGACCTACAGTAGTGACATGCATGAAACATTACCCTTATACAGTAGATACAACAGTGTATACACCACTATTACAATGGCAACTGTTCCTGATATATACAACGGCAGACCACAATAACACATTTCACACCATTTATAACCTGTAATGTGATCCTAACATGAGCAATGAATGTGTCATATAGAATCCTATATTAGGACAACAAATATGGGGTATACAAATCTTAGAAAACACTGGAAGCATATGTGTGCACACACTCCAAATATATTGTGGCGGCAGCTTGTGATGTACTGACAGCATTCACTCTTCTTGAGTACACACCTGCCATCTAGTACAGGGCCTCATGTCACACCAAGTAATAGTCTGCTGTCCAAGAAGTATGTCCATGACATTTGCCCAATCACCTGCACCAGAGGCAGCCATGGGTTGCACACATCTTACAAAGCATGAAATGGATAACATATCTGGAAGGTAGCAGTCAGGAGTGTGAAAAGTAACCTTACCTTACCATTGCATATACCATGGCAAACAGTGCAGACAGTGATCTAGAGGTGTATTAAATATGGGACAACAGTGATGTAGAAAAGAAACAAATGCTCATCCAAAACAAATGACAAAACATGTTGCAAACTGGTCATGGAGGCTGCCCAGAGACATGCAGCAACACCGAGGGACTTGCAGGGATGTCTAGCAAGTACTGCCTATTTAGTACCTGTGTCGACAATCACCTGGATTCTGCATAATTGTGGCCTATGGGTTAGGGTAATCAGAAGGAATATTTGTCCCACATGAAACATCATCCAGGGATATGTACAGGTAGCATAAGCATAACATCAAGTCTCCCAAAAGCATGTATTGCAATGTGTAATGTAATGAGATCAAGGCTCAAACCTACAGACAGTATTAATAAACATACTTATGGTGTACAAGCAACACCTCACTCCACCTCAGGGCCACCATCCCCAACCTTTAGCTTGCTGGTGCCAGTGTACACCTTTAGGGTTACTGTTCATTAGCTGGAACTAGGCCGGTAGACATGGTGGGTGGAATTTGGAACACTGTAAAATAACACTTATGTGTGGCTCATAGTTGTCAGGCATCTGCAATAAGGCTGAAGAAGAGGAGAGTTGTCAGCTTCAAACACAACAGTGAACTGAAGCATACATCCAAAGATAGCTAAGAATTGCTGTATCTGAACACAGTGAAGGTTATGAGTTGTGCCAGACATAACCCAGACTCTACAGCAATAGTGAAGCCACTGTGTCACCTCCAAGGGCTGTGCATATGAGACGATCTTGCAATCTGGCAGAGTTGGGTGACCTTTGTTGGGCAGACAGACCAAATAATGCCATGCTAGTATACCCCTTCCAGGAATAGTGACTGCTGTAGTTCACTTAGCAGGTGCTTCAACAAGCCATTGTTTAAGGGTGTGAACACTTATGCAACCCACATATTGTCTGCATCTCATTCAGCATCTCTACAGCTAACACATTTGTTTGATACTGCATTGGATTGCACAGGTCATCTGTCACATATCAGGTGTGTGTAATGTTATCAAATGCAGTATTGTGGCCCCATTGCATATCATAGAAGAGGGTGGCATGTCAACAGGGGTGTGTACACTCCTCATATCCATATGAAGCTTTGAAGGTTGTCGGTGTAACCAGATTTTATTGCACATACATGCACTGCTGATGATGAGATCTTAATTACTGACATCAGACCTCATATCATCCCAGTTATGTGTCAGACAAACATATAGGGGCTTTGGGCAACAGAGCAAACATAACTGCTAGAGATCTACACATTCAGCAGTGGTCTGTACACTTGTGAGGTATGGTGCACAGTACATGCCAGTAATGTGTATATGGTTGCAGTGTGTTCCAGGGGAAGGGGCATCACCTAACACAACTCATGCATCACAGAGATGTATATTGTTGGTAACAAGGATTACGAATGGCTGCAGTGCATGAGTGCCATATGTCACGCATGTCAACTGTTGGGTAATGAGAGGTCTGTGTACTATCTTTATGCCACCTCCTTGCCCTCCTGCAGGCAAACTGATGTTAGTGTCCATACAGACTCTGACAATGATGCTAGATATAGCGAGGCACAGGCAGGGTTGTCAGGGGCTGAATCTGTGCCATTGGTTGGCATCCCACTTTTATCCATCCCATCCCTGCACACAGTCCCAGTGCCCACACATACCCATCACCAGTGGCCGTAAATGAGGGATAGTTGGAGGTGGATGGCATGGGACAGGAATGTTTAGTGACTATGGAAAGTGTGTCTGTACACATCAGCCATAGCTGGATGACCGACGAGGTCCCACTCAGGCAGATGGACAGGGGTGCTTGTAGGAGGGCTGCTGGCCATCATGACCCTGGCAGAAATGCCACAGCAAGTTTCACCAGATGCATATTTTGACCCATCATGGAGGCACAAGCATGTATGGAACGTTACACCAGAGATGGTCTGAGGCTCCAGAGGGCTACTCTTCCTGCTGTACATGACTACATCCATGATCATGCAGATGCCCACCATTATTTTGCAGGGATCATGGATAGATGGTTGGGTGAGATGGTGGGAATCCTCGATCATGTGGTGTGTGTGGTAGAGCATGTGGTGGGAGTAGGGCATTGGTCATGTGGACATAGGTCAGCAACACCAACAGGTGGAGGTCTACGTGGATGTGAGACATCTCACTCCAGCTCCCGTAGTGGCAGTACCAGCACCAGTACTGCATGGGGTGTGCTGTCCACACCACAATGCAGCAGGCCACATGCATGTGGTCCTGGCTGATCCCAACAGGGATGCAGATCAACTGGACAATTGCCATCATCAGGGGAGAGTACCATATCTTGGCTTCTGCCTGATGGTGCCCATGCAACTCCTGGCAGGTGCAGTTCCCATGTCCATGGCTGGACACAGTGAACTGTACACCCTGCCATGTATGGTCTGCAGCTGTCCAACATACTCCTGTATAGGGCAGCCACATGGCAGAACTGTGTGAATCCATATACACACATTACCATCACAGCTAGGGCACCTCCATACCCACACACACCACATCTGCACAGGCCATTTAATAAACAACCCCCTAACCCACACACATGATGGCAACCAAATGGCTCAGCCTAGGCCTCTGGCAAACCCACAACACACCCGGTGCTTATGATGATACCTGTGCCACATCCCTGTCATCCATACCATCGATGCAGGGACATGCTAATATGTTCTGATGCACAGGGTGAATGTACTAAGATTTAGCAATGTAATGCTATTTAAAGTGTTGTCAGCTGGAATGTTTCATGCTTACATGCAAGGGTGTGTAGCTGTCCAGCCATGACGATGTTATTGCTGTTATTAACACTGACTGAATGTGGTCTTCATAATGTATTATGTTTGTGTTTTAGGTGTCTGTGTGTCAGGAGGATGTTGGTCTGCTGTCCTTTCCTACAACAGGTGTGGCACTGTGGTAACACATTGACTGTGTCATATCCTGGGTACAGCTGAACACAAGTAACAGGTCTGTATAACAGTTACTGCATGTGCACATGGCTGATAATTCTGAGGGGTGTATATAGGTGAATGTATGGTGACTGATGTAAGCAGCTCTTCTACAGTGGACAATAGTAAGTGTACTGGGTGGCACACACCAAATGTTTGTGAATAACATATACACACACACACACACACACACACACACACACACACACACACACACACACACACACACACACACACACACACACACAAAGGCTTTTGTGTTGATGCAATACACAGAGAATACTGTTCACATGGATGTACTTAATTTTGTATAGAACTCATTCTGGCCTATGTAATTCCATCAAGACCAAATTGCCAAAACATCACATCAGTAAATAATCAGTGTGTCCAATTTAATTTCAGTGGAAATGGTACTGGCAGGGTATATGTCCTTTTCCCCAATGTAGTGCAACCCTGGAGCTAGTATACATAGTTGTGCTGATGTGGGGGGAACAGCCCCCCACTTTGGAGGGTGTGGGGTGGCATAGAACCACACATAGTTGGATTAACAACTACTTAATCTCTTAACATAACCTGGACAGTATAACAGCACACTAAGCAGGGGAATACGCACAACAATACCTCCAATGTGGGTGGCTCTGCCCACAACAACCACATCCAACTATGTATACCAACTCCAGTATAACTGTACTGCTGTACAGTGGGGAAAAGGCCATTTATACATCCACTACTAGTTTTGATGGAATTAATTTTCACAAGATGATTGCTTTGCAATGCTACCATTTGCCACTTAGTTCTCAGACAAATGATCTCCTGGGAAATATATTTTCTGCAAACTGAAGTAGATCCCTTCACACACATCCACACTTACTTGGCAACACTGAGATTAGAACCCCTACCTAGATACTTGTTGCTATTAATGTGTTTGGCCTTAATCGCACACACCACAGAGCTTGTAGGGTAAGATGTGTCTTGAGCTTCCTGTAAAGTGAACTTCACCAGGCCTTGTACAGTATGGTTATGGAGGATGTACTTGGTGTTAATGAACAATACATAGTATAACATACTCTCATATACACATTGACAAACACATACAGTCATAGACACATTTAACAGACCTGGGTTTAGAAGTGCTAACTACCTTGTCAGTATGTCCATACTGTTACAGAGTTTTTGCACACAGCATATGCATCATTGGGCTGAAGAGTGTTATCAGTTACCTGTATGGTTGATGGTGATAGCGGTCCTCATACAGTGGACTTTGAGGCATGTACTGGGTTTACCATGGTGTAAAGACAGTATACCCAGCACCACCACCCCACATTGAATAATGTACTCACTGAAACCCATGATAATGCTCTGACATACTCACAATCATACATTTACCAGGACTGCAGTACAAACCCTTGTCTAATTATTGCTACAGGGATATGCATTTATTGCACATGCTACAGGGGTAGTAGGGTGAGGGTTTTGTCACGGGTCTCCTAGGTGTCAGCAACATCACCATCACTTACATTGTATGGCAAGGTTAAGTGTATTTGGAGAATGTGGCCTCAGAATGTTGTCTTCTACAAATATGCACACTCACAAACACATACACACACACACACACACACACACACACACACACACACACACACACACACACACACACACACACACACACACATTTTCTAGGACTCAGAAGGTAACCCATGCTTATCTACCCATTTGTAGAATAGTGTTATGCTGGTACTGCAAGCTCCAGGTAGCCCATAGGGTGAAGAGTGTCACAAGGTACATTTAATGTGAATTACAGCAGCAGGCCTTTCTAAGTATAGCAATGGGGTGTAGTGGGTGAAAAGGCCCTCAGATTATTTTCAACTATAAGTTTAGAAACACACAAACACTGTTATACACAGTAATGCACACATACACATTTGTCAGTACTGAGGTCCATAGGTGCAGGTGTTCCTAGGTGTGTACCAGGCTAATGTTCATGGAAAGATGAGAAGAGTATGGCATGTGAGTGCACGGGTATCATGCCACCTGACATTAGTCAGCAGGCCGTCTATCAACTGATGCCAATTGAGTGATCCCCAGGGTGACAGTTAAATTCAACATCCACTCATCTGGTTTTCTCTAGAAGAGGGCCGGTGAGGGGCTCAAATTGACATTTATGCAACATATATTGCATAACATGGCCAGTGTCTGGGTTAAGGACCTGTACCCAAATGTTCTGTTGACTGTGGTATTCTGGTTGAGGTATCCATGGCATGTGGTGCATACAGAGTGGGGTATCCTAACTGTGGCATTCATAACATAGCTGGGCAGACGTGTCAGTGTCAGTCAATCAGAGACTGCCTGTAAGCAGACAAGATGAATACTGACATCTGCACATCTGCACAGAGGACAGACAAAGTAGATAGCCAACAGTTTATGCATTATGATGAATGTTTTGACAGACAGATGTCTGAAACTGATAGGTATGCCATTACTACATGACAGCAAAATATAGTAGTCTACAGTTAATATCAACATATCAGATAAATATCCAATAGGAGATACATAAAAATATACAGCTCAAACACCAAGAACACGATGGTCAGTACTCAGAGTCCAGCTTTGCATGCAGGGGTATATGGTTTCAGTAGTACAATCTGAGATCCACTCTTACTTGGAAAAGCACTGTTAAAAGTAGTAACATAATGATACAATATATGCAAGTGTGACTGCATATAACCTGGGATACTGCCCAAGTATGAAACACATACAAAGAGAAAGGATTGTGGTACTACGCATGTATACTCAGGTGTCCCATACAGTAAACTCACATCCCTTTGTACTGTAATGACAGCACAGAAAAGCATGTTATGTACATGGAATTAGATACACGTATTAAAAATATCATTACCCTGCTATTTGATTAGATTGGAATGTGATCACTGGTTACCACAAATGGGCTATACTTAGCTGGTTTAAGCATTGCTTACATCTAAATGCTAAGCTGATTTGCACACTGGTAAGTGAAGCCTACATGGTGTAAGCGCGTATTCATTTAACCGTACGTTAGCAGAGCTTACCATCTTGCAAACTCATGCAAACCCACTTAAAGCTACTTTAAAGCACCATAGTCATCCTGTCTCAATCAGCCCTTGTTCTGCCCAGATACAAAATAAATAGACCATGCAGGTCTTGAACCCAGGACCCTATAGTCACAGCACTTAACCACTTAGCCATCTGAGCTGTAAGAACATCATTCAGTACATGTACTGAATAGTAGTAAACAACTGCTTTGACTACTAAAAGTGTTTACTACTAGTTAGTGTAGAAACAGTCATGTTTTTATATCTAAATATACACATATCAGATAAATATGATGAGATACATCTGAGAAGGAATATACAACAATCATGTTTGCAAATAAAAAGGATATATATAAATATATATATATATATATATATATATATATATATATATATATATATATATATATATATATATATATATATATATATATATATATATATATATATTATATATATGGGTTTGATTCATTTTGTCCAAAGCACATTTCGCTGAATGTTATTTCAACAAGTCCAAATTGCAGAATACACAAATCGCTGAAAACTCATTTTGCCAAATTTCATTTCACTGAAAATAGTAGTGACAGTATATATGCCCTTTTCCCCACTGTAGTGTGATCCTGGAGTTAGAATATATAGTTGGGGGGTGGGGGTTGTGGGCTTCCATCTAGCTTGTTTTATACTATGCAGTTTCTGTTAAGAGGGTAAGTACTTTTAATCAAACTAGGTGGGGGGCTACACCCCCCTTGCCCCCCAATGCGGGGGACTATGCCCCCACACCCCCAACTATATATTCTAACTCCAAGAATGCACTACCCCCAACTATATATTCTAACTACAAGAATGCATTACAGTAGGGAAAACGGCATATACACTGCCACTACTATTTTTGGTGAAATGAAATTCGGCGAAATGTGCTTTCATTGATTTGGTCTTGGTGACATGAAATTTGGCGAAATGAGCCAGATCCATATATATATATATATATATATATATATATATATATATATATATATATATATATATATATATATATATATATATATATATGTATATAAAACATATGCCTAAAACATATAGTGGATTCATACATCAGCACCATAACTCTCAACCTCTTAGTGCCAGGGAACGTAATGTAAGTATTGCAGTTATAAATGTAGAATGTTGCTACAGTAACAGGGGTTGTGTCAACATACATACAAGGCACTTCTGAAACTGATATGTATGCCATCAATTACTGACAGACATCATAAAATCATAATAGTGAAGTGCCACACAAATCCCAGTAATGATCCTGTGGAATACAGCAGAAATATGAGTAATAAACATGGACAATCTAAAACAAACTGGTCAGTCAAGAGGTATACACAGAACTCCTTAGTGCAAGAAATACAGACCAAGCCTGACAAAGGGGATGTTTAAAGACATGAAAATGGGGATATATCACAAATACTGGAGAAGATAAGCTCACACAGTTAATTCATTCACACCCACTGGTTTGTCCTAACATATAATAACTGGAGGAGCAGAGATTCCAAGCCCACATACTTCCCACTAGTTGGTGACATACATCTTCTCAGCATCCTACTGCTTTGTCAGAAATACACAACATGTATGGTGACCAGGCAACAGTACATCTGGCAAATATTTGGACATAATATCCCACTAGGGTAAATACATTGAGCTGCTAGGCATGTCACCAAGCACTAAACTACAGGCAGACTGCCACAACACCAACCCAACTTTTCTATGGGGGTAATTGCAAATATAGCAGGCACTACAGGCATGTAACAACATGGAGTAACAGACACAAGTGTGAAAGTGCATACCCACAACCAATCTCAACACAGTCACATAATGGTAAGCCTAATTAATAATAGTACATTATATGGACTGTGTGAACAAAACCCATCATCATATTTGCCACTCACACACTAACCCTACATACACTGCCCAATTCACAGTGTAGTCTGATGCCTGACTGTAGTATGGGACATGTCTCAGTCTGGCCCTACAAACATATAAGCTGATAGGGTACCAGAAACTGGAGCAGCATGCAAAGTCAGATAGAGCAGGCCCAAGAACACTGACATCTACCCCAGTCGGTACACAGGCCAAATAACATATTCACAATATACTGCAACACAATACTCACACTCTGTCAGCAATCACCATAAGTCCACAGACCTCACTATAGTACAGACTACAACAGAATGTCCAGGTTGTGTCCTCAAATGTAAGGCCTCCTATACATAACATGTCTGGCAGTCTGATAGATCACTGGCTTGATAGTAGGAATGATGTCAGTAAATAATGATATACTGTACATATGCACCTCTTACTGCATGACATATGGACAAAGGGTGATAGACTTGGGCGACAGAGGCACAAACACTGGGCCAATATTGACATATTGCTGTTATAACCTGAGAAAATTGCTGGTGTAACAGGGTTTGTTGTAACATATCTCTTCTGAGGGATATGAAGTCAGTAACAGACATGGATGTTACCATTTACTGACTGCAATCATCAGAGTATGCTACTGCATTTATAAAGATAGAAAATGTATGAATAACACACCGAATCTAAGACTCCAAACTCTGGACATTCTGCAAATAGCCCTACAGGTGAGAGTTTTCTCAACCACATAGCACTGTCATGCCAGACTTTAAATCATGCAGAACAGCCATATTCACACAAACCCTGTTAAACCAATATTACTTCAAACTTCAAACATACATTCTGTCCCCATGTCTGGAAGATCCCCCTCCAGTTTGCTGGCCTGTCTCCACAGTGTTTGTTGTAAGACATATTTCCAACTTTTCTCTGTAATGCTGTTTGCCAGACACCCACATGACGTCCTGCTCACAGTGAAAAAATGGGCCAACACTCACATGAAGTGCTTAGTTATAGGAGTGTGTTTCCATGCAATTGGCTATAGTAATGATACCACAGCTGTTCCACATGCAATTAGCAATTAGGGGACTCCAATTTGTGCACAGGCCATCAGCTAATCATGAGCATTACCTACAAAAGTCAAGCTGCTGCCACTGCTAAACAAATGTATTTTTCTACATCTACTAGAGAAAGAGAGAGAGAGAGAGACACTGAGAGAGAGAGAGAGACACTGAGAGAGAGAGAGAGACAAGTGTTTGTGAATGATCCGTGGGTGGAGAGTGGTCTCTGAGTATTATAATGGTTGTTTATATTATTCACCAATCCATGCTGTCACATAGTCATTGCACATGGCAGTAGACATGTATGGCTGCGGATTGTCTACAACGACCTCTATGGTCTTTGACAACTGCTGGCCTTGTAATGTGGGCGTTGAGACATTTAGGTCCTCTATATAATAATGTAGCAAAACCCACTGCACAATGGATCCTATTATTACACAATCACACCTACACCCACACAGGATACTGATCAAACACACACACACTTGCCGATACTGAGTTTCGAACCCCTACCTAGTTATGTATTGCTACTACAGTGTTACACATTTATCACACGCACCACAGAGCTTATATATTGGAGAGCTGTCCAAAGGTATCTTTGAAGGGGAGTGACATCAGCAACAGTGCTAAAGGAGAGGTAAGGGAAGTGTAGTAAGTGTGAATATCCACAAAATCAGGTGTCAACAAAGACACACACACTCTCTCACACAAACAAACACAGTTGCCAGAACTAGGACTAGAACTCCTACCTAACTAGTTTGTTACACTATGGTATTATGCAGTTATCGAAAGAGCCATGGAACTTATATATTGGAGAACTGTCCAAAGGTATCTTTGAAGGTGAGTGACATCAGCAGTAGTGCTAAAGGAGGGGTAAGAGAAGTGTAGTAAGTGTGAATGTCCACAAAATCAGGTGTTAACAAAGGCACACACATTCTCTTACACAAACACAGACATTTCACAGTTGCCAGTACCAGGACTAGAACTCCTACCTAACTAGTTTGTTACACTATGGTATTACACAGTTATCACAAGTGCTATGGAGCTTATATGTTAAAGAGCTGTCCAAAGGTATCTTTGAAGGTGAGTAACATCAACAGCAGTGCTAAAGGAGGGGTAAGGGAAGTGTAGTAAGTGTGAATGTCCACAAAATCAGGTGTCAACAAAGACACACACACACACACACACTCTCTCTCTCACACACACACACACACACACACACACACACACACACACACACACACACACACACTCTCTCTCTCTCTCTCTCACACACACACACACACACACACACACACACACACACACACACACACACACACACACACACACACACAAACACGTTTTCACATTTGCCAGGACCAGGATTAGAACTCCTACCAAATTAGTTTGCTATACTATGGCATTACACAGTTATCACGAGCATAGAGCTTTTAAGGTCGAATCTTGACCAAAGAGTTATTTCAAGGTGACTGAAATTAGCAGGAGTGCTAAAGTAGGGCAATGAGAGGTGTAGTGAGTGTGAATGGCCTCAAATCACTCATCTCCACACATAAACACACACCCAGTTTAACAGTTGCCATGTCTGGGATTAGAACTCATACCTACCTAGTTTGCTACACTACATTATTAGTCAGTTATCACGAGCACCATGGAGCTTATAGGATTGAACTTTGGCCAAAGGGTTATTTCAAAGTGACTGACATCAGCAGGAGTGCTAAAGTAGGGCAATGGGAGGTGTAGTGAGTGTGAATGGCCACAAAATCATTCACCTGCAGACACACACACACACACACACACACACACACACACACACACACACACACACACACACACACACACACACACACACACACACTTTAACAGTTGCCATGTCTGAGATTAGAGCTCCTACCTAACTAGCTTGCTACACTACAGTATTATGCAATTATCGTAAGTGCCACAGAGCTTATACAGCTCAGCCTTGGCCAAACGGTTATTTCAAAGTGACTGACATCAGCAGGAGTGCTAAAGTAGAGCAATGGGAGGTGTAGTGAATGTGAATGGCCTCAAAATCATTCATCTGCAAATACACACACACACACACACACACACACACACACACACACACACACACACACACACACACACAAACAAAGTTTAACAGTTGCCATACCTAACTAACTTGCTACAGTACAGTATTATGCAGTTATCGTGAGTGCCACAGAGCTTATAGGGCTGTTACTTGCCCAAAGGGTTATTTCAACATGACTGACATCAGCAGGAGTGCTAACATGGGCAATTGGAAGTGCACCGTGTATGAATGGGCCAGAAATAATTCCTCTGGAAACACACACACACACACTCAGTCACACACAACTTTACATTTAACAGGACTGAGTTTACAAATGCTACTTGAATACTTATTTGTACTATCATGTTACACAGTTATCACAAGCACCACAGGCACTATAGGGCTGATAGCTACCAAAAGTAATGTCTACAGTGTGATATAGGCCAATTGGATGTGTAGTGGGTGGGACAGGCCTCATAATGGAATTCTCTCTGTCACTGTCTGTTTCTCTCTTCCCCACATCTGTGTGTATGTATGTTTGACATATTATAGACTGTTGGCCTTAGATATGTGTAAGCATTTCTATCCAATGTGTGCGTGAAGCATAAAGGGTGTACAATTTGGTGTGTGTGCACAGACATCTGCAAATGACAGATATGTGTTGCCAGACATGGTTTCATTTCTCTAAGTGTTGGACCATGCCCAGTATGAACTTCTGTATTGAGTGTGTAAATCCATTCCAGGTAGGATTATACTCCAGTCCAGGGTTTGGTGTTCTACACCTACAGCTAGCAACCTATTTCTGTAGGATATCTGTAGATACATTGACAATATGGAGTCACAATGGGCAAAAGATAGGGGGATACTGTAACTATTGCTGTCTCTGCTGCTTGTGTTACATGGTTGGTGTTGGCAGAGATATTCACACATATGTACTGTTTTATACTGTGATGTATTATCTCATCAACTACTGACAGATATAATTATTTGCTCACAGTTATTTACCGGGAAATACAAGATGAATGAAGCTGAGTCCAGTATTTTGGGCCACAGCCTACACATTCTTGCACCCTCCTGCCATTCTGGAGGGGTAGCTACAGACACTTGCTGATGGAGCTGTGTAAATGGTCCAGCACCTTGGTACTATGGTGGCTGAGGACCCCTTCTTGTACATATATTGACTTAACAGAATGGCCATATCCTGCTGTGGCCATACTTCTCAGCTGTACACATTCACCCAGGTTACCTAGAGGCAGGGCTCATATATCTGGTTAGTTCCCCTTCTCATTGTGGTTTACAAGCAGGTTTGTAGCCACCCATTAATGGGTTTGCAGACAGGGGTAGTATGGGCACACACCAGAGTTTCAGACTTTACACACTCCATGACTTCCATGCTTCTACACCCCCCACTCTGTTATTCTATCCAATTCCTAACATTATGCGAGTGATATCTGAGAAGTCGCCCTATAGTTTTCACTTCATCCCAGCAGTATTTAGGGGTTGGTCCACAGTTCATGCACTAGGACATGGTGGGCTTGCTACTGGTATTTGTCAACATGGCCTTGCATTTGTGTTCTGTTGACTGTGTTAGGTTGTTAGTTAGGACCCCATGAGATACCATATTGGCACTACAGGTGAGGCACAGGCCTTTGACAGAGGACTGTAGGCCATTTGGTAGTGATGCAGGCCATCTGTAGCAGGTCAGTGCATTCTGTCACTCCTACATTCCCAGGTTGCGAGCCAGTGAATTCCCCTGGGGTGACAGGGTAAGTGTGTGAGGTGTTAATGGCAATACTTCCTGTCCATATTGATCCATTGGTCTGGATGCAGGCAGGGTGCTACTTACATCTAGGGACACACCTGCATAGAACACCTCTTCAGCATGCTGCATTCTGTCGGTATTCCTATACAGAAGTGGGGTCATACTGTACTCATTTCCAACAAGGATATGACCTGTGATAAACCTGTGGTTGATGGGGTGAACTGAGGGCATCTGTGCCATTTAACCCACTTGCAGCTGACTCACAGATATACCTGGGACATTCCCCTTATGCTGCCTTGTGTGTGGACATAGGCAGTCTCTCATTACTTCATAACTGTGCCTTTTCTGCCCTGCCAGTGAGTGGCCATACTACACCTGTATTCGATACTACATGGACAACTAATGTGCTGCTAACCTGTATGTACAATTCTAAAGTTGTGTGCATTTGATAGTTACATTATATACACTCTGTCTAGGGTACTTCCACCTGTGTACTGTGTGTATGTATGGGCCCACATTCATGGCATGTCCATATTTCAGACAGTGACAGATATTGATATCTGGACAGTGAGTATGGATGGCCGCTGACATGGGTATTGCTGAGGAGCATTGTGGCTGGCACTGCAGTTGTTGGAATATGGCCCTATCAACCACAGTACTGCCCATAGGCCAGCGAGACACAACCCTCCATGCCTATAAGCTGACCACTTCCAGATAATATTGAACACAAAACAACATAACACACAGACCCCTACATATTGTACACATGCAACAATCTATCCTATAGAATAGGCCAGCTTGGACAATCTGTGCTCCACTGATATTATTCCTCACATTTACTCGTTACTGCATTTCTACATAGGATTGCGGGGGGAGGCACACCTGACGACTTTAAACATTTGCTATGACTGTATTGCTATGACTGTACTGGTATTTCAGGTACTCTGTTGGCTTCCATTTCATATTGTATTCTGACCTAGCATGCAGACTGGAGGCTTATTAGTAGAGTACAGATCTTAGGTTTTATTGACCTAAATTTCAGTTTCAGACTTCTTACCCTTTATAAATAACATACAATGGTCAGACCTGTTGTAGTCTGTCTGTGTAGGTCTGGTGGGGGGGCTGTTCACCATTGCCATTAATTAGAGGCCTTAGCTCAGCCTTTTGTTATGGTCGTTTACACCTGTCCTGCTGGCTAAGGCTGTTGCTCGGTATGTGAGCCTTACTGACATGCATGTGTGTGCCCTATGGACACCGACAGTTATTTGGGCCACCACATCCACTGTGGTGGGATTTGTCACCTTGTCTAGTACTGCCTAGTATGTTGACACCAGTATTTGTTATGGATTTCATGCTACCCATATAGGCATCCACTATCTGCTGCCATCCCATTCAGGCACCCAATTCCCTTGCATGCTCGCGTCCATACCATAGGTACAGCTATCAGAACATATTACTCCATTCAGTAATTGATAGGAAAAGTGACTTACTGTGTGGCTGGGCCAGTATTGAGGATGGTGCTGGAGGGCTGAATATGTTGGATGCACATAGTACACTCCCTATACATGGTAAAGCACAGGTAGTGTCATGTTTGGCATCCCTTTTACTGTATGTGTGAGTCAGAGAGAGGCGTCATTCCCTGGGTTCCTACAGTATCAGTGATGTGCTATGCGTTGCCTTTTTTCCAAGGCCTGGGCATACTGGGCATGCCTCCTTCTGCTTACTGGGCAGGCTCAGGTATTTCCTCCTCTGAGTCACTCTGTGCCTGTGCTGGTCTTGGCAATGGTGGGGGGCAGTGTGGCCTTGCCCCATGCTGTTCCTGCTGCAACTGTTTCCACAGGATCATGTTGTGTAGCATGGCACATACTATGAACATTTGTGTACAGGTAGCTGGAGAATACTGCAAGACTCCACCAGATATGTCCAGGCAGCGGAACCATGATTTGAGCATTCCAAACACACACTCTGTTATGATTCTGGTTTGTGCATGTGCCTCATTATGGAGTTTTGGTTCAGGTGTTTGTGCATTTCTGAGGGGTGTCATAAGTCAAAGCTCCAGTGTATAGCCAGCATCCCCTCCTAGGTGGCCGTATGGAATGCCCCCACTGGGAAATGACTGGTAAAGCTGTGTCATATGCCAGATGTGGGAGTCGTGATAGTTTCCAGGGCTGCCAGCACACACATTCAAGATAATGCCCTGGGTATTGCACATGACCTGGTAGTTGATAGAGGGGAAGCCCTTGTGGTTTATATAGACCCTACCCTGCTCACCGGGTGGTGCTTTGATTTGTATGTTTGTGCAGTCTATAGCACCCACTACTACAGGGTATTCTGCTATTTGGTGGAAGAGATGCATATTGCTGGTCAACGCCTTATGGATGTTGAGGAAATATATGTGCTCACCGGCATGTGCTGACATGGCATCCAGGAACTGGTGGAGTATCCTGGATGCTGATGCCTGTGAGATCCCCATGATATCCCCAGTTGGCCTTTGGCAGGTACTTGTGGGTATTATTCTTAAGCCTACACATATCTTGGTGTCCACTGGGATGGGTTCCCCTCTGTTGGTTCTGTGTGTGAGGTGGGGCTGGCACAGCTCAACAATTTGCTGTAGAATGTCCTTATCCACGCTATAGCACTCCACTATCTCCAGCTTATGTAGCCCCTGGTAGGTTACCCTGGGTCTGTACACTCTTCTCCTCCTCCTCATTGTGGGATGGTCATCAGCATTCAGATCCTCACCACCCTCAGCCTCTTGCACATATTGATGTATGAGAGCAACAGCAGCCCCTAACATTTGTTAGTTTTCTCAGGTAAAATTTCCCCATCTGTGTACACTGGTGGTGTAGAGTTTGTGGGGAAATAACAGACTGAAAGGTGTTTGCATAGTTTATAGTAGTGTGCTGGGCTGCTGCCTGTGTACCTGGCTGATTCTGATACATTTCACCTGCCAGCTATGCTAGTTCATTTTGATTGCCTTCCTACTGCTGTTTTACCTTCCCATTGCCTCTCCGTTTAAGCCCCGATGCATGCCACACATACCCAGTGCTCAGATGTGAACAGTGCTGCTATTTCCTGTTTTTTTTTTTGTTTAAAACCTGGCACGCATACTCATTTAAGCAAGGAAAATGGTTTCATAGTTTCATAGTTTCATAGTTTAGTACTAGGCTATCTGCCCTGAGGCATTTGCAAGCCTAGCCCTAGAGATGTGTAAGCCACCCCCCCCCATAGAGGTACTAAGTTGTATAGAATAAATTTAGAATACTGTGCCTTTGTCTAGTAGTGACACATTGAAGACCCCCTTACTTATTAAAATTAGTTTACTGTGCCTCTGTTATAGCGGGGAGTGGGGGGTACAGGGGTACAGGGTTCATCTTTCATCCAGATTTCTCTCCAAGAAGAGAGTGAGAGAGTGTGAGGGCTCTGCCACTGGGATTTTGGACTTTTGTTTGGGGAGTGTCTTGGATGGAGTTATGAATCCCCCCAGCATGTTCTATTCATGTTTTGTACTGAGTTTTAAATCTTTGGCTCTCGTGGTTCTTATGGATTTTGATTTTTGAGGTGGAGCAGTCATCAATTTCCTGGTTGGACATGGCCTTGTATGTCAGGCACAGATCACCTCTGAGCAGGCGGTATGCTACTGAATAGAGCTGGAGTTTCTTTAGCCTGGCAGCATATGATATATGTTGAAAACCCTTGATCCTCTTGGTGAGGTACTTCTGGGGTCTCTCCAGCTGTTGTAAGCGGGTGAGGTACATACCAAATGGGGCATTGTACTCAATCATGGGCCTGATAAGGGAGGAGTACAGGGGCATGATGACCTCCTTTGATCTGGATGTGAACCCCTTCATGATAAGGTGGGCAAGGTAGAAAGTCTTTCTAACCACTTTGGCAACGTGGGTGTCAAATGAGAGGTCACTATCAACTTGGGTCCCCAGGTCTCTGATTACATTTTTGGTACAGTGTGGTTACTGTCTATGTGTAATTTTGTGGGTATTTTGTTTTTCCCAAAGGGATGACTATAAATTTCTTGGCATTCAGTTTAAGACCGTGATTTTCGGCACCAGTGTCCCGTTCGGTGAGGGCTTTTATGTAGGATGTGTATATCAGTGCTGGTGATCGACTATGCTTCTAGTTTGTAGTCATTTGCAAACTTTGTCAGCCACAACCCTCCTATGTTTGCTTTCACATCTGAAAAGTAAATGCCGAACAAGAAGGGTCCCAGGACAGAGACCTGTGGGACACCACTTGTGAGACTGTTTGAGAGTGACACTGGCTGCAAGATCTTGACTTTATGGGTTCTGTTCTTTAGCCAGTTTGCAACCCATCTTGTGACATATGGATTTACTTTTTGTGTAGCTTTTTTCTTTTCCCCCCTAGTGGGGTATTGTGTCGAAGGCTTTAGCCAAGTCCAGGTAGGCTGTATGGACTGCCTTGCCCTCATCAATGGCTCTTAGTGACTGTTCAAAAAAGTCAACCAGGTCAAAAGGCAGGATCTGCCTTTTCAAAAAACAAACTGGGTGGGATCAAGTGTCTGTAGGTCCCCAATGTCGTTGTTTATGAGTTCCATAATAATTCTTTCCATAGCTTTGTAAACCAGGCGCTCAACAATGTGAGACACACCCCCTTCCTTAGCTTTGCTTTGCTAAAGGTAAACACGGGCCACAGAGTTAAGCTTACAGCATGCATTACACACACCCTTATGAGGTCATCCACCTCTTATACAATGGTGTTGCTGCACATACACGATTGGGTGTAAGCTAACACTCAGTGGAAATCTGTGATTCAGTATCAATCCCCTCATTTACATAAACCAGAATGCTAATTCATAGTTACCACACTCACACTGAGCCTTCCCCCTTAGCAGCCACTATTCCCTGGTATTGTTGTCTTATGTATGTCATTGACTATTATGGCAGAATGCTGATTTGGGTATAAAAGCTTATTTCCCCCTTTTTTTCTTATTTTCGTGGTGATCCTGTTTGCGCACCTCTGCCCTATGTTTAAACGGCCGAGATCGGACAGAAAATAAAAAATAAACTTGTTTTTTATAATATTGCAACTATTTTTCATGCTATTGGCCATTGGCATGCCTACTACATTGAATACATGCTTTCTTTCATGCTCTCATGCCTCTGTTTTGTAATTTGCAGAAATGTATTTGGTTAGTAACCGAATACATTTCTGCAGGTTACACTATTCCTGCACATATGCCTACCTGCTTCCTGGATCGCTAATTCACCTCATTTGCATGTTTTCCACCAGCAAATGAGGTTATTAGCATATAGTAGTGGTGTCTGTGCAGGAATAATGTAGGAGTGTTTGTGCACGTCCAGGGAGCTTGTTCCTGGATCGCTCGTCAGCCATATTTCATGCAGCAGCAGTTCTTACACTATTCCTGCACTCCATGCAGAGCTTGCTGAATTTGGAGGGGTTATGTATTTTCTGTTGTTAAATGCTCATGTGTTCAACATTCCCATTCAGTGCCTGTTAGCATTGTTAGGCCTTATCCTGTAATGCATGAATTGCATCCACCATAGTTATAATGTGTCCATTTATAGGGGGAGATGCATCCTCCATCCCTTTTATCTCCACAAGATTGTTTACAACACATATGTCTGATGTAATAAGTTAACATACATGGAGTGTGACCACTTGTGTTATGACCCCCACTGTGGTGCTCATGGTACATCTATGTCATTAGTCAGCAGAGTCACATAGCTTGCCGTTCAATTCTTGAAAGGGCAACCTTATGCGAATGTACTGCCACATTTAGGTGTTGTTATCAATAACAGCTATCAAAATGATCCTGGCCAAAACCTGCCTCTTGCCCTCATTGTTGTATGGGGCCCCAATTCTAACTAACTGACAGACCTCCCTAAGAAAAACACTAGAAAGCTGCTATAACAAAATTGCCAGATTTGCCATAAATGTAACCCCTCTATTTCATCACTGTAAATCCCTACATTCCCTAAGATGGCGTGAATTCTCTCTCCATCTCCAATACATACAAGTTACTATAGTATACAAAATCATCCACAACCCACTAACTTGCCCTGCTCATAGCCCGTTAATCGATTTTTATATCGCAAGTAAACATCTCAGGTTTGAAGACAAACATCTCCTTACAACTTATAAACCTAACAAAAATCCAGGACTAAGTCTTTACTCCTGCTCTGTGACAAAACCATGAAACTCCCTTCCTTTGAATAAAACTGCTACTAACCTGCACCCCTTCAAAACCTGTATAAAATAATACTTCAACAAAACTTGGATTTGCTCCTGGATGAGCCCAGGCTGAGGTACTCTTATAACTTTTTCTACCTCTACTCTCTCTCTATCCCCACTACTAACTTACTCTACCCTCCCTTCCTCTAAACATACTCCCTTGAGGTTACACTCATGCCTTTTCCACATCTATTCCTACTATCCCCTGTATCACACCCTACCCTTTTCTACTCGTAATATCCTACGCCTTCAGCAATATAATCTGTTACCATATATTATGAAAAACCGAGAACAAACTGGAAAGGGCTGGCAAAGAAACACGTATCCAAACATCAAAGGGATATACGGGACGGTCATGAGCATAATGCTTTAGCTAGACATGTTATCTCATATCCTGGACATAGTTTTAAATTTCAAACCGAATATTACTGCTGAAAGTAATCCACACAAAACATCTCCAACAAGTAAAATAATATAAAATATAACAAATGAGATGCTGAAGGTTGTAAAATCCAGAATAAGGCCTTTACTCAGTGCAAAAACACAAGCGCTTTCACAATTATACTTCTTCAGGTGTACACAAGCACTACAAATCACACACCTTTATACCCAAGAAATCACATGATACATAGTCATATGACGGATACACTTGTGCTGATCATTTACCATAAAAACATATCATATCTTTATTAATACATAAGAAATAATGAATAATAAATATATATGCACATAAAAATATGTAAAAACCTTTATATAAAATATATGACATACAGTCTATAAAATATGATACATATAAAACTAATCTATCTCTTCAAAGGTCTCATCCTAAGTCTTGGTCTCAAAGGAATACATTCATTAAGACCGTGACCATCAGTACTCCTAAGTCTGGTAATCCAAATGGCTTCCAAACTCTCAGTTCTATTACTAATGTCTCCTTGTCTTACACTCTCATAGGTCAAGCCTATAACTCTAAAACTAAAAGTATGAGAGGCATCAGTGTTCAATACATGTCTAGCAAGGGCATTGTTCTTATTGCCCTTCTTAATGCTATAATAATGCTCCCTGATACGTTCCTTGAGGCATCTGTCTGTCTAGCTAACATAGAATTTGGCACAGACCACACAACATGCAAGATAAACAACATGTCTGCTGTCACAAGTAGCTGTAACCCTAAAGACATATTCTCTGTCTTGATCAGGGTGAAAAAATATCATACTGCTTTCTATAAAGCTGCACCAATTACATGAACCACAAGGAATAGTGCCAGTATAATCAGCATTCTGCCTGCTCTCCCTAGGATAACATAGTCTCCTCTTAAGGGATTTATTATTTCTAAAACTAAACCTGGGACTATCATCCAAAACATTAGAGATATCATAATCTGTCAGCAAAACCTGCCAATGCCGTTTAATAATGTCAACATATTTATTCACATCTACAGAATATTTCAATGAAATTCTCAAATTCATATGAGTAGATGTACTAGTTTTGTTACCACAAAATTCCTTCCTTTTGGAAAAGAAAGGTCTAGCCTGTTTTTCACGTTTATCCATTGCTACTGGTACATGCACTGCTAAAAACTTGTCATTATAGCCCCTCTCTTTCAACTGCTTCGTAACCCTATCAACTTCACTTGTAAAATTTTCATTTCTTACATTAAGCCTAGACGCCCTCATTACCTGATTCATAACTATATTCTTAAATATATGTGGAGGGTGTGCACTGCTGCGATGTAAAAGATGATTAACATAACAATCCTTCCTATGTTGCTTAGTATAGACCTCACCTTGCAAATCTCTCAAAACTGTTACATCTAAAAAATCCATACTTTCATATGACATACTGTACGTAAAACGTAAATATTCAGTCGTACCATTCACATATGTCATAAAATCAGAAAAGTGTTCATCATCTCCATCCCACAAAATAAACACATTGTCAACAAATCTGCGATAAAATAAGATGTGTTGACTAAATGGACATTTAAAAATATAATTTTCTTCCCAAACAACCAAAACTGCATTTTATGACATATGATGTTGACATTATTAAATGGCATTGGCAGTTTTTTCACCCTGATCAAGACAGAGAATATGTCTTTAGGGTTACAGCTACTTGTGACAGCAGACATGCTTATCTTGCCTGTTGTGTGGTCTGTGCCAAATTCTATGTTAGCTAGACAGACAGATGCCTCAAGGAACGTATCAGGGAGCATTATTATAGCATTAAGAAGGGCAATAACAACAATGCCCTTGCTAGACATGTATTGAACACTGATGCCTCTCATACATTTAGTTTTAGAGTTATAGGCTTGACCTATGAGAGTGTAAGACAAGGAGACATTAGTAATAGAACTGAGAGTTTGGAAGCCATTTGGATTACCAGACTTAGGAGTACTGATGGTCACGGTCTTAATGAATGTATTCCTTTGAGACCAAGACTTAGGATGAGACCTTTGAAGAGATAGATTAGTTTTATATGTATCATATTTTATAGACTGTATGTCATATATTTTATATAAAGGTTTTTACATATTTTTATGTGCATATATATTTATTATTCATTATTTCTTATGTATTAATAAAGATATGATATGTTTTTATGGTAATTGATCAACACAAGTGTATCGGTCATATGACTATGTATCATGTGATTTCTTGGGTATAAAGGTGTGTGATTTGTAGTGCTTGTATACACCTGAAGAAGCATAATTGTGAAAGCGCTTGTGTTTTTGCACTGAGTAAAGGCCTTATTCTGGATTTTACAGCCTTCAGCGTCTCATTTGTTATATTTTATATAGTTTTAAATTTGTTGTTTTGGAGCATTTAATTAATTCCCCTAGAGGAGGTGCTTGGCCTTATATATTAGAAAAAATGGAATTGGCTTGGCAGTTACGTCTTAATGCTGCAAATGTGCCAGGTCTGAATGAAAATTTATCAATTAGTAGTTTATTAAAAATAAAAGCATTAGGTAGATATTGATATACCATATTTATTAATATAGTATATTTTATATATTTTTATATTTTTTTTAATATTTTATATATTTTTAATATGGTTTGACAAATGTGTCCATCAGGTTTAATTTATATGAATTTTATGAACTAGTGAATATTTGTTGACTTATTTATATTTATATGTTGTTGTGTCTTTCGGCTTTTCCCAGTTAGGGGTCGCCATAGCGGAACTCTGGTCTGCTAATGATTGGTAGCTGATTTTTACGTGGCGAGTTACCAGCCCTGATGCACAACCTTCAACGAAGGTACGCCCATTCACGCATGTCTCCACGCAGAAGACGCTCTAACTGAGAATCGAACCGGACAGCATCTTACTGTGAGGCGACAATGCTACATGGGTATATATATATATATATATATATATATATATATATATATATATATATATATATATATATATATATATATATATATATATATATATATATATATGTATTTCTTTTATATATTTATATTCCATTATTTTATTTTTATGCAGTTTTGTTATTTATTTGCTGGTCATATTAACCATGGTAGGATACAAGTTGAATCTGAAATTTTAAGGTTACATTGTTGCTTTAAATAGTGTTGATATGTTTATTTATGGAGAAATAGGAAATTATGTCATCTGGGAGTTATTAGTATTGCTACATTTTTTATATGTCAATGGCTATTGTTTTTACTTGTAACATTTAACTAGGAGACGGAAGCACTTACTTTTACAAATAAAGGAGTTGGATTTTATTGCTTGGATACGTGTTAAATATACTTCATGGCTACCATATTTAATGACCTCTTATCAGGCTTTCCATATAATTTATGCTTGAACACTATATTATGTCTGTTGAGTTTTTATTCTGACAAAGTAATGTGTAGTTTTTCATATTTGCGCTTGAATGTTATAAATTTATGTCTGTTTAGTTTTTCATTCTGTTATCCATACATATCTGGAGCTTTTCTCCCTGAGCCTCCACTGTAAATGAGTACCACATGACCGAGTCGGACTTTCCTGGTAAACAAATGCCAAATTAATAAATAAATAAATAAATACATGTTTATGTTGGGCAATGATGTGTCATTGCAGGTTGTGACTGCATGGCTGTGAAATGGTTATTCGGGGTTGTCGTGATGTGAGTTCTGTGACATGTCCATTGTGTACAGACTTGCATAACATACCTACACAGATAGACTGTGGTTCAGTTCTGGGACAGTGTGTGTGCACTACATGATGGGAACAGCTTCCTTGTCAAAGTGGCATTGAGACTGTACTGCTCACTGCATTGTAGAGAGTAATATGAGTAGCTCCTTTCCAGCATTCTGACTAAATCCAGTTGTTCATATTTTATCTGTAACTCCTTTCTTAATACACACATTCAGTACAGTTACTTCTGATAGCCTCCATTTCTACTTGATATGACACATGCAGTCAATACAGAGGTCAGGAGAGAGCCTTGTGTAATAGGCAGGGGGTTGAATCTGGTACCATCTGTCTGTCAGAAAACAGCGGCTTACACATAGACAATAGCTATGACACACTCAGTGACACCTTTTTCAGACCTTGTCCTACAAGGCAGGTCATCCCTACACCTTATGGTAGGAAACTGCTGTAAGCCCTTCCAGGGTGTTCATAGGTTCATAGGTTCATAGGTAGGTACTAGGCTAACAGCCCAAGGGCCTACGTAAGCCTAGCCAGCAAGGTTCCATAGCTTATGCCACCCAAGAAAGTTATTTTCCTGTGCCACTGTCCAGCAGAGACACAGAAGTGATCCCCGGGGTGTATTTCCTATTTCCCATCCACTCATCAAGATTTTTCTTGAAGAGTGCTAATGAAGAACTTTGCTTGACATAGATGAGTAGCTTGTTTCAGAGTATAGGAAGTCTCTGGGACAGGAATCTATCCCTGCAGTGCGTCCTGTTTATTGTGGTGACAAGATTTAGGTCCCCAGAGCATGTAGCCCGAAGGGATTGGGATTTCTTTAGGTGCAGCATGTCCAACAGCTTTGGGTTTGACATAGCTTTATATGTTAGGCAGAGATCACCTCAGAGTAGGTGATATGCTACAGAGTAAAGCTGGAGTTTTTTGAGGCGGTCAGTGTAGGGCATTTGAGGCCAGTAATCCCCTTTGTGAGGTACTTCTGTGGCCTTTCCAGCTGCTGTTCTTTATGACATGACCAATATGCATATTTCTGTGGCACCCATGATTGTTATGCGTCGCTGTGATATCTGTCCTGGCACGTGTATGAAAATGACATGATACGAATATTTATTATGTCATTCGTTGCTCACATGCGTTACCTATTCCCAAGATAATTATATTCTGTAGTGCATGTCTTCATTTGGACCTGAACTCAAGACGTCATCCAATCTGTGCTGCCATTTGTCACCTATGTATGTTGTATGCTATTAGATTACCATGTAGCATTTACAAGACTATGCAACATTTGCTTATATATTATATGTTTATAGGTGATAAACCCCTTTCCTATGGGTGCCACTGTTATTTCTTTGCAAAAACATGTCCATTTCTAATGTACCTGACATTTCAGCTGTAAGGACCTTTCTTGTGTATATACGCTGAGGTGTAGAATGCAGCAGTGGTGTTGGCTTGCATACACAACCTCCCTGTATATACATCTCATATGGAATAAATTCTGGTCTATGCATTCATCCCATAATGTAGCTTCTGTCCATGTTGTTATCTCATCTCAACACTTAATTAACATGTATATCAGATTTTTAATCCCCTTTGTTACACTGCAGCTTTATATCCCTATTGCAACCTTTGATAGAATGTTTGTATTTATTTATGTGCATAACTCTGATATGACATTAATTATCATTACATCAGTATTGCAGGATTTATGTAGAAATGCTTCTTAGACACTTCATCACAGTTGTCTGGGATTTATGTGTGCACTTTTCCACATTAATTAATTATGCGGTATAACTTAGTTATTATTTGTGTACAATTCTCCCATATTCTTTCACTGTGTTTGCCCTTAATAAGTCAGGACTATAGTGCATGCTCATATCTGAGCTTTGCCTATAGGCAAGCCATTTTCTTTACATTCTGTGCTCATGTTTACAAACACCTTTCCATGGCTGTGAACACTATTGCTGGACATGAAAAGGTGCTTGTGTGCATGTAGATGTGATGAGCAACATACATATTTAATTAGTGCTGTTTATCTCTCTAAAATGCTTACATCATGTAGGCTTAGAGTGGCACCTACGTGATTGATAAAGAATTCCAGGAAATATATTTTGCAGACCATATACCCCCACCACATATTGCAAATCATGGGTCTGTATTATAAAATTGACCACTTAGCTTGTCAAACACCCAAACATTGACAGCTAAACAACAAAAGCTTAAAATAGTGAACTTCTGCAAAGTTTTTCATAGGGAAAAACTTCACTTGGCCGTCGGACACAGAAACAAACTTTGAAACCCTAATTAAGTAGGGCCTTTGTGTGCCCCCACACCTCCCTAACTAAATATATCAACTTCGAGAGTGCTTTACATTAGGGAAAAGGGCAAATTCTCAATAATGCCCAAGCAAATTTTTTCCCTGTGAAAAAATTTGCAGAACTGGCCATTCATGGTTTTAAGCTTTCATGATTAGCTGTTGACATTTCAGTGTTCAACAAGCTAAACTTTTGCTGTAATAATATAGACCTGCAAATCATATATACCAACTCAAGATCGTACAACAGTAGGGTAAGGGAACATTTCCAGACCCCATTGTATTGCAATCTCACATGGAATTCAGCCAAAAGTCTAAAAACAGACTATGAGAGTATTTGCTTTTATAAGCAATCATTCTTACAGGCTGCAGCCATACACACACTGACATACATATACATACGTATATATATTGATATAGATAGACATGTATATGCATGCATATGTGTGTGTGTGTGTGTGTGTGTGTGTGTGTGTATGTGTGTGTATATACAGATTCATACATGCATATATATATATATATATATATATATATATATATATATATATATATATATATATACATATATACATTCCAAGGCAAGTGGGGCTAATGACTACTGGCACCTTGCCACTACCCTCCTCCAGGAAGCACTTCCTTTCTCCAGAAGGTCCATACCGAATAATCTTAGAGTAAGTTTTTGGATACCCATTCGGTCATCTGGTTTACTTTTAAATGAAGACAGTGAGTCGTACTGCTTTACATGGAGGGGTGGTTTATTCCAGAAATTTGGGAGGTGTTCAGTTATAGACTTGTCCCTCTTCATGCTTTTTTTTTATTTCTTTGCTGTTAAAGATTTAGGCCCCCGGTTCTAGGATTAGTAGAGATATTGGAACTGTGAAGAAAGAAGAGGTCCAGAACAATCAGGTAGCTAATGTGTGATAAACAATACAGATATCTCCTATTAAGGACTATAAGAAATTGAATAAAGGGACAGCTTCCATCCTTTCTTGACAGCTTATAGGCTTTAGGCATCTAATCTTTGATTTCTTTCTAATTGCTTGATATTTTTTACTGAAATAAGCAAGTGCTGTGTTTAATAATTGGCCTCCTCAGTGATGAGTATAAGGGAAAAATTACCTCTTTAGATCTTGATGATATAAGTAGTCTTGTTAAATTAAAAAGTACCTTTGTCTTTTATAATATATATTTCAGTATTTTTTTCTTGTATTGATATAATTTTGCTTTTATGCATTTTTTAAAAAAATACAGATTTGATAGTATTTTTCAATGGAACTCATTTTGGTCATCTCACTGTGCTGCAAAATAAGGGAGAGAGAAGGAGAGAGAGAGAGAGAGGGTGAGAGAGATGGTGTGCTATAGGTGATCTGCTTTGGATTCATAACCTATATCTACCTTGGCGTTTATCATGAGTATTAACAATTGTCTCATCAGTCTCATGCCACTTCTGAAAATGAAGGAGGAAATTCCCTTCAGCACTAAACCAAAATTTCCCCATGTACTAGAAGTGCCACTTAGAAATTATTGTATTTTGATTGCATAGTTCCCACACCTGCACAACTGACTAACAAAAGAGATATACTTGTTCCTTGTTAATGAGAACCAAAAAATGGTATAGTCATTGTGAACAGTCTCAACAGACATTCTTAATGTCACTCAAAGGTCATTGGTAATCTTATGAGAAGTTACAAGAAATGTGGGCTATAATCGAACTCCTGATAACACAGAGTATAAACTATTTCTTTAAGTGTTTTTTTTAATTATGTTTAAATTTGTCTGTAAAAAGAAAAAAAATGTTAGTGTCATCTCAGTCATTCTTGACAGACAACTTATTTGTTTAAGATATTTTATTTCACATGGACTAGTAGTGATGGAATATATTCAAAACTGCTCAAACCTCCTCACCCTATAGCTCTATTCTTTGTTAAACCATGAAGCCTACTAGGTACTAATGCCTCTTTTCATGGATGACCCAAGAGGATTATTTGGTTAAGTGATTTGCTCAAGGTCATAGTTTGCCATTGTGTTTGGAAGGAATAAAACTTGTGATAAAGATCATTGCTGGCTTGTAGCCTTACCCTTTCTTAGAAGCTAACAAGTTGTTCTAACAGGGGAAGATATAAACAACTGAAAACAAAGCAGGTCATTAACTGCAGATGAAAACACTTGCATGATCTGAAAGCTTGATTCCTATATTTTTATGTTTGCTGCATATATGTACATCTAGTAATGGTTGTATTATTTAATAAATTATTACTGTTGTTGAAATGCCAAAAACATTTTGATAGAAAGTATGACCACTGAAATTCTATATGGAATCTACATGTAGAAGCACAACCTAGTCAATCAAGGACAGCTATCAAATCAAATTACAAAAAAAAATGCAACTAAAAATGTACACCAGGCCAAACATTACTTCCAATACATCTATGCTTTGTCCCCACTTCATTAGGAAACTGTTTTCCAGGTATGTGTATCACTTATTCTAGAAACTTTTAAATGATGTTAACCCTTATAAATTAGTCAAGTTTGTTTAAGCCTGTTTTAGGAAAGCTGATGTTGTCTTATTTGATTTATTTTGTCAGGGAAACATAAGTCATTCTACTTAAATAAATTTGTCTATTGAATATCTTAAGTTGGCTGTACTTTTCGGGATTCCGGAGGTGCACAAAGACAGCCTGCATCCCCCTTTTAGACCTATAGTGCCTGCAGCAAAGTTTAAGACTGAGACCATTTGCATCTGGCTGGACAACATGCTAAATCCAATGGTCTAAAAAGGAAGCTTTTATCTTCATGATTTCTGGCATTTGCTAGAATTACTTAGTGGTCTTAAAGACATTAAGACACTGTTTGTTTTTGCTTCTTTATATGTTGTGTCCCTCTATACTAGCATTGATCAGGACATTGATCTTGAATACATGAGGGAATATCTACCTAGATTTACTAGTTTCAGTAACAACAAAGCAGACACCATTTGTGTGCTAATGGACATTATTTTGAAAAATAATTTTTTTACATTTGAGGAAAAGATTTTTCAACAGGTCTCTGGTGTGGCCATGGGCTCCAGGGTTTCGCCTTCATTTGCCAATCTTGTTATGGCGATTTGGGAACTAAAATTTCTGATAAAACATTCATCAGCCTGCAATATTTTGATGTGCAGACATTATATTGATGATCTGTTTTTCTTATGGAAGAGGGACTTCACCAGTTTTTTGGCCTTTGTTTCTGATTTAAATAACAGTACCCATTTCCTTAGATTTACCTTTAGTGGCTATGGGGAAAGTATTGACTTTCTAGACATGCATTGGAATTTGATAAAGTCAATTTAGTCTTTACTAGTAGAATTTTTAGGAAGTCAACTTTTGTCAACCAGTATTTGCATAGAGACAGTTTACACCCTCAACATATGAAGAAATGTGTAATAAAAGGTCAGTTAATTCGGCTAAGTCGCTTAACTAGTAACCAACATGTTTTTCTGGTTGAACTCGAAAAACTTTTGCACTTTTTTGAACAGAGAGGTTACAATTCCTCATGGTTAAATATGATTGTCAGTGAAGTTTTGAGTTTACATTTTAATACAGCTAAGCCCAGTTTGTGTACAGATGGTTTACTTCATGTTGACACCTATGCAAATATTGGGGGCAACAATTTTAGATTAGCCTTTCCTATTCCAATTTCTGACAACAAGATTATCATCAGACAGATTGTGACAGACAATTGGAAAGTCATTTTGGGCAAATCTGACTAAGCTAAAATCGTGGGTGGCAAACCATTGTTTGCTTTCAAAAAAGTTGTATGTATGAAGACTGCTAAAAATGGCTAAGCCCATTATTACTGAGGGATGGTCTGCTTCACTAGGCACCTATGCTTGTGGACATTGTAGACAGTGTAGGTTTATGTCTAATTCTAGGTCTATAGAGTTTAAATATGTTCGCAAAGTGTTTTGGGGGCAAAGGTCATTATACTTGTGATTCCACCTTTGTCATTTATGCAGCTTTATGCAACTCTTGCACCAGTTTTTATATAAGAAAAACAATCAGAACACTGGGCAGGAAAATTTATGAACATGTCTTGGCCATTAGGAATAAAGATAAGAACAATGCTTTGGCCAGACATGCTGCTATATGTGAAAACTTTAAAAAGTTTTCCTTTTTTGTTGTGGATAATGTTGTCCCCAGTTTATTAAGCGGTGACTATAAGACCATCTTAGAATGCAAAGAAAGTAAATGGCACATTTTGTTAGATGCAGATCATTTTCCTGGGTTAAATGAGACCATAATTATTAAATGCTTTTTACTGCAAAGATTTTTATCAACAGTGGGTATATACATGTACCCTTTTTATATTGAAATCATATGCCTTTAAGACAATTGTGATTATTTTTACTATATTTAACTATTTTCCTTACATGTTATTGGAGAAGTTTAGTCATGTGTTTTTTCATTTTTGTATTTATGGGTGGTTTCAAGGTATGTTTTCTTCTTTCTGATGAAGTTCGTTGGTTATTAAAGCGGACAAAAGCTTAGTTTTTTGGAGTCCGGCTCTTTTTTTGCTTGTTGGCTGGTTTGTCTTGCATCTTGTTATTTTATTCTGGAAATAGCTATGGTTTACCCTGCCTTTAATAACTGCAGTATCGTGTATATTTCAGGTTTACCTCTTAATGGGTCTATTGTTCATCATAACTCACTTTGTTTGCTCTATAACATCATAGAGTCAATGATTTTCTAATCCTTTCCAACAGCAGCAGTCTTGCATCATGCATGCAATGATATAATATAAACACTATAACAAGGAAATACAAATTAGTTTGCAAAATCACATCAAAACACTAAAAATGTAGAAAATAGTAGGTTATGGGTTCTGAAAATGCACATGAATCTTTTCCAGATTTCTTTATTACAATTAAGTTTCCTTGGGTATATTTTGTAGACTTATACCTCCCCAGTTGATATATTCCCATTTAATTCTAATATTCAGAGATATCAAGGAATTTCCTGCTGCTAAACTGGTAAAAAATAAATTGTTTGAACATTTTGGCTTAGTCATACACTATATTCTTTACAATAAAATATATTATTAGATGTGTCTGCTCTTCTGAATATATTATGTTTAATATTTTGATATGACTCAGTTTCTTAATCTGCCCCTTTTTATTGTTGATGTATATTTCTTTTAAACTTGTAGCTGTTGGAAATCTATTAGCAAACTCCAATCTTTTTAAGAAGAGACATTTCAAATACCACAACTGGTAATTCTTCAATGGGGTGAGCAGGTGTAGGGGGGTTGTAACAGTTGCTGATCTGCTAAGAGAGCATACTTTCCTGTCAGAGCAGTTTTAGGGGACTTGGGGTCATATCAGGTTGTCACAGGACTGTCCATCTTCTTATTATTTTAAGTGACATTGCTTCATATTTGTTATTGACAATGTACCTTCAGAAGTATTCCATACAAGTAGTCGGGAGGCTGGGTATTGGATCTCTCATATGTCATATCTGGGATATTAATTACCATATTATTATTCTCAGCATTATAAGAGTGCTGAGTGTTTAAATAGGTAAGTTTCCAACAGGGTAGTATATATAATTTTTTTTTGTACTTTGGAGCAGTCCGTATAAAAGAATATGACCCTAGCCATTTATGACCAGGACTCTTTCTTGCATTAACCTGCTTGTAAATGCTCAACTGTATAAACATGGAATGTTGTTTAGTTGGTCATATTCTAGCTTTATCACTGTGACATCCCTGCTCTGGGCCAGTAATCAAGGAACCTGAATCTTCACCACTGACACCAGTGAGGGATGTTCACTTGGAACAAAGATAGATACATACAGTATTTCCAGATGCAGCTCTCTGCATCAAGCACAATTTCCCTTAAGAGCACACAGGGAACACACTCAGTCTGAAGTCTGGCTTTCCCTCTCTGTCTCTCTCTCTCTCTCTCTTTCTCTCTCTTTCTCCAGGCCTCCAGTAAGACTCCCCATTGGCACACCAGTAGAGTTGAGTACTAAGCCGAGTGTCTGAGCCAAGTTCTCCAGCACCCTCTCTGTGAAACCAATTCTCTGTGTCCCTGTTTTTAGTAGCTGACACACACAATCTATGAGATTTGATTTTCATATCCACGTGCACACACACACACACACACACACACACACACACACACACACACACACACACACACACACACACACACACACACACACACACACACACACACACACACACACACACACACACACACACACACATCATCATCATCATCACCTTTCGGCTGTTCCCATTAGGGGTCGCCACAGTGGATCATCTGTTTCCATTTCTTCCTGTCCTCTGC
Source organism: Protopterus annectens (assembly GCF_019279795.1). Taxonomy (NCBI): domain Eukaryota; kingdom Metazoa; phylum Chordata; order Ceratodontiformes; family Protopteridae; genus Protopterus; species Protopterus annectens. The sequence continues at coordinate 1,686,185,328 of NC_056743.1, forward strand.
ATCTTGCTCTGTCACACCAACCACCTGCATGTCCTCTCTCACCACATCCATAAACCTTATCTTAGGCCTTCCTCTTTTCTTGTTACCTGGTAGCTTCATCCTTAGCATCTTTTTCCCAATTTACTCAGCATCCCTCCTCAGCACATGTCCAAACCAATGTAATCTTGCCTCTCTGGCTTTGTCTCTAAACCGTCCAACCTGGGTTGACTCTCTAATATACTTAGTCCTAATCCTGTCCACCCTCGTCACACCCAGTGCAAACCTTAACATCTTTAACTCTGCCACATCCAGCTCTAACTCCTGCCTTTTTGTCAGTGCCACTGTCTCCCATCCATATAACATAGCTGGTCTCACTACCCTCTTGTAGACCTTCCCTTTCACTCTTACTGGTACTCGTCTGTCACAAATCACTCCTGACACTCGTCTCCACTCAGTCCATCCTGCCTGTACTCTCTTCTTCACCTCTTTTACACTCACCATTACTCTGAACTATTTATCCCAAGTATTTAACCTCATCCACCTTTGCCACCTCTACTCCTTGCATCCTCACCATTCCTCTATCCTCCCTCTCATTCACACACATATATTCTGTCTTAGTCCTGCTGACCTTCATTCCTCTTCTCTCTAGAGCATATCTCCATCCCTCCAAGGTCTCCTTCACCTGTTCCCTACTCTCACTACAGATCACAATGTAATCTGCAAACATCATAGTCCATGGGGACTCCTGTCTTATCTCGTCTGTCAACCTGTCCATCACCATTGCAAACAAAAAAGGGCTCAGAGCTGATCCTTGATGTAATCCCACCTCCACCTTAAATGCATCCATCACTCCCACTGCAGACCTCACCGCTGTCACACTACCCTTGTACATATCCTGTACCACACTTACATACTTCTCTGACACTCCCAACTTCCTTATACAATACCACAACTCCTCTCCAGGCACCCTGCCATATGCTTTCTCTAAGTCTGCAAAAACACAATGCAACTCCTTCTGACCTTCTCTGTACTTCTCCATCAACACTCCCAGAGCAAATATTGCATCTGTAGTGCTCTTTCCCAGCATGAAACCATACTGCTGATCACTAATCATCATGTCCCTTCTTAACCTAGCTTCCACTACTCTTTCCCATAACTTCATGCTGTGACTGATCAATTTAATCCCTCTGTAGTTACTACAGCTCTGCACATCACCCTTATTCTTAAAAATTGGTACCAAAACACTTTTTCTCCATTCCTCAGGCATCCTCTCACTTTCCAAAATTTCATTAAATAATCTGATTAAAAACTCCACTGCCATTTCACCTAAACACCTCCATGCTTCCACAGGTATGTCATCTGGACCAACAGCCTTTCCATTCTTCATCATCTTCATAGCTATCCTTGCTAATCCATTGCACTTCCCAATTCACTATCCCCACATCATCATACCTTCTCTCCCTCTCATTCTCTTCATTCATCAACCCCTCAAAGTACTCTTTCCACCTGCTCAACACACCCTCCTTGTTTGCAAGTATGTTTCCCTCATTATCTGTTATCACCTTTACCTGCTGCACATCTTTCCTAGCTCGGTCCCTCTGTCTAGCCAATTGTTACAGGTCCTTTTCTCCCTCCTTAGTGTCCAACCTTTCATACATCTCTTCATATGCCTTATCCTTAGCCTTCACCACCTTTCTCTTTTCATGGCACCTCATCTCCTTATACTCCTGTCTACTTTCTTCATCTCTTTGACAATCCCACTTCTTTGCCAACCTCTCTCTGTATACTCTCCTGTACTTCCTCATTCCACCACCATGTCTCCTTGCCATCCTTCCTCTGTCCAGATGTCACACCAAGCACCTTCCTAGCCATCTCCCTTACTAGCTCTGCTGTAGTTACCCAGCTATTTGTCAACTCTTCACTGCCACCCAGTGCCTGTCTTAACTCTTTCCTGAACTCCACCTCACAATTACCCTTTTTCAATTTCCACCATTTGATCCTTGGTGCTGCCGTCACACTCCTCCTCCTCTTCTTGATCATCAACGTCATCTTACAAACCACCATCCTATGCTGCCTAATTACACTTTCCCTGGTCACCTCTTTACAGTCTCCAATCTCCTTCAAACTGACCCTCCTACATAAGATATAATCCACCTGTGTGCATCTTCCTCCACTTTTCTATGTTACCCTATGCTTCTCCCTCTTGTTAAAATAGGTATTCACCACAGCCATGTCCACCCTTTTCGCAAAATCCACTACCATCTGTCTTTCTGCATTCCTTTGTTTAACACCATACTACCCATCACTTTCTCATCCCCTCTGTTCCCTTCACCAGCATGCCCATTGAAATCTGCTCCAATCACCACTCTCTCACCCTTGGGTACAGTCATCACGACTTCATCCAACTCACTCCAAAATTTTTCTTTCTCGTCCATTGTACACCTAACTTGTGGAGCATATGCACTAACAACATTCATCATTACACCATCAATTTCCAGCTTCATAAACATCACTCTATCCGACACTCTTTTCACCTCCAAAACACTTTTAACATAGTGTTCCTTCAGGATAACTCCTACGCCATTTCTCCTCCCATTCACACAATGATAAAACAATTTGAACCCACCTCCAATACACCTAGCCTTACTCCCCTTCCATCTGGTCTCTTGCACACACAATATACCAATCTTCCTTCTGTCCATCATATCAGCTAGCTCTCTCCCTATACCAGTCATACTGCCAGCATTCAAGGTTCTGACCCTCACTACTGCAGTCCTAGCCTTTCTTCTCTCTTCCTGCCTTTGGCCATGCCTTCCACCTCATCGCCTCCTTCGGCCAACATATATATATATATATATATATATATATATATATATATATATATATATATATATATATATATATATATATATATATATATATATATCATTCAATAGTTTTAGTTTTGTGTCTGACAAAAAACTGTTAAAGAAAATAGAAGAAAGTTAACTTCATTCTTATGGTATCATAAAAAGCAAAGAATTCTATATAGAAATCATATAAGTTAATGGGATTATGGTGGTATTAGTTTCCCAAATGTAGACTCTTATTCTATTGCTGCAAAATTTAACTCTATTATACTTTGTATTGACTCGACTTACACTAGTCAATGGAAAACCATTCAGAAGCAGATTATACTAAATCCTTGTAAGTTATCAAATATGACCAATTAGAAATATATAACAGTCCTTCCCTCCGGTTAATAAAATTAACCTTAGATGGTAAATTATTTCAATCTTTCATCTCTGCATATATTAAATCAGTTCTTAAAACAGTTAAGAAATATGTTTTTACAACTCCATTAATATCAAAATAGAATTTTTTCCCATTGCACACACCTCTAGATTTAAGGAAACTATGAATAATATTAAAATTAATTTACAAAAAAGGAATGGGTTATTATTTTAGTCTGATTGCTTTGAAAATGGAAAAGCTAAGTCAGCAGAATATTTAATGAAAGTTTAAGAGTTGGCCAAATCTGTTATCAAGTTAATATTATCATCAGTAAGAAATTAAGAGGAACAGAACACTATTCCCCCATTATATGAATACATGAATGCTATTATCAAAGGTAAATTGATCTACAAAGGAAGTTTGTCCATATTATATAAGTTAATTATAAATAATAATAATCTGATGCAAAACTCTGGAACTTTTTATATAGTAGTGGATTGTGTGTGAATCAATTAAGAATAAAACTTTGTTACTTAAATCAGTTAGTCAAGCTTCTTCAAGTTTATGCTGGAAAGTTTTATATGGAAATATATACATAGAATGTTTGTTACTCCCTATAATATCACTAAGTTTAATAAAATGATTTCTTAAATTTATTGGAGATGTAGTGAAGATGTAAAAGCTGATTGGGCACACATGTTTATGAACTGTGAAAAAATGAAATGTATATTGAGAAGATATATGTATGTTTTTTTAGGGGGTTATGATCTGGTAGTTGTTCTTTAACTAGATCAATAATACTATTTCATGTTCCAGTTCCTATATCTTTAAAAACAAGCAACAGAAAATAGTTGGAGTATTTTTGCAGTTGCTAGAAAAGTTATTATAAAAATTGGAAATTGAACTCAGTTCCTACATTCAAAGACTGTTTAAATTTAGCAGCAATACTATAAAAAACTGAAAAGAAGTGATCAGAATAAGATATATAAATCATACTAAAACTTTTAGTGGCTGGATAGCTTTGAAATGTTGCTATTGCAATACCAAGCCACATAATGTGTTAATTATATAAGAGTACCTTGATGATTCAATGTATTCCTAACAGTATGTGATGTTGGCTTTCCTCCTTTCTGTGTATGTATTGTAAGTATGTTAAATTACTGAAAATTTTCTTAAACAAAAAATGAATTTGCTAATGAAAGAATGTCTGTAAAACGGTCAATAATTAACCGGTCTGATACAAATAATTTTCTAGAGGGGGGGTGGGACATGTTCTTGGTATTAAGAGAAATGGCTGCTGGAATTTAGCAAAAAGGAAGTAGATTAAATAAGATACATCCAGTAGAGAAAGAAAGACTGATTTCAGGAATATAGAATAGTAGACAGTAACAGAAAAAAATAAAATAGGGTAGAGGTAATACAGAAGAGAATTTCAAAAAAAAAAAAATAAATAAATAAATAAATAAATGAAAACGAAGGATTCTGAGTTACATATCATGAGTTTCACATTGAATGGTGAAGTCACAGCTTGGACATGCAAAAGTACTATTTCACTGAAAGGTTAGTAGGAAAATGGAGTAAGCACCCAGACTGCATAGTACAGAGTAAAATAAGCGAGTTATTAAAAAGATGTGGTGCAACTGAAAATTTGGGAGTAGAAGAGCCAGAAGAATGATGATGGTTGCAGGATACTAGCAGCACCAATCTGGGTGATTAGTTCAAGTTTAAATACATGAGTTGTGGTACTGTACTGCTTGTGGCACATTACCTCACTTCCATGCATACTCAGTTAGCACTCATATTTGTTCCCCATACAGTTCTGCATGTTAATAGGTTATGGTACAACTTTTCATGACTGTTCATATTGTGCAGCATTAGGCTTTACTAAACAGCACTGTTATGTATTCCACAGCATACTTTATGCTTTGGCATTATTTCTGCATTTCAGAGAAATCTAGCATAATGGAGCTGTTTTTTTTCCTGTTTTCTACGAGCACAGTTACCTGATGGTGATCTACTGTGTTGTTCAAGAATGCATTGCTAACAATGACACTCTGAAACTCAAACCTTTATAAAATGTTAAAAAGGCTTCAGTACCAGAATTAATGAAAAAATACATCAAACCATTGCCAGGAGCATGCAGCCCCTAATTTGGTATAAAATAAATAAATAAATAAACAAATAAAGGTTTGCTATAAATATTATTTGGGTAATTCAGACTGCCAGATCAGCATAATTCAGAAGCAAATGAGCAGCATTTTCCTAATTAGAGTTTGTTCTAGTTGACTATAATGCAAGTCTTGTATGACTCGTTATCACGGTCCAGACCTTGGCAATGGTTTACTCTTTATTTGTTTATCTTATTTGCATTTGCTTACCATGAATGTTTATTTATTTATTTATTTGACATTTGTTTACCGGGGTAGTCTGACTGGGTCAGAAAGGACCTGTTTTCAGCGGAAGCCCATGGAGAAAAGCTCCAGTTACAGACTGTAATGTACAAACATGATAAGCAGTGAAAGCAGTGAAGTGCAATGGTAAAAGAGCATTAACAGTGAAACAGAAATACAAATAGTAGATACATTGTGATAAGGCAGATGACTAAACATTTTACATAAAAGGAGGTGTATGTTATATATACAGATAACTATCATATTTACATAACAGAAAGTAAACATACATATTATTTAGAGATAGTTTTTTTATAGGTAGGGCTGTAGATGAGGAGGCAGTTAGATGGGAGAGGGATAGTAAGAGGTTGGGGGTGGAGAGAGTGGAGGAGAGACTGTCTGACTAGGCACGTCATTTCTTTTCAGTGGTGACCCAGTGAGGAATCTTCTAGACTTGCAATAATAATACACACCTCCCTGAGTCTTCATAGCATAAGTCAAGAAGGCTGTTTGAAGAAGTCACTGGTACTGCACCTAGACATGCCTCTGTTCTGTGATTACCTTTAAAATAGACTGTAACTAGAGGCACATAGTATTGCTAAATAGTCAAGCTGTTCCCTATTTTTTGAGCTTTTTAAGAAGTGAATGTTCCATTCACAAGTGTCACTCTGATCAGAAAGCCATGTAGTGCAAGGTAATCTTTGCATGAGCCTGATCATAGTGTTCCTGCTGTTGCTAAACATGACTAGTGAGTTAGATAATTTTCCGCTTAGCAGATGGATGGGTCAGTGTCACGCACTTGCTGTCTCCTTCCTTAGCCAGCTCCTCCACTGCATGGATCACTAACTGACCTTGTGACTCCTGAGACATAGGGCTTTGTCAATCTATAGTATGGGCATAGACACGTATACAAGAAATACTAGTTTAAATGTGTTTTATTTCCATCTGACTGTCAATTTGGTACTAGCAATAAACTATTTGTTCAACTTAGCAGTGTACTCTGATCCATCTCACTTAGTTATACCTCATGTTATGGAAGAGACTATGATGTACCTATCCAATGTGACTTAATTCACCTGCTGGTGTCCTGTAACTGCGGTGATAGATATTGTATTTACTGGTAATATTTTCATTTCTTCAAAGCATCTAGGAATTCTGTCTCAATTTGCTGTAAATAATAAACTATTATGGATAATGTTTATTTCTCATACAGCAGTGGCTGTTTGACTTGGTGTTCTTTGCCTAACTACCACTGATCTTTGTCTGCATTTGATTTTGGATTGAAGTTATTCATTTAAAATTTGATCATTTCTATTTTTTATCGTTTCCTCACATTGCATTTTAAGTTTTTTGTTGGCTAGGGTCAGTTAGAACAGAATTCTTTTGCAGAAGTGACATTCTTCATTTAACTACAGATATTTAATGGGATCTTTATTTAGCTGCAGTGCTTGTTTGACTTGTTATTCTCTGTCTGGCTTTTGCTGATCAGTCTGCGTTTAATTTTTCACACCCACTCTTTATGCTGCTGCTGTTGTACTTTTAATCCTGGTGGATTTTGAGTTGCCTGATCCTACTATAAATCTGATTTTGGAGACTCTTCCCAGTCCCATCTCATTAGTTCACTGTACTGAACACTGAGAGCTCTGCTGGGAATTCACCCCTTAGTCTCTTAAACTTGAATTATGTTCTGTTTTCTCCCTTCCCACTTACTAAAAATGCACTTTATTTAGCTAATTTTACCATATTTGTGCTTCTTTCTATTTTATTTAACCTTTTGCTATAAATTCTTAAAGTGTTAAGTTGCATTTCATCTGCTGCATTTAATACTGCTTGTTAGTAGCCTGATTACATTGGAACTGTTATTTTAAGCCTCTTAGTTTTGATTTAAGCACTTGAGCTTCAAACTTGTTATCTTACATAAGGAATGTTTGTGGTCTACACTGTTGTGGCAGGAGAGGTAGCTTATACCCTTCAGAGTTGGAAATTAATGTTGAAATCTTATTGTGTCTGTTATTCTAAAAGTGTCTTTGTTCTGGTTTAAGTAGTTGGCTCCAGGCCAGTTATGTTACATTAAGAAAGCTTGTGATCTACACTCTTGTGGGAGGAGAGGGTAGTCTGCACTATTCTGAGCTGGAAATTGCTGTTTGAAGGCTTATTGTGCCTGTTATTCTAAAAGTGATTAGTTCTGGTTTAAGCATATGCAATCCAAACCACTTATTTTACATTAGGAAGGTTTGTGGTTTACATACTTGTGGTATTACTGTCTAGACAGATTTTTTTAACAATTAGACCATTTAGTTTGCTCATTGCTGAACATTGCTCATCAAGTTCCTTGTCTTATTGGTCTATTTAATATTTAAATTTCCCTCACTCATCCCTAGTAGATCTGTAGCCATGGATATGTGCTTCCCAACTCTGTCTGTGGCCAGTCTGGTTGAGATAGGTATTCTGAAGCATTGTATAAATTGCTTCATGTACACTGACAACTCACTTTTTCTTAATAAAACAACTGAAGTATGTGAGAAGTGTAAATACATTTTAAGGCTGGAGGCAAAACTCTCTCATACAAGGAAAACTAATCCAATAGAGGTTGCCAGTATCAGCTGCACCAAGCCTACTGCACAGTTTAAAGACCCTGCATACAAATCTACTTATGCTGAGGCACTTACAGGTAACTTTAATAAAACACTAAGACTTCCTGCACTGTACAATCAAAGAAAGGGTCCTCAGCCATCATGTAGACACTCTGTTAAAATGCCACCCACAGCTACACATATCCAGTGACTTTTCTGATAAGCCCTTCAGGCAAACCAGCACACAGCCAAATTTCCTGGTCACTGGTGAGTCTACACTGAGGCACACCACTGTCCCTCTCACCAGACTGAGTAAGGACAGAGTCATGGTTAGCTGCCTTTCTGGAGACAGGATCTGTCAAGCCACACAGGCACTCAGGTCATTGAACCACAGGCACCAGTATAAATCTATCATAGTCGATGTTGATGTTAATGGCTTGAATCATACCTCCCTTGACTATATCAAGCGAAACATGCATGAGCTCACTGTTTATATGTCTGAGGCAGGTATAAGACTAGCACTGAGCAACATATTACCTTCTCCAAGAATGAAGCCATGTTACCAGAAGAAAATGCCTGATTTTAACAATTGACTTAGGTTCTGGTGTCATTCAAAGAGGGTTCAATATTTGATGGCATGGGAAAACATGGTTGACAGACCACGCTCTTTGCCAGGGATGGTCTACACTTATTCTCTTTAGGCTTTTGGATACTGGCAAATACCTTTTCCACCCTCATAGTGCCTTTTTTTAGGCAATGCCAAACTGATAAACCTACTGACTTAACTGAACCTATGAACGAATATCTGAAGGTGGTACTTCTCAGTGGTAGAAGTCTTAACAAAAAAATCCATTCCCTGCAAGCCTTCCTCTCCCTGGAGAGTGCAGACATTTTTGTAGCAATGGAGACATGGTTTAAAGTTCAGGAGAGCACCCCAGCAATGGAAGGTTATAATGTCTTTTACCCCTTTAGATCAACTACTGTACAGGAGGGATGTAAAGGTGGAAGAGTTCCAGTCTCTATTAAAACCAACCTCACATCCAGACAAGTTAAAATGTATGGCACACTTGAACTCATACATGTGCAACTCACCAGATAGGGTCTTGTACCATATCCTTGCAACCTGTATGTGCCCCTTCATCTCCCAGGAAACCCATACTACCTATCTCAGTGTACTAGAGTCTCTCACCGTTCAACCCAATACAATATTCATGAGGTAGCTTAACTATAACTCTATAGATGTGCAATCCTACACCACTTCTAATGCACAAGCACAGTGATTCCTAAACTTTGCTAATACCAACCTCTTGGAACAGTTGCTCCATTCTCCTACCAGGGGTACAAACATCCTTGACCTTGTACTCACGAACATGGGGGGGCTGATGTTCCTCATCTAAGTTAACATCTTTGTTCATCAGATCTGACTATAAGGCAATATTACTTGAAATAACAATTAAATCCAGGGATCCAGTGAAGTGAAAAACCTTCAGGAACTATTCCATGGCTAACCTCTGTCTGCTAAGCAAAACCTTGGCTAAATTCCAAGCACCCCCAAACCCAATAAACACCATAGTATATGCTGAGCTATTTATAAGATCTCTGTACAGCCATATTGATGGAGAAAGCTGTGCCCATTCATGTTAAGAATAAGACAAACTCAAAAGGTAAGCCACCCTGGTGGAATCACATTATCAATCAGTTATACAACAAAATAAAAAAATCTTGGCCAAGCATAAGAGGAACAAAGCCATACATACTAAAAGCCCCCTGACCAGTCAAAACAGGCAAATAACAGAGTTAATTAATGCTTCAAAAGTTAAATTTGGAGGAAAAATAGCTTCTCAGGCAAAGGACATCAACAAAGCTTTCTACAGCTATTTCTGTAACCTCAGGAGAAATACACAACAATGTGCAGAATGTATTGTAAATGGATCACACACACTGAACCAGAGGCCATTGACAACCTTTTGGCTGATAGGTTTAGCTCAAATTTCTCCCCCACTCCCCTCCTGATAGTCCAAAGGAAATACTGCATACCATAATCCCCCTAACCATTACTAGGGAACAGATCATCAATGCACATCCAAAGCCAAAAACTCTGCATCGATGGTCCCCTATAACATCCCAAGATGTTGAATAAATAGCATGAAACATCACCTCTCTTGTCCACTTGAATACCTTTTCAGATGGAGCCTTCGGTCACATTTTCTACCCAAAGAATGAAGGATGGCTACAGCCATTCTCCTGCAAAAAGGAGGTCCAACCACTGATCTGGGTAACTACAGGCCCATAAGTCTTACCAGCCGCATATGTAAGGCCAAGGAAAGAATCATCATGGGCATGATAAATGAGGACATAGGTAACCTGTAAATGCTGGACCATCACAGACCAGCTTTGTTAAAGGAAGGTCATACCTATTAAATCTGGTGGATTTTATGAGAGGGTCAACAAAGCATTGGATAAAGGTAAGATTATGTACACAGCTTACTTGAAGCTGGCCAAGACTTTTGATACAATACCCTACTCAGGCATTATAGTCAAGCTCACTAATTTAGGTAGAAACCCTTTTATCACCCTCTAGATGGATAACTGGCTCACTGACAGCACCCAGGATGTCAAAATAGGTGAGGTCCCCTCCCCCAAGATGCCAGTTACTAGTGGAGTCCCCCAGGGCTCAGTACTGGGTTCTCTCCCTTTTGGCATCTATTTCTCTGAAATGAAATCAAATGCTGAAGGTCTATGGATGAGTAAGTTTGCAGATGACAGAAAGCTGGTGGTTATCATCAACACCCCTGCAGCCACTGGTATTCTTCAAGAAGGTATATTTCTGACTCACAAATGATGCCAAATCCATGGTCTTAAGCTCAATGCTAAGAAATGCATAATTGTATCCTTTGGGAAGTCAGCCATCCTGGCTAATTAACATGTTGATAATAAGCCCCTAAGAGTCAACCCAGTAGTTAGGGATCTGAGTATGCATGCAAACAGTAGCCTTACTTTTGACCACCATCAGGCCACAGTGAAGAGGAAATGCTTTTATCTTGTGCATCTTATAAGTAAGAGCATGGCATCTGGGTCCAAATAGGTCATTATCCCATTGTACTCCACCCTTATCAGACCAACCATAGAGTAAAATGCTCTCTTTGGTATGTACCTGACCAGGCATATGCAGCAACCAGGGCAACCTCAGAGGTTCCCTGCAAAAAGAATACAAGGTGTAACAAACTTGCCTTATGCAGAGCACCTTAGATCTCTCCCTGTACTCAGTTTCCTATAGATTGCTGAGGGATGATCTATGCCTGTCTTACAAGGCATCTGCAAACTCCACACTTATGAATCTTCTTCATATTCATAAGTCAAAGAGTAGCAGACCTGAATTTTGTCTGTGACTTAAAGATAACATGCTGGAGAGACAGCTATGTGTTTCAGAAACTGCCCCTCCTATGGAATAGGCTTCCTATCCATGTGAAGCTGAGTTTGTCTATTACCCAGTTTAAGAGCAATCAGACCAGTGGATGGAGAATAGAAAATGTATACCAGGCTTGGCACCTCATGTCTCTTATGGGCAGAGGTAGCTTATAAGTTCCTGGCTCTCAGCATTCTGTTTGGATACAGGACATCATTGTTCTTTTGGGAAAGCTTGGCTAGGGTTAGAAAGGCCACCCGGGTTGTTAGCTATTAACAATCTATGTACTTATGAAATACCTCCTTCTGTCAGAATACCAATCACCACAATGGCAGCATTTCTTAAATAATTTTGGAGGTAACTCTTGAAGTTTTACTTTAATTATGTATGTAAATATAGAGGTTACCGCATGTCATTGTCTTGTATGTGTAAATGTTCATAAAGAAACTAGGTTGTTTGCATTTTATATATATTGTATACAGTTTACTTTGTGTTCTTTTTTCTTTCTTTTTCCCATTTATGGTTTCTCTTGTTTACTCATTTGGTGTTTATAGCCATTGTTGTCATCTGTTTTGTCTTTGTTTATAAATGCAAATAAAATTCAGATTTACAAATCTGGTTACATATTATCTCAACCAGATTTTTAAAGCGGTAGAATTCCTGATGTTTTCATGAAACAACTTAATTGTAAACTAAAAAGGGGTTTGTGAAGTGCAAAGCAGTTTTGTATCACCCTGGTTTTGAAACAGGAACATAAATAACCCCAAAATCCTCTTCCAAGGTAGTGTCCTTTATCCCCAATACTTAATGCAAAATAAAATTAACAGAGAAGAAGAAATAATGCGACAGTTATTACATTAACAAACAGAGATTCTTCCACAGTCAAATGTACTGATGATTGTGTTTACTCTTATGGAATACTCCTTTGTGAAAACTGATTACCACCAAATTAGAAATCATTCAAAGACATAAAAACAACATGTGTATTCTACTGTATCTTGTGATGAAGCCTGCTAAAGAAGTTCTCAGTGCTGTAAATAAAGAAAACTGTTGAGAATTCTTCTTCTTTTCCTAGTTAGGGGTCACCACAGGAGATCACCTGTCTGCTCATGATTGGCAGTGGAGTTTTTATAGTGTCAAGTTGCCAGCTTGGCACCCAACCTTCCATGGAAGGCACACACTCATACCTAGGGCCAGTTTAGAGTATTCAATCTACCTACAGCATGTCTTTGGGATATGGGAGTAAACTGGAGCACCTGGAAGAAACCCACATGACCACAGGGAGGACATGCAGACTCCGCACAGAAGGCACCCCAGCCAAGGATTGAACCTGAGAACCTATTGCTGTGAGGCAGCAATGCTAATCGCTGCACCACAGCAGCCACCTAAAAAAAACTGTTGAAAATACAATTTAAAAAGAAGACCTCACTGCACAGAAGACAAAGGGATTGCATGCCTTAGTTCATCCCTACATAAAGTGAGAGCAAAACCAAATGGTTAAAAAAGCACATGTAAACAACCACTTTAATGACAAGCCTGAAGAGTTGCTGTTACTGGCAAGCTGTTACTCTATGCCTTAAGCAAATGTTGCATTCAGTTAAGGCAGTAAAGGATGGGACCCAGGTGGAGGAATTTGTGTCATTTTTTTCCTCTCCCTGTTTCAGAAGCAATGTGATAGAAAACAAATGTGTAGTTTACACAGCCCCTTTCCACTGCAGGATTAATAAGTTTAGGTACAAGATTACGAATTAGGGTGACTCCAAAATCTGGTTGCGATAATTCGTAAGTACCAAATATTTTTGGTAAATTGTCCTGAATTAGGAACCTATTAAGTACTAGAGGTGATGGGGTTTTTATAAGAATGGAAATGAAAACAGTTCTAGATAATTTCACTCTTGAAAACAAGTGGAAGTATTCTGATCAAATGTAAAATAAAGAATATAATTACTGTATAAGTGAAATATTCATAGCAGTATTAGTCACATGACTAGATGGTTTATGTGGAGAATCTGAAAATGTGCATGTTGAATTGTTTTTTTCATATTTTGTACAGTTGTCAGCAAACCTGCCACTCAGCATTAACCTGAACAGACTAGTGAATCAGAACGAAGTATAACCCTAAACACTGTGTTTATACATATCTAGATATCTATCTAGATATCTATTTGTCTCTATCTATCTATCTATCTATCTATCTATCTATCTATCTATCTATCTATCTATCTATCTATCTATCTATCTATCTATCTATTCCTTCTCTGATCTCAACAGCTGTGTAGCCTAATCTCTAAACACCCCCATCCACTAAGACTTGCTAACCACTGATTCTCCTGTGCCATCTTAGCTCAGATTCACATTTTGCTTTAATAGCTAGTTTTGACTACTCCTGATCTAAAATATTACAATTAAAAATATCTTTTCCTATTGTACAGATGTACCAAGGCCATGGAGTGCTCATTAAAGCTGTCTAAAATGACATATATTTTTCTCCTGTTCATTTCTGTTACAAAAGGAATAAGTAAAATTAAATGTGCTTTGCCTTTAATTGTGACTTGGTCCCTAATGTGACTTTCCATAAGAGTACATATCCCTTCCATACTTTTAGCAGATCAATAGCCAAGAAACACAATATGTGTCTAAACATGAAGCATTATAAAAAATGTATTTCTCTACTGTACTTTATGTTCTCTCTATCCTAGCACAATGAACATAAGATCAGCTAACCTGGCAGCTATCCAGAATGATAAAAAGATTGTAGTCTGCTTTAAGGATACTGATGATAAGGGAAAAGATTTTGGCTTGACTATCCAGAATCTACATGCCACTATTTTTAAAACAGACACATGCTGAGAGTCTTGACTGGTGTAGAAAAACATTATTTTTAAAACAGACATATGTTGAAAGCCTTGACTCGTGCAACAAGCCATTATTTTTAAAACAAGACATATGGTGAAAGCCTTGTCCAGTGTAACTGTTTCTATATCAGTTGATAAAACTGTACATTATGTACATTATACATAAATTGATATGTATGTGATCTTGGCCTTTGGTCACATAATTCTAAAAGCTGCCTCAGGCCATTACAGTACAGATGGTCAGTTCTCATATTCTTGGACAGAGTAGCTAGTTTAAGTGAAAATGGCTATAAATCTGAACATGCTTGGAAGGTTTCAGTGCTTTGCAATGCTCAGTAATATTCATATACAACTGGTGATTTCCTAGAATCACAACTTATTCCTCCAAGATTCTTGTAAAGAAAATGCAAAAAAAAATCTAATACGTCAAGGAGCCATTGTTTCTTGCATGCTTCAGTGGTTTATTAAAAGACAAACATGAAAAAATTGTTACTGATAAAAAATAAGTAAATATATCTGAAATGGCAACTTAGCTCAGTAGACTGAGGTTATGAACTACTAACAACAATCATCCTATAGTTTTGGGGTTGATTTCCTCAATTTCTATCACAAGAAATAAGCATTAATTGTAAAGTACTCCTGGATGTTACATAAGAAAATAAATACTATTTTATTTGTCTAGAAAAAATGTATAGCAAAAGAGAACTTTTTTTTGAAACAGTAATTTGCAATGACATGCAAAAAGATTACTTTATAAGGCAGCATCTTTTTGATTTGTAGTTTTCTCTAAAAGCAATAGTGTTATTGTTTTGTAGGGCACCACATGAGATCAGGAATAATTTCCTCTCCATTCTGTTTGCAGTAAAATATAAAAATATCATAACTGGAATTTGCAGAACTGCTTTTGAAATCAGGAACAGTTTATCTGTGTAAGTTATGTAAACTAGCGGTTGGATGGCTGCACAGGGAAAGCAGAAAAAAAAGAAGACAATCCCATCCATTCTGTAATATATACTTGTGCTAGTTTGACCAAGATGTCTGGTCAGTTCTCAATGATTACTGAACTTCTCCTGTGGGGGTTCCAGTGGGGATAGGGACACGATACCCCAATTATCGAACTAGTCCTGTTTAACTTAGATAAAGCAGGTCCGCTGGGGATGATTATATCAGACCTGTGAGACTGTAAGCAGACTACTTGTATAAACAGCAGTCAAGTGAAAGACCTATGGTGCTCCTACTTACTTGTGGTTAGTTCAGAGCTAACTAAATGCTCTCAAGTGGTTCAGAAATGAAAAATATGCTATGAGTATTTTTCTCCTTACCTTCATTCATTTTTGCTGGGGTTAATACAGTAAATTAGAACATTTACTTAAGAAATGTAGAGCTGAAAGAATATGTGTAAGTTAAGGATGAGAACTAACTGCTTTAGGGTTATCCAGATGTATTTGTGGTGGCCACCAGGACTGCATCCTGCACTGTATGGATTTAAAGTGGTATTAATGTGTGTGGCTTGTATAGGGGACTTAAGGGAAGGTGGATACATAAATATAAGAGTGTGCTAACAGTCAAATACATATCCCTTCATCCCCTTCTTAACCAGTTTTTATTATGACGATACTATTATAGAGATTACAGCTCTTTAATAAATAAGAACAGAGAAGCATAGTACAGTTATCTAGAGATGATTAATGAATGCTAGATAGTGAGGGGGGGTGTAGGGCATAATTATCGATGAATGTTGGTAACTGTGTCCTTGCAGTTGTAATCACTGTGCCTTATAATGAATGCTGTTGCCAAACCATTAAGCTGGTGGGAGGCAGTATGTCCCTGGAAACTCTGCTAAATGACAGAGTATCCTCAGGACTTTGTACTATTCAATTCCAGTAATGCTTTGGAAGGACAATGCAAAAATATTTGGCTGTGTATAGTTTGGTTGGAGGAAGTGACTTTGGATGTAAATGTTTTTGTGAAATATACAAAAAAGTTGTATTTGTTTAAAAGTTTATTCAATTTTGTCTGGCCAGCACAAAAGTAAAAAGAGTTAAAGAAAAACATATTCTGCAGCATTGGGTTTTAATGTTCTTACTGTATGACAAGTCACTTAAACTTAGGAGTAAGACCATGGTTCCAAAGAAAAACTTACTCAGTAGCATTGCAGTGAGTTGAAAGGGTGTATTGGGATGTATCAGTGATGACAGAAAAGACAATAGTTCCTTTCAAGATTGTATACAAGTTGTCTCCTAGAATGTTAATGGGCTCAGGAGCCACATAAAGAAAAACAGAGCTATGATGTATAGCAAGAAATTTGTTTTTATATCTAGTGCTACTACAAAAAAATCCATCAATTAAAAGATGAGCACCCAAGCGGATTAGCATTAAGTGTCAGTGGTCTTACTAATTACAGTAAACACAATTTTGTAGGAGAGAAAGATTTTTACCTTAATAGGTTTGAGATTTATGATGAAGGATTTTGAGAAGTAGCTCAGGGTAGATTTGTGATGTAAAGAGAATTTTTGAGGGGAAATTGTTTTCAGTGGTCAGTCTGTCCAGACATCTAGAACATACGCTGGTAGAGTTTACAGAATTATTAATAGGGCTAATAAGAAAGAATGAAGGAACAACTGCTATGGCTGGTAATTTCAATCATATGACGCTGTGCAGTGATGGACAAAAATGTTCCAGGATGTTTCATATTCCGGGAAGGGAGAGATTATCTAATGAAGTTCAGGAGTCTGAGTGGCCTTGTTAATGCTGAGCAGGAAAATGGCAAAGGTCAAGGGTGACAAAGTCATTATGTAAAGGTTAAAAAATATATAGTCAAGAACACATGGGCTATATCTGTCTCTTGAAATCCTTTATTCAGTAAAGTATATAGATATGCTACCAATTATCATTTTAGATGATGTTTCTATACTGCTAGGATTAATAATGACTAACAGGACAAGAATCACTCACAGGAAATTTAGTGAATCATTTTGCTGCTCTGGGTATGTTAAGACTTGTCTGCAAAAGAGGGAGATAAGAGATTTGTTTAAAAGGTTTGGAAAACGGAAGCAGGAGAAATTCATTTCTTTACTGGTGGTATAAATTTGAGAACCAACTAAAGTGTGAGTTTGTGAATTATATTGCTATGATGTGTCTAAATAATAATGATGATATTGTCCTTAAGGAATTTCAGGAATGGTAAACATGGAGGCAGGAGCAGAAAGACTGGAGAACAACAGGGCAGTAGCAAGAAATAGATATAAGGCAGAGATTTATTAAAAAACTTATCAAAAAGGAATGTGTTGTTAAGAAGGGAGAATTACAAATATTTTTTAGGAAATACTCCCAATGTCAAAGGTATCTCACAAAAAAATTTATTAAACTTTAGTTTGAAATAATAGTTAGTAGATTATATTAGCCTGGGAGGCAAATATTGACTAAGGATCCTTATTAAATTCTAAAAGTATTCAGGAACTTTTGTGATGGTCATCCCTCTATGGACAAAATGCTGTTAATGAAAATTAGATGATAGGTTCAAAGTGATGTTGTGTAGTTATGGTCTTCCACCAGTACCTTCAGATGTAGTTATGAAGTTGATGGCTTCAGTTGCACAGAGTTGACATACTGCAGCTCTCAATTTCTTTGCTTAAAAATACTGGACAAAACCTAAAATAAAGGGAAAGACAAAGGCCCAAAAGTAGGAGCAATGTGTATATGTTAGTCTAATTCACTTGAGAAGTTAATGCAACAGGCTTTGTCTTAACATACATTTTCTGATGAATTACACATAAACTGTAATATTTATCATTATTGACTGTAATCCTTGGTAATTTACTGAGGATTATTGTCAGTTAATCCTCTGTGAGTTACCAGAAAGTTATTTTATGAGAGACAGGGAAAAAAGAAAAGGCAAAATCTGGTACATCTTATAAAATTAAGGATGGTTGAGAGGTATAAAAAGAATTATTGCAGATTTTAAAGTTGCTTCCAAAGTCATAATCCTTGAGGTCAGAAGAAGTCAAACTGACCTTTTGGAGGGAAGGATGACTTGGTGATTTTCACTGCTAGTGCTGTAGCATTAAGCCATAATGCCAATAAACATTTCATTGACGGTGTAGGATCTCACCTCATAAAGTTGCTAATCATATGGATCATACTACAAGCTTTGACATTTTCTTACTTATAATGATATAACTCATTATAGTGAAGAATTTTCCAGGGTGATTCTCTGTCACCATTGCTATTTTGCCTTGCCATTAATCCATTAAGCTGTTTACTTAACAGCTTAGGCCATGGCTACAATTTGGCTTCTAGAAAACAAACGTCTAATGACGTCTTATCATTTCTTTGTCGATGATTTAAAACTGTATAGCTCATCAGATGACGAATGGAAAGCACAGCTGCAGGTTGTCAAACTTTTTCAGATGATACTGGAATGTCATTTGGTCTTGATAAATATGCAAAAGCAACCTTTAAAAAAGGAAAACTGCAACACCAGGAAAACATCAGTTTGGGACAAAAAGTGATATAAAAGAACTTGAGCAAGGGGGAGTGTATAAATACTTGGGAATTGATGAAGGATCAGCAATAAAACATGAACAAATGCGAATAAAGCTCAGTAAGGAATACTTTAGAAGACTTAAATTAATCCTGAAAACAACATTGATATCTAGGAACAAGATCCAAGCCATAAATCAATTTATTCTTCCTGTCCTATCTTATATTTTTGGAGTGATTGACTGGCCCCAAAAAGTGTTGAATAGATTGGATATTAAAACAGGAAGGATGCTTCATGCTCACCAAATGATTTATAAAAATCAGTGTATACCAAGATTATATATTCCCGTTCTGAAGGAGGGGTGGGCCTCCTTGAAATTGATTACATGTATATATCTGCAATTGTGTGACTCCACACATATCTACTGATCTCGCAAGATCCAAATTTAGTGAAAGTTTTGAAACATGAGAAGAATAAATCTAAGATGACATCTCTACTTAATTTAGCAGAAGCATTAATTTAGCAGAAGCATTTCGATGTCAAGCAGGAATGGAAATCAAACCAAAAGTGGATAAAAAACAGGCAGCAACTGAATGTGCTAAAAAACGAAAGAAAGAATATAAGGTGAAGTACCAGGTGAGAAGGAAAGAAATGTGGAAAAAACATAAATATAGTTGCAAGTATAGAAAACTTCTGGAAGAGCCTCATGTTGATCAAGAACAAATGCAGGAATGGTTAAGGAGAGGTGAATTCACATCAAGAAATGAAAGGTTAATATTGGCAGCCCAATACAGTGGGCTACATACATGCTGGTTTATAAAGTCCATTGAACATGTAGGGGAAACAGATATATGTAGGTTTTGTAAAACTGAATTGGAAACAGTTACATACCTTGTTGCTCGTTGCGACTCACTAATGGCAGAAGGGACTGTATACTGAAAGGCATAATAAAGTGGTGAGACAGTTACACTGGAGATTGTGCAAACATTATAATATCAAAGTGGCTGAAAAACACTGGAAACATAAGCCACAAAGAATCATAGAAAATGATGAAGTTTATATCACATGGGATCACCCAATACCAACAGTTTAAAAGATAGGTGCTAGAAAACTGGATATAGTGGTCCAAGAAAAGAAGACAAAAGTAGCATTGATCACTGAAATCACCACACCCAGTGACTACAGTTTCTTGCATACAGAGAGACACAAAGTCATAAAATATCTTGATCAGCAGGCAGAAACAAGAGCAATGTGGAAGAAAGATACCCAGACAGTTCCAATAGTAGTAGGAAGCAACTGGTCTTTTAAAAAAGAATTTACAATTGTATTTAGATATGTTACCAATTCATGTAACACCATACGAATTGCAGAAGGAGTCATTACTGGGCACATTGTGGGTGCTGCGAAGAGCACATTTGGCTAACATCAAAGAGTGAAACAATACTAATTTCATGAACTTGAATTGTACTTTGACTTAGGAATGGGGTCCATTCCTGATTAGAAACCCAAAAGACTTGGAGAAATTAAAAAAGTGAAGAATGCAAGTGAAGGATCAAATTAAATGCAAAAAATATTTTGAAACAGTGTGATAATTTCCACATGTGGGGTAAAGATCTATTATACGAGTATGAATACCATTTGATTGAGTCTCATATGCTCAATGACATCTCACAATACAAGCAAAAAGTGCAAAACACACAACATTTTTTTTCTGTGGCTGTCCCCATGTATCTCCAGTATGGGAGTTTACACCCCATACCCATTTTATTTATTTATTTTACATTTGTTTACCGAGAATGCCCTAAAGGACAAATGTCCTTTTTCAGTGGAGGCCCAGGGAGAAAAGCTCCAATAAAAGACATAACACTATATAACAGAATATAATAGAGAAATTAATTCAATATACATAACAGAGATAGTAGTAATAGTGATAACATATAAGGCAATCCAGTATAGCTACTAATTTTTTAAAAAAACAAAATAGCATAATAATGATTTATACAGAGTACAGTTAAGACAATACAAACAAAAAATTCCAAGAAAAAAACAAAATAGCACATTAAGACTCCCCTGGAGATCAATGCTACATAAAAACAGCATGACACAAATACCAGTGAGTTTATCATTTGCCTCTGGCAGTTCAGCTTAGACCAGCAGATTAAGGAATTTTCAATTACATGCAAATGGGAGTCGCATTCCTTGTAATAAAGCATAGAGAAGAGCAGTGAGCTCTTTGTGGATGTGCTAGTACAATTTTGGAAGTAGTTGCAGGTGCAGGATGTACACTCAGAGTGCTTGGTTATAGTGCTGGGTGTTTTGCCTAGGTATGAAATGTACAGATTCTTGCACTACTTAGATGGGATATGAGAAGATTTTTAAAGGTGATTTTGTTGGATGTGGACTTAATTTCAAATGCCATAGTGCTCCAGATTTTTGGAGTGTAGCTGGGGTTCAGGGAGTCACAAGGACTGTTCCAGATTTTGGTGATGTTGACTAGTGATTTGTTGTTAGATCTTAGTAGGCGATTGTTTGAATACTGGCTTAATATATCTTATAGGGCTGCTGTTTTATCAGGATGGTGAAACATCTGATGGGCAATTGTAAGTTGGTTAAGGGTGAGCAAGCTGGGTAATTCTAAGCAGAATAGTTGTTAAAGAGTGTGGCAGTGATGAGATCAATGGTCTGAATCTGTTGCAAATTTTGCTATTTTATTATAACACCTGATTAAGTTTGGTTAAGTCTGATTTTTTTGAGGTTGGTGAATACTGCAGATGCATAGAGTAAGGCGGAGACTAGGTGGGTTCTAGCAATAGAGGTTTTAGTATTATTGGTAAGGAATGTTTTACATCTGCAGAGAGACCCAAGTTTTTATGTACTCTTTTATTGTCTGGGCAATGTGTAAGTCAAACTTCGTGTTTTAATCCATGATGACACTTAGAAGTTAAGTTTGGGTGATGAGTGTATTGCAGGTATTGCTAGTTGATTTGATTAAGAATTAGGAGGATGGGATCAGTGTTTTTTGTGGGGTAAAACAGCATTAGCTTAGTCTTGCTTGGGTTGAGAATAAGCTGAGCATTACGTATCCAGGATTCCATCGAAGTAAAGGATTCCTGTGTCATTTTTTAAAGTTGCTGGAGTGATGGAGCTGAACAGATGAGGCTAGAGTCATCTGTATATTGCACTAATGTAGCATGGAGGGTGGTTGTATGTAGATTGTTGGTGAAAATGGTAAACAAAAGTGGACCAAGTATAGGTCCTTGTGGGACCCCTAAGGTAACAGGGGTGATAGTTCATTTTTGCCATTTAACTACCTGACCGTGACCTGATAATAGTCCTGAAAATGATCATTGTATATACTGACTTTAAGTTGCACCATTATAATAGTCCTGAAAATGATCATTGTATATACTGATTTTAGGTTGCACCATTATAATAGTCCTGAAAATGATCATTGTATGTACTGACTTTAAGTTGCACCATTACAATAGTCCTGAAATGATCATTGCATATACTGACTTTAGATTGTACCATTATAATAGTCCTGAAAATGATCATTGTATATACTGACTTTAGGTTGCGCCATTATAATAGTCCTGAAAATGATCATTGTATATACTGACTTTAGGTTGCGCCATTATAATAGTCCTGAAAATTATCATTGTATATACTGACTTTAGGTTGCGCCATTATAATAGTCCTGAAAATGATCATTGTATATATTGACTTTAGGTTGCACCATTATAATAGTCCTGAAAATGATCATTGTATATACACTGACTGTAGGTTGCACCATTATAATAGTCCTGAAAATGATCATTGTGTATACACTGACTTTAGGTTCCACCATTATAATAGTCCTGAAAATGATCATTGTATATACTGACTTTAGGTTGCACCATTATAATAGTCCTGAAAATGATCATTGTATATACTGACTTTAGGTTGCACCATTATAATAGTCCTTCAAATGATCATTGTATATACACTGACTTTAGGTTGCACCATTATAATAGTCCTTCAAATGATCATTGTATATACTGACTTTAGGTTGCACCATTATAATAGCCCTGAAAATGATCATTGTATATACTGACTTTAGGTTGCACCATTATAATAGTCCTGAAAATGATCATTGTATATACTGACTTTAGGTTGCACCATTATAATAGTCCTGAAAATGATCATTGTATATATTGACTTTAGGTTGTGCCATTATAATAGTCCTGAAAATGATCATTGTATATACTGACTTTAGGTTGCGCCATTCTAATAGTCCTGAAAATGATCATTGTATATACTGACTTTAGGTTGCGCCATTATAATAGTCCTGAAAATGATCATTGTTTATAATGACTTTAGGTTGCGCCATTATAATAGTCCTGAAAATGATCGTTGTATATACTGACTTTAGTTTGCACCATTATAATAGTCCTGAAAATGATCATTGTATATACTGACTTTAGGTTGCGCCATTATAATAGTCCTGAAAATGATAATTGTATATGCTGACTTTAGGTTGCGCCATTATAATAGTCCTGAAAATGATCATTGTATATACTGACTTTAGGTTGCACCATTATAATAGTCCTGAAAATGATCATTGTATATACTGACTTTAGGTTGCCCCATTATAATAGTCCTGAAAATGATCATTGTATATACTGACTTTAGGTTGCACCATTATAATAGCCCTGAAAATGATCATTGTATATACTGACTTTAGGTTGCACCATTATAATAGTCCTGAAATGATCATTGTATATACTGACTTTAGTTTGCACCATTATAATAGCCCTGAAAATTATTATTGTATATACTGACTTTAGGTTGCGCCATTATAATAGTCCTGAAAATGATCATTGTATATACTGACTTTAGGTTGCGCCATTATAATAGTCCTGAAAATGATCATTGTATATACTGACTTTAGGTTGCGCCATTATAATAGTCCTGAAAATGATCATTGTATATACTGACTTTAGGTTGCACCATTATAATAGTCCTGAAAATGATCATTGTATATACTGACTTTAGGTTGCACCATTATAATAGTCCTGAAAATGATCATTGTATATACTGACTTTAGGTTGCACCATTGGAAGAAAGGGAAGAAAGTATATTTAGAGACTGAGGTTATGCTTTCAATTTTACTCAATCTCAGTAAATAAATAAACAGACATTTAGCTGTAAATAGTTAGTACACAAATGTCTGGTGTGTGACTAGATCAAGTCAGTCTGGCTATATGCTAAGGGGTCAGGCACCATTTGCAATCTAGATGAAACATTACATGTCATTGTTTTAATGTTACTACTGTCCATCAATAATGAGATAATAAGCTTCATTCTGCAGTCCTGTGATTGAATCCCTTGGCCTGGTTTTGTTCCCTGTGTGACTCAGAGCAAGTCACTTAACCAGCCAGTGGTCCTGGTTTGCCCCTGAAGAGAAGCACTTATGTCTAGCGGGTTTAGACATTTAACAAATTAAAAAAAAAATATTAAAGATTTAACCGAAGTGTTATATACTTTTATTATGACCCTTCTTAGTTAACCTTTTATTGTTAGTTTATAAGAAGTGAATGCACATAAATAGAAAAAAAACAACTGAAGAAAGATGCATCACTTTGAGACCCCAAACAAGACTAGCGCTTGAGTTGACTGAATGTCCTGTATTTTTATAACCATGTTTGATCTGACATATAGATGTAGAACCAGTCAAAATATCTGCCAATTATACCAGTATTGTAGACTTTTTGAAGCAGATACAGTAGTTAATCATATTAAATACTGTATGGAAGTAAGTGATAATGTCACCTGCAATATTCCTTCTTGCATATCTCTACAGGTGAGTCTATATTAAATCAGAGAAAACTCACTTCAGTGAATGGCATTTCATTGGAAATGCCATTCATCAAATACTGCCCTTGTGGTGGGCTGTTATATATACCAACTCTGAGATTGCACTACAGTGAGGAAAGGGAAAATTTTCCAGTCTTCACTGTGCAGCGATCTCATTATGAAGAGTTTGACAAACAGCATGTCCGATGTAAGTGCACTGAAAAAGCCATTTGCTGAACTGAATTTTCGATGAACTACTAGAGACCCTTACAGATGATATCTTGTAATGGAAGGTAAATAGCTGAATGATACAATACTTCTGATGGTTTAGCAGTGCATATGATGAAAGGTATTGTTTTATTTTGAGACCAACCTAACTTTCAATAGTTTGACAAAGAATGGCAGAAAGAGAATGGGTCTATAGCCTAAGAGAGTTGAACAGGTTGCTTCCCTGTGGGTCTGGGACTAAATAAATGTGAATCAGTTGACCAGGGAACTGTGCTGTGATACAAACTTCATTAGTTATCAGATTACCTCAAGCAGTTGTAAACTTGAGACACACACACACACACACACACACACACACACACACACACACACACACACACACACACACGCTGTGGGGAGAGGTCCTTTTAGCAGATGTCTTATTCTAGAAGAATGTTAGTTGGCTTCCCTGTGAGATTGCTGATCCCCTTTGAAGTGACCATGAAAAAACATGAATGGGAAATTCAGATAAAACTTTTTTTTATTATTGAGCAAACTTACCACCTGCACTATCCAGTTGGGAGGTTCTACCCATCATTCGTTTCTTATTTATAATGAACTCTGAGGTCAATTAATGAGTAAACTATAGCAATTCTTTTGTTGTAGTGCTACATAAAAGGAGCTTAACAACCACAGATACTTCCTTTGGATTTACAGTAGGGAGTGGTGGTAGAAGGATGAATATATATTGTGCAGCGCAAAGGCAAATACTTTCTTGAAATTTTCACTAGTAATGCAAGGTTCTTCCATTTAAGGGAAAATGAAACACAGAGTACACTTTGTACTACCTGTACCTTGATTAATCTGCTACTGGTAAGCACTGTAGTTATTAAAAGAAACATTGGCTGCTTATTTCTGAGTAAGTAGCTTTCTGTTATTTTAAACCTCATTCATGATCAATTGTTAGCATGCATAATTCTAATAAACAATTGAACACAGCAGTACCTTGCAAACCTACAGCATATCATGGCTAGTTACACACTCCTAGAGTGTCATGGCTCTTACCTAAATCTACTAGAGGTCCTCATCATCCAAACAAACACCTCATTCATGGTAATTTTAACTATCCATCTATAGACTGGGAAACGTATCCTGTTTCAAACTCACATGCACAAGATTTGCAGAACTTTATTAACACGAACACCATGGGACAGATGCAGGCTTCAAACAAAGGATCGAACATTCTTGATCTGGTACTCACCAATATGACAGCATTGCACCCCCCATGTTATGTATTCAATAGTGAGGTCAGATCACAAAGCTGTCTCGTTTGAAGTAAAAATCAACATGGATAACCCAATTAAATCAATGTCAGTTAGGAACTATTCTGAAGAAAACTACATCCAGTTAAGTGACAGTTTCTCAAAATTCCAGGCTCCCCCTAATGCTGAGACTACAGTTATCTATGCAGAATTATTCACTGAGTTCCTATATAAATATGTGAATGGCTGCATAGACATTAACATTACTTACCAAAAGTAAACCCAAGATAAACACTAAAAACAAACCTTACTGGTAGAATCCTTACTTAGCAGAATATAAAATAAAAAAAGAAAACTCATAGCCAATGTGATGTTCCTTTTCTGGAGCAGTAATCAAGGAGCCTCAATCCTTACACTGAGACTGTTGAGGGACATTCCCTTGGAACAGAAATAGATGCACACAGTATTTTCAGATGCAGCTCTCTGCACGAAGTATGATTTCCCTTAAGAGTACACAGGGAACACAGTTAGTCTGGGAATTGGATTTGTCTCTCTCTCTCTCTCTCTCTCCAGACCCCCAATAGGACTTGCCACTGGCACAGCTATAGAGTTGAGCCCTCAGCCAAGTGTTCCAAGCAAAGTCCTCCACCACCCTCTGTGAAAAAACAGTGCTATGTGTCCCTACTCCAAGTAGTTCACACACACACACACACACACATTCTTTGAGAGTTTATTTTCACATACCCACACACACACACACACACACACACACACACACACACACACACACACACACACACACACACACACACACACACACACACACACACACACACATCTGGGAAAGGCTGGCACAGATTTACTAGTTATGCCCAGATTATGAGGTAGTTACACTGCCATCAGAACACTCTAAAGCCAGCTAATCTAAGGCTCTTACAAGGGTACTCAATTATACTGAGTAAAATAAATACTAATACAAATGATAGTGTTTGACCAATGCAGCAAGGCTTTCAGAAGTGGCCACAGTGTCACTAAATAAATATAAGTACTCTCAAAGGTTAAAATATTATCTAAAAGACCAGCCACAATGAAAGGTTTAAATATATTTAATAATAAAAATTAAAAGAACATGAAATATTAAATATCTATTTACAATAAACACCAGAGTTTCAATCACAGGAAATATTAAAAATAATATGAATGTATAGATTCACACAGTTACAGAAAAACAGTACTTAATCTCACTATAGTTTCCTTACTGATCTAAATCTAAAGAATTACTATTCCATGGTTACTTATTAAAGTGATACAAAATGACATGGGTGAGTAGTCTTCCTTCTTTGTCAGGTTTCAATAACAGACTGTTGTGAGACTTCTCTCTCACCTGGTATTAAAACATCATTTCAGTCCTGGATTACAGAATGATATCACGTATATCTAGTCATCAGACTCTGGTTCTGACACTATCCCCTTCCCTAGAAACTGAATCAGAATCTTGCACCCATGTGCCATAATACATAGAGCTTTGCTAAGAAGTGTTATAGCATCTGGAAGCTATTAAACCATTTTCAAATCTTTCACTTTTCCAGGGTAGCAATTAGTTCACCCCTAAGGACAATACAGTAGGATTCCTAATCCTGGTTTTTACAGACATTTTGCCTCAAGCTGTAATCAGAACTGTAAGATATAATCTTTATGGCCTAAACCAGGTAATTTAATTTCAGACTATTTTTAAAAGTTAGCTGGACTAATATTAACCTCTTCTCTTCTAGTATCCTCTGTTACAATATATTAATTTTAACAGTTTCTTTTTTGTCCAGCAGGACTCACTATTAGTACATTTTAACTCAAGTAGCTTTACAAATACATTTTCAGCACAATCACCTGTACATACCAGTTTGATATACAAATGACATATAATTCTTTAGAAACTCCAGTAAGCTGTGCTGGAATATGTTACATATGTTACTGCCCTACATCTCCCAGCATACCTGGCAATACCTCAAATCACCACAGGCCAAATCAAGAAGAGCAACTCCCTTAACGACAAGTGGTCTCTTATACAACTAAATAAGAAACTAAGAGATATAATTAAGTCCAACAAGGCTAACTATGAAATCAGGATAGCCTTACAGGCTAAAGACAATCACAGGGCCTTTTTCGGCTAAGTCTGGAACTGTAAAGGTAGCGTACCGCAGTGTACTGAGCTGGTGGTGAACTGTGCAACCTTCACTGATCAGGACAATGTAGCAAATCTTCTGTCTAATAAATTCAGATCAAACTTCACTCTCCACTCCACCCCAGCTTGTGCAGGTTAAACACCCTACAAATCACTATCCCCAACTATTATCAGGGACCAGGTGCTGGTAGCACTTGCTAAAGACAAGAACTCCAGCTCCATGAGTCCCAAGAACATCACTATGTGCCTTCTGAACAGTCTAAAGCATGATGCATTACTAGCACTTGAGGCACTTATCAACTGCAGCCTTGAAACAGGCACTTATCAACTGCAGCCTTGAAACAGGCAGCATTCCAAGTGGATGAAGGACCGCAACAGTCATTCTATTCCACAAGGACAGACCTTCAACTCACCCAAGGAACTGCAGACTCTTCAGTATAATTGAACCTACAGTTCAATACAACCATCAGGAAACAGTAACTGAATATAAGTAATTGCCATTAGTTCCCACTCGGGGGTGTACATTTTAATTCGTTTTAATAATTGTATGCTTTGTATAAAAGCTGTAATAGTAGTGTCGATTAGAGTTTAAGGAATGTCCATGGGTTTCAGTTTTGGCCCTTCAGTACAATAAGTCTAATATGCAAAGACATGGATCAAATAATCATGGAAATGATAAACAAGGACATTGACAATCACAGCTATTGGAATCATCCAAATTTGGCTTTATTAAGGGAAGGTCATGCCTACTTAAACTGGCAGACTTCTTTGACAGGCTCACCAAGACAATGAATGAGGGCTAACACTGCATACTGTGTAACTTGACAAGGCATTCTGTATAATACCTCACTCAGGCATAGTTGTCAAGCTGTCTGAGCTAGGCATAAATCCCTACATTACTTGCTGCATTGACGGCTGGGTCACAGACAGGGTAAAAGAAGTCAGGATCAGTGAATCCACCTCCATCAAGAGATTGGTGACCAGTGGAGCAGCCAAGGGATCCATGCTGGGCACACTCCTGTATGGCATCTATTTCTCAAAAGTCAAGGCTAATAGTCAAGGCTTTGGCTCACCAAGTTTCCAGATGACTGTAAATTGGGATGTATTACCAAAACTATGGCCTAGAACTATGCCAAAAAATGCATTAAAATGCTCTTTGGGAAACTTTCAACCCAAATTAAAATTACTGCATCAACAAAACACCCCTAAGGTTTGACACAGTAGTAAGAGATCTAGGAACATATGTAGACAGCAATCTGACCTTTCACCAACATGTAGCTAAGATAATAAAAAAAAATCATACAATGTTGTCCAACCTGTATGTAAGAGTGTGGCATCCAGGTCCAAGGATGTTTTACTATGACTCTCTTAGCCATTATCAGACCTATCACTGAATAAAGTGCCCTGTTTGGCATCTATCTAACCAGACACTAGCAAGTAAAACCCACAAACATTTCTCACCAGGAAACTTCAGGGTATGAATATCTGTCTTCACTGATTAGACAGGGGTCCAGGGAAGTAAATAGTGTGGGAAGAAATAGCCAGGAAATTGTTATGGCTAGGCTTGTATAGGCCCTAGGGCTGATAGCCTAGTACCAGCCTATGAACATGTAAAGGCTGTATCTCTGTATTCAGCCTCCTACAGGCTGCTGAGAGGGAATCTTTGCGTGTATTACAGGACTTCCTCAGACAAAGCCCTGATGGATCTTTTGCAGATATGCAAAACAAACAGCACCAGAAACACTAAATCCAGGGATCTGAACTTCACTTGTGACATTAACAGAACATGCCAGAGAGACATATATGTATCCCAAAGGATCCCTGCATTATGGAATAGGCTCCCCATCTATGTAAAACAGAGTTCATCCCTGACCCTAGTTAAATGAAACCTTTACAACTGGATTGTGAAATGTGATTCCACCAGGATGGCTTGTTTTTTGAGTTAGTTCTGTACTTTTTCATGGTGGCTACAGCTGCTTCTGTACAGCTCTTAACATGCTTATATAGGATTTATGTGAACTATTCCACATAGAAACAGTGTCCTTAAGGTTTATGGGGGCTTGACATTTTGTCAGGTTATCACTTAATAGTAATAAGTCAGCCTAAAAGTAGTTTCTGAACATTCCAAGTTAGCTGGGGTTCTGTGTTTTATTTTTACTTCAAAGGAGACCATTTTGTGGTCTGACCTTACCAGGACCAGGACATTACACTACGGGTTGTGCAGCACTTGGTCATATTAGTAAGCACTAGATCCAGTATGTTTGTGCCCCTATTAGGTGTATTGACAATCCTGTCCAGTGAGTTTGTATTTACAAAATCGATGAATCTCTGAGGCTGTACATTTGGTGTCATATATGACTCCAAGTTAATAGTGAGGTAATTAAAGTAACTCATGAATGCAGTATTGGGTTGGATTGTGAGTGTTCCCAGTAAGCATAAGTATGTGTTATGGGTTTTCTGGATCAAAGAGGGTGACATATAGCTTGCAAGGCAGTGCCATGGGATTTTGCCTGTGGTGATTTGAATATAGAGAAGCTCAAATGCATCATCCTGTTTGACAAGCCTCAAGGTATATTTACTTTTGTTGTAAAGTAAGACACCTCCACCTTTAATCCATGTCTGTGTAGTAGCTGGTCTAAATGTGTGGAAGGCATTACAGGCTTGCACTGCCAGTGTGCCCTTTGTGACTTTAAACCATATCTCAGTGACTGCAAAGACATCAGAATTCTCTAGGGTTATGAGAACTTGTAGGGCATGGCGTTTCTTGTTTAGACTACTAGCATTGAGCAGTAACACCTTTAGATTTTCTTAGTTTTGCCCTACTGTGTCAGAAGTTCTTTCCATTTGGCATTGCCTAAAAAAGGAACTATGGGACAGGACAAGGTTTTAGCTAATATTCAAAAACTTAGAGAGGAGAAGTACAGACTATCTTTGGCCAAGCAGCATGATCTGTTGACCATCTCCTTCCTTGGTCACAAATATTGCCCCTCCTTAGAATGACACCAGAAATTAAGCCAGTTATTAAAGTCAGTCATCTTCTGCTTGTGTTGTGGCAACAACTTGGCAAAAATAAAATGCTGCTCAATGCCAGGCTCACACCAGCCTGGGATACATATTCTTAGAGCTCCATGATTCATCTCTTCATATAGTCTAGGGGAGGTACGTCTTAGGTCATTTATACTCACATGGATTATGACTGAGTCATACTGGTACTTGTGGTTCAATGACCTGAATGCATGCCTAATGTAGTGGATCCTGGCCCCTGATAAGCAACTTACAGTGACTTTCTTCTTACTCAGCCTGGCGATATGGACATCAGTGTGTCTCATAAGGGTGTCTCCAATGACCAGAATATTGGACTGTGTGATGGATTCTGGGCTTAGAAGTAGAGGCTCCATGAGATTTGGCTATATGTGTTGATGTGGGTGTTGTTTTGAAAGGTTGCATTCAGGACTGCTGATGCCATTTATTATATGTCAAAGCTGTGGACTGCTGCTTTCCATCTTTCCAGGGCACTTGTTTGGATTTTGTCATTTGTTATATGTACTTCATCTTGGGGGTCTTTGGGGTTACATTTAAGTGCCTCGGCATATGTGTGTCTATGTGTCTGGTTTGAACTTGGTGTGATGGGTGCAGTTTACCAATGACAACCAGATTGACATTAGGAGTGCTTTTTTTGTGACAGCTTTATCTCCAACGACAATGTGTAAAATACATCTTTCACATACTTTCTCAGATTGTTTGAGAATTACCTGGTTGTCAGTAAACATGAGGCAATTTCTGCATTGCCTCAGGATGACAATATCCATCAAGCTGGTAACAGAGATAGTGGGAAAATTCATATCCATGGCAACAGGCCCTTTTATATTGATTAGACAGTTGTGTTGAGAATATAAAGTAATGTCAGGATTATCTGGTTTTCAACTGTGGAGCAGTGCTTGTCACTGCAAACTAGTTGTCCTGAGTGCAACTACATATTGGGGAAATTTCAAGGGTGGTTTTACAGGAAAAATGTCAACTCAAGGTTCCTGACACTTAAGGGGAAATTAGCAAACTACACTCTGATGATTAATGGACAAAGTATTTAGGGAGATATTCTGAAGTTAGGTTAGACAGCAGCTAATCAAGCAGTACTTACTGAAAAGTGAGAATTAGCTTTGTCAAGAACAATGAATAGTGGGGATTTGCCTAATTAGCTACTATTTGGCTATTGCTAGCACTGGTCTCATTACAATTCCAGACTGCTGGGATACAATGCCCCTTTGTTTCTTCTCTCATCTGAAGCAAAACAGTACCCACAGGTTCTCTTGTGATCAACTGTCTTGTCCCAGATGATTCTGGGAATCTGTAGGCTTTTTTTAGCCTTTTCATGATAGATACCTTGAATAACAACCAGACCAGTCAGGAAGGTCCCACACAGACACTCATCGCCCAATCAGAGACAGTCATTAATCAATCCTTCCTGCTCCTTTCTCTCACCAGGAGCAAAATAAAAGCACAAATTTCAAGCTGGCACCTATGAACCAGTTATCAGGCCTTCTGGTGATCAGCATTCTCTAGGAAATAATGCCCCTATGCTCCTTCTTTCATAGGATCATAGGATTATAAGAAGTTATTGGCTATTGGTCCTGAGGCACTTATAAGCCTAGCTAAGAGTTCAGCCCATGTTTAGATGAATCAGCACCCGATGCCCCTGTCCAGCAGGGACACAGGTGGAATCCCAGGAATGTATTTTTTATTTCCCATCCAGTTATCCAGGTTGCACTTAAAAAGGGGTAAAGAGGTACTCTGCTTGACATGGAGAGGGAGTCTATTCCACAGATGGGGTAGTCTCTAGGACACAAATCTGTCCTGCCAACAAGTCCTATTGATGTCACAGATCAGGTTGAGGCCGTGCATGTGGGTTACTTGAGTGGAGCTTGACTTGCGAATATGCAGCTGTCCCAACATGAGGAATAGTCCCAAGGTGACTACTGACAGGCAGAATGTGGGTTGTCCAATAATCAGTGGTCTTGAACCACAAGTTGTAGATTTTAAAGGTAAGATGGAAAAAATGGGTTAATATCCTATGAGTTTCAGTGTGCACTAAGCAATTAGATGCGAAAGAGTGGGGGCAACTTAAGCTTTAGCTATCTAAGGGGATAGACACTCATTTTAAAAGAGCAAGATAGATTGAAAGGGAGTGGGCACTTTGTATTCTGGCTCTATCGAATACAGTGAGATGTCCAATAAATTGAAATAGCTGAAGGGGAATGACTTCACAAAATGATAATTTTATGCTTACTGACAATAGCCAATGAAAGAGGACAGGGGGGGAAATATGTGATCAAATTAACATAAATGGCAGGGAAATAGAGAGATAGTTGAGCTTAAAACCACAGCAACAGGGTGGAATGATGGGGAAAAATTTAATTTCTGTGTGACTCACAAGAGACACAGCTCTAGTCTTTTTCCTAGTCTAAATATGCAATTGAAAGCAGAATATAATTTAAAACACAGTGCAATGAAAATGCACCACACTATACAAAACAGAAGTGGGCAATGAAGCAATACAAATTACAAGAAAGCAGTATAAGAAAAGCAAACTAGCCTTTTCCTCACAGCAGTCTATGGCAGCATCTAAAAGATCTTTTCCAGTAAAGTCACATTTGCTTATGTCTCCCATATTTGTATATGTCTCCCATCCCACCATTCTGCGTCATTAGCCTGTAGCATGGTTGTGAGGACAGTCCAATGCGGTACTACATGTCTTCATGCAGAAGTCCTGGTTTGGGCTATCTTTGAATTCAAAAGGTCTCCATGAGTTGTACAGCATAACTTTTATGAACTTAGCCCAATACCATAAGAAAAGAGATGTGTTTTCAGTTTACAAACATTATTTCTCAAGCATGAACTGTATAATTAAGAAAGGTATTATCAAAATAACTAAAGCATCATTTGAAAATAAATTAGGGCAAATGAAGGATAAAAAGCACATTGTAAATATGGAAATTCTCAGATGGCCTAAAAACAATCTGTAGGCCCATTAGAAATGGACAGAAGGTAGATATATGAAGCCAAAATATGGCTGATACAATGAACATTAGTAGTAAAACAGGTAATAAATATAGCCAGTGTAACTCACCTGAAAAAAATGGGAAAAGAGTTAAAACTATCTGATTTTCAAAACAAATATTCAAACTGTTAGGGTAGTTCTTAAAATATTAAAAGGACATTCAGTATGGGCTCAGTTCTGATGCCTAGATTTCTGTTATCTGCTCTTAATGAGGACTTAGTTTATCCTTCTTGATAATAATAGGGATGAATACCCCAGAACAGAAATAATTTGCTGTGGTACCATTAAACAAAGGAGAAAGCAATAGCCAAATTGAGAACCGTAGACTAATAAGCTTAACATCAGTCTTAGGGAAAGTGTTTTTAAAGATGTTTGTTAAGTTTATTGCAAACTGCTAACTGCTGCAAAGCCATAGTGGGCATCACACAACATCGATTTTGAAACTGATGGTCCACCAGGACAAAGGGAATGGAATTATATAATCTGGAAGCATGGCTAACAATTTAGGATTCACTCGCCTGGAAGTAAAACTAAGCCTTGCAAAGACATTTGATAAATTCCCATAATGAATTTCAACATCAGCCTTGTATCATAAACTTGGTTAAAGAATAGTTATTACCTAGGATTCTAAGTGAACTTTCTCAGAAGAGAAAAGTATTAAATTGGAATTAGCAGGTCCACAGCTCAGCCCTGCTATATTTAGTGTGGAGTTTAACTCTTTCCATAAGTCATCTTTGAGTTAGACATCAAAGTATGCGGATGACTATAAACTAGGTCTGATATAACATCAGACTTAGAAATACTGAAATTAGTCAACCACTTAGAAGTTTGTACCTAGGCTAAAGCAATTGGTATAAATTTTAGCATAAATAAATACGAATATTTTTTTTTTAAGACAAGCTGTTAATGGTAAAGTAAGATTTAATAATATAATCTGAAACAAGCAACAAGTACAAGGGATCAGTTTTAATAATTTCTGAGAATTTCATGTTTAAGGAGCATGCACAAAATATAAGGAATGAAACAAGTTAGATTGCTGTTTAAAACTACAGCAGCACTAGAGGTGTAAACCTTTGATAAACTGAATTCAACACCTGTAATTCCTACTTTAGAATATATGTCTCCATTCTGTGGTTATAACATCACTCAAATAAATTTACTGGAAGCAGTGAAATAAATGTACTGGAAGCAGTTCAATGAAAATTCACCAAAAATATACAAACTCCGAATAACCTGTCTTATTCAGAAAGAGTAAGAAAGTTAGAACTTTACAACGTTGCTTGCAGGTTATTAAGGGGCAAGCTACATTTTGTATATTATAGGTTCATAGCTATTCAAAAGCCAATAAGTCTAATGACCATTCTTGCCTTTCTAGTACCCTCCTTCAGGCATGATCTCCTTTCTCCAAAAGGAGCATTCCAGTCAGTTCTAGATTAAATTTGTGGATGCCCACAATGATGAATACCCACCCAGTCATCCAGTTTATGTTTAAAGGAATATGTGTTACACTGATTAATATGCAAGACAAGTTTATTCCAGAGGTTTGGGGGGTACTGGGTTATAAACCTGTCCCTCCATCATGAAGATTGCAATTCCTGGCTAAAATACTGGCCTGGCAGAGACACAGGTGGTCCAGGACAATCTGGTCTTTCATGACATGGTAAATGAGAAGAGATCTCCCCTCAGAAGTCTATAAGGCACTGACTAAAGCAACAGGGCTTCTATCCTCTCTTGGTAGCTTAGGAACTTTAGGCATGTGATCCTTTTCTTCTTGTTTGATATGCTTAGTGGGATGCATACCAAATGGGGAATTCTACTCAAAAAAGTGGCTTGATCAATACTGAATATAAAGGAGTGATTACCTCTTTAGAACTTGATGGCATTCCTTTGGCAATTAGCTGGGCTAAATAAAATGATTTCCTGACAACTGTTATTAAATGATGGTCAAAAGAACGGAAACTAACAAGCAAAGTACTTAGTTCTTTAACTACATTTTTGATTGGTAGAGGTGTGTATGCTGAGTGAAAGGATTGTCTACTGAATGTGATACTACTACACTTTTTAGCCTTTAGTTTTCACCCCTTACTAGTACACCAATAGTTTACTAGGGCAAGTTCATTCTAGGGCATTCAGGTGTCATCACGTGATTTAACAATAACCCTCAGTTCACAATCATTAGCAAACTTTGTTGGCCAGAGTTTTTAGCTCTCTGCTTGATAATATGAGAGATAAATACCAAAAAGGAGAGGTCTGAGTATTGATGACCGAGGGACACTGTTGGCCACATTCATATTTTCTGATGAGGCACCAGGAACTTGTACTATGTGTATTCTGTGTTTCAGCCATTCTGCTATCCTTCTTACCATATATGCAGCTGTTTTATGATGACAGCATGGGGATAGGTTTCAAAGGTCTTAGCCAGGTCAAGATACACTGCGGACACATCTTGGCCACCATCTACAGCCTCCATAACTATTTCAGAGAAATATATCAGATTAAATGAACAGGATTAACCCTTCACAAAACAGAATCATTAATTGTCTAGTCTAACAAGATTCTTGATATCACAGTTTATGAGATCAATTGTAATATATTCCATGGCTTTGCAGATAAGGCTTTTAATGCAGATATGTCTGTTTCTGGACAGAACACAATTGTTCTTCAGATAAATGTAGTTACTGATAAGTTCATCAGTACTGTGCAGTAGAAGAAAAATGTGATTCTATCAGAAGATGACATTTACACCTAGATAAGCAGGATGTAAAAGTGCCAACTTGTTTTGTTTACTGCAAAACCCAGGGCTTTGCATATGTTTTCTCAAGACAGTCTTTCAGAAGCCTCAAGATGACTTCAGGCTAATGCACTTTGAAGTTCCGACTCGAGAAGAACTTATATTTCTTTACCTATATTTTAATTAATTGAGGTTATTAGAATGAACCATGTTGTAAACATTAAAACAATAAACAGACAGAAGGGAGAGCACAATTGTATGAAATATTGGATTAACACAATAAGAATAAACAGACTCAATAATTATTATGCTTTCTGGCTGGATTAAGATAAATTTTAAATTATGGAATTTAAGAGATCTCAAAATAAACCCTCTGACACTCATGGCCAAATCTTGTAAAGCAATGAATTTCTAAGAAAAAGTCTGAATTAAATAAAATAATTTC
This sequence comes from Protopterus annectens, assembly GCF_019279795.1. NCBI lineage: Eukaryota > Metazoa > Chordata > Ceratodontiformes > Protopteridae > Protopterus > Protopterus annectens. Next base: position 1,686,222,941 of record NC_056743.1, read on the forward strand.
TAGTAATGCTTTTCACATACAAGTCAATGAACTCAGCACAACCACTCATATGACAAAATGATCTGTCTGGAAGCAACATAGGAGGAGAGGAAATATTACTTGCAAAGATAAAAGACAGATTTTATCTGGTGCAAATGCTTAAATATTTTAAACACAAACCCAGCTACAACAGGAAGCCAGTACAGTTTCCACAGCACACGGGAAGCTTGGCTGGTGTATGTAATATCAGTCAGCACCCTGGCTGCAGATTTCTGCACCTTTTAGGAGTAGATGAGATCATTGTCACCAAGTCCAAATAGAGCAAGTTGCAGTAATCTAAAGGGCAAGAGAGTAGTGCAAAGAATCAGTCAGGCATGGTCTAAAGATCAAATCCACCTGGGAAATAGGCATCAGCTAATAATAAGATGATCCAACAGCTGATGCTTAGACCTTCACTATCAATGAATCATCAATTACCTTTTCTGTATTCTGCACACAGTGGCATGAACACCAACCTGCACTCACCATAAAGGATGAGAATACAAAAAGGAGAGGAAACATTGACAGATGCATAGTGCATGCCCTAGTGAATCCTAACACTTTGATGACTTGAATTTAGTTAATTAAATTTTGTGCATGGATTTATTGCTTCCAGTCTTCCAGTATAGTAAAATCAAACACATGCACCTGAAAGAAAGAGAAGTTTAGCTTAATGTCAGCAGCACAGGAGTGATATTAAATGCCCTCTACCTCTTATAAAATCTCTTAAAGATAGTACAAGTGCTATGAATAATAGTTCAAGGAATGGCCTCTGTAGCAATCTGCAGACAAACTTATAGCAAGTGGATGACTTAATACCCCAAACTAACTGCTGAGATCAGTCTAAGTGGGATGTGGAGGTCTGCCTAAGTATTGCAGATGTAAGTCTGCAGTCAGTTAATCAAGATGTCATGATCATCTGTGCTAATAACTGAAGAAATAACTGGAAAGACCATTACTGATAAACCTCTGAGCCCTCATCCTTAAGGGGCCCATGGTCAGTCTAATAAGGATGGTTGCAATGGTATGTTGAGATCTAAAACTAGACTGCTATTGATCTAGGAAGTCACAGCCTGTCAGGTATATAAAGTTGTGTATATTTTCCTTTTTCAAATTAGCTAGCTTGATGTATCTAAGGAAGGCTTCTTCAGGACAAAGGTAACTAAGACAACTTTTTAAATACATGGAAAAGACATCATTTTGAGAGAATTTCAAATTATTTTGAAAATCTCTTGTCCCAGAACTTAACGATGCATTTGATAAACATTGTTTTGGTCTGAGGGCCAAACTTTAGTATGTAGAATGTTGAATCATCCCAGTCTCCATGACAACCTCATGGCTGGCTCACGAAAGCGGAACACAGTAAACATTAGGGAATTCAGCAACCAAGTCACAATAATGTGCAATGGATGACTCTAATGGCTGTCAGGGAACGGAATAGCTGAAAGCAATCTTATCAGCAAAAAAATCATGAAATCTCTTCATATTATGAGGGTGACTAACATTTATGAGTTGATAGGTTAGAATATATGACCTATACAGGACTGAGAGAAGCATGATAGCATTTTTTGAAGCTAGAGGACTCTCACCAGACATGAAAAGTGCCCTTGTCCCTGAGGTTTCTGAGTGGATGACATAAAAGATGACCATTTTAACATTGTTCTTCAGAAAATGAATAATTTTTGATGCTTGCATCAACCTGCATTGTATTTACGTGACTCATGAATTTCATGATAAAATCCTTTCTTGGCAACCTGAGGAGATAAGGGATAAACATGTTGTGGAACAACATGACCCAAAGCAGCTGTAATAGTTTTGTTAGAAGCTACTGTAAGCTCATCTCTGCCATTAGCTGGGCTTCTGACCAAAACTGATCCATCAGGTGTAGTAAAGTGCCACATGAGATCTTCCTCAAATCACTTTAACAGGCCATCTAAAGACCATGTGGAAAAGTATTTGGAATTCGCAGTTTGAAGTTAACCAAGAATTGGGCCACATATGAGACACACTTTACAATAGCATTTGAGGTAACCAGACCAAGATGGAAGATGAAGTACAGTCAGGGTCTTTAAAAATGTATGGAAAGAGAACCTGTTTGACTGAAGTCTAGGTCCTCCATGAAGGAAAGGACCCTCATGGAAAGTTGGACTCATTCTTCACTGACCCAGGCATTAATATCACCCAAGATTAATCATGTTGAATTATTATGCATGATGTCTAACAGGAGGAATGTAAACCCTCAAAAAATAATATCCCAAGTAACCAGATGAATGCAGTACAAGCAAGCATCTAGAATTAAGTTCTATAGCAAGGACATGTCTGAAGGAGTTGAGCACTGTGGTGGCCTAGTGGCAAAAGGTCTCTCTATCTTTCTCGCTTTCTCTCTCTCTCTCACTCACACACAATTCCAGGGTCATAGGTTTAATATGCACCTCTTTTCACTGTCTATGTTGAGTTTTGCATATTCTTGCTATGATTGTGTTAGATTTATGATGGCATTACTGTTTCCACCCAGTCTTTAAGCATGCCAGCTGATTGGCTATGACGAATTGCCCCTACATGTGCTGTATTTATTCTTATCCATGAGGTTTGATTTGATTTGTGGCTCAACAATATCCATGAAGAATCAGTTCACGTAGATGGTTAAATAAATAAAATATAAATAAAATTAAAAATTAAAGTTCATACAATCACAATTAACTTAGGGTATTCTAAGCAGTGTTTAAAACAAATAACTACACCACTACCGCTATCAGCTCAGTGAGAAATCTAAGTAACAAGGCAGACATGAGGAATGTGTCTCAAGATGGAAACCAAAATCTGGGTATAGCTTGTTTATATTTGAGAGTTATATAGTCAAGTTTCTCTCACTGAGTATCCTAGTGATAGATTGTGTAAATTCATTAAGTCAGGACTTCCAAGTCATATCATGGATAATGGATGGGGGAACACTTCACTATACAGAGAGTGGAATTTCCACATTCTCCACGATAATTCATTCTTGAAGTTAATGCTGATAAGTAGTCCACAGTCCCTGCTGTTGTGGAAGATAAAGTTCCCCACATAGGGTACAGAGTGTATTGCCCTCCTCTGCAAAAATGTTTATTTTGTGTATTTACACTGTGTTGGTTACAAAACAGACAAGTAGAGATGCTGCTGTCCTGAATTGTTGTCTTGTCGATGGATCAATGGCACTAGCTTGATCAGCTTGAGATTAACGGGTTAGTTGCAGATAAAGCAGAGAAGACCCCTCAATTCTTGACAAGCAAGGTCTTTATTATAAATGCAAAGGTAACAATATGAACCTCATTCATTATTATATCATTACTATAGAAAGTGTGTCCCAGATGGAGCTGAAATTAATAACAGAGCTCCATCCAGACTGCACAGAGGAAAATTCTGAGCATATCTAAACAATCCTGTCTAGGTTTGCGATTTGTTGTGGAGTTGACTGATAAGAGCAGTTTTATTTGAATTTATATTGCATTTGTTATCACTATTTTTAACTGTTTGTAGGTAGGAAGAGACTGCTTATTAACAAGCTTTACTTTGATTCATATTTTGTTTCTTTATTTTTAGTTTCACTGCTGGTTGTGAGAAAGGGATAGGTTTTAGACAGGCAAGCTCTAGCCACCCCAAGGGGACTAGACAGCTATACATTTACACAGACTGCACAGAGGAAATTTCTGAGCATATCTTAACAATCCTGTCTTGGTTTGTGATTTGTTGTGGAGTTGACTGGTAAGAGAAGCTTTATTTATTTTTACTGTTAAAAGGAGTTGCAACTGCGAGCAATAGTGAGCAGAAGCTACTGCACACATGCAACTTAAAGAAATTACAACTTCTGACTGGCTGGTAGAACTTGTATGTTCAGAGCAACTTTATTGTATTTTATTATTTAGTTGGATATTGCTGGTATAATTTTTGTCATAGAAGTTGATTTAAGATCCTTTGACTTCTTTGCTATTGACTTTGTGTATTTTTTTTCCTTTGCAATAGTTTATTAATTTAATGGATTCCTTAAATGAATATGCAATTAACGATTTGCTAATGCACGCGTATCTTGTACAGTGTAATAAATGCTATGCATACTTAAAGATAACAGATGAAAACACTGGTGATCTTTGCTCCTCATGTCAAAAGTTGAATGATTTGCTTACCATTGTTTGAAGCAAATCTCGACTTAATGATGATTGCACATGTGCAATTGGCATGGCTTGGAGAACTGTTGCATCATATATCAATGACTGGACTGATGAACTAAATAATTTTAGGCATAGAACAGATAGAACCGATTTAGGAAATGATGCATCTGTTTTCTGCAAAGAACATTCAACCCCTATGAAACATGATGATGCCCCTGAGAACTATGGAATTGTGGATGCAAGTACTCAGCAATCTGAGGATCCAGTTTGTTTAGAAGGAAACTAAAAAAAAGAAAGAAAGGAAGAAGTTCTCAACAAATAACAAGGAAGAAAAAGAAACTGATTAATGACTGTAATGGAAAGATAATAAATAGTAAAAAAGATTCTGCTCTGTTATGTAACACACTGGTGACAGGTAAGGGAATGAAGATATCTGTCTATCAGAAAACCCTCAGTCTACAGAAGAGGGCATCACCTTTCCAATGGAAAAGGTAGAAAAAAAGAGGCAAGGGGCAGGTGAAAAGGAAGAAATCAAAATTGAACTTGGAAGGATTGAAGAACATTACTGTAAGAAAAAAGAAGAGAAAGGCAGATGTTGACTACATGGCTCAAGCTGTGGATGTACAATGCCAGCTGGATGAGAATTTAATACGCAGTGAAAACAGTGGAATTAATAAGACTAATAGTGATGAAGATCTATCATTTGTAACAATTGATAGAGCAGAAATTACTGTATTAGAAGCTGAAGATTCTTCAGAGATGGTCAGCAAAGATATTCTTGCAATTGGAGATTCAGTTATAAATGGAACTGAGACTTATATTTGCAGAGATGATAATGAATATCGAGTAGTGTTATGCTTGCCAGGGGCAAAAATAGAAGATGTGAAATAAGCCTTGGAATGTTTTAATGTATGGAAGTATGGATCTGTTTTTATTCATGTACAAATGATGTCATTAACAAAGATTCTCTGACTGTTAGTAAGGAACTGACAGCCCTCCTAGATAGTCCCCTGGATTTACTAAACTTCTGTGCAGGACTAGCTTAGTCCTGCATGGAAGCGCCCATTTAGGAGCAGGATGGCAGCGCACCATGCATATTAATAAGGTGAGCTACCCGAGCTCCTAGGCTTACACGGAGCATGTATGAGTGCAGGGGATGTGTCTGAAAACAGAGCTCTCAGAATAAACACTCCCCTGAAATGTAGAGTGGTAAGAAATGAGCGAGACCACTCATAGGTGTCCGCATATCCCCACCAACAGTTCCTCATGTGTACAACAGCAACAGTACATAAAAATGAAATGAAGAAACCCCTTTATTTTTTTTTTTTAAATCCGAGTTTAGCTAACCGTAGGTGCACGGGTGTGCCCATCGCTTAGCTATGGTTAAAGCAGCTTAAAAGGCTGAAGAGGATAACAAGGAAGATATATGCAAATGAAGCAGCACAGCAATAGTGTAGTGGGCAGAGCATTTGCCTAATGAGCAAGCATTCCTGGCTCGAGTCCCATTTCAGCACAGTCTATTCTACATGGCAAAGCATGTTATAACCAATATTTTTGTTGCAAAACCCACTAAATAACATATATTTATGAACTGGAGTACTGAAGGAAATGCACACTTGAAGTGTCAGTGTCATAATGAATAAGGCACTAGTAAGCAGGTTTAAGCACAAATAAGCAGTAGTGAGCATATGTAAGCACTAGTAAGTGTGTTTAAGTGCATTTGCATTTGGGTAAGCACTGCCTACACAGGTTAAGCAATGTAGAAGTTAACTGAGTATAAGACACTGTAACCAGAAGTTAGCATTTCTTACCACCGCGCAAACATGCGTGACCCCACTTACAACTACTTTAAAGTGCCTTAAGCACTCTGTATCCAACGATCCGTGTTCTGCCCAGCAACAAAATCAACAGCCTCTGCAAGGCTCGAACCCAAGACCCTGTACACTAGGGTCACATAAATTAACCATTAAGCCATCATAGCAGTATATAAAATTGAGGTTTCAACAAACAAGTCCTGACCATAGGAAAATCAAACTGAACATGTGAAAGTAATCTATGTACAGTGTGATGTTGTATAACCTGCTACATAACATAAATATGTGAAGTGAAGTACTGCAGTAATGCCAGATGTGAGGTGTTATTGTAATAAAGTGTTGACGTCCCCAGGACTTCATACAGTGTACGTACATGAATCATGGATACCAGACACAGATATAACATGTAACAAATAATAAATCAATGCCAAAAGGAAATTATAATGCTAATTAAATATTAAGCAATGCTAAGCATTGCACAGCTCAGCTTACTTGGTGTAAGCTATGTGTAGGCTGGCTAACTCAATCTGTCCAGTGGTACCCCCTTTAAGCAATGCCAACATTAGGTAAGCAGGTGTGCCCATAGCTTAGCCTTTTCAAAACCATCCAAGCATGGTAAAGTGCAGGAAAATGGGTGAATTTAAACCCTACAGGTGTGAATACTTCACATAACTGGTTGCAGCTCCCTACTGTAGACAGAATGGCTGGAGTTGGGGAAGACACTCGATTCAGAGCACAGCACTGGAGCACCCAGAAGTCCAGATTCATGGTATGGCCCTGGTAAAACACCATGAGCAGATTCTACTGCAGGGCCAGTACCAGGGCTCTCAGTATAAAGTGGAGGCTTGGGATAGTCTCGCCCATGACCTCACCAGTGCCATTGGTATCCCCCGGACTGGTGAGCAGGTCAGGCATCACCATGCTGACCTGAAGTGGTGGAGGAGGGATCTCTTGGAGCAGTGGATCCAAGAATCAAGGCAGATGGCCAGTGCCCCAGCACTAAGTACTCATTCTACTACATAGATAATGCTTGCCTAGCTTGTATATACTATGCATAGGTAATGGATAAATATCACTGTATTTCTCTGACAGCTGGAGATGAACAGGCTGCGAACCAGCAAGCCCATGCTGTTAGGCTGCAAAGGCTGTGTCGAGAGGCAGGTTAGTAATAATCTTGCATGTACTGTCATAACAAATAAATATAACAGTTCTAGAAAGTGTTGTACCAGTATAAAAATCTATTGTGTATGGGATGTACTGAATAAACTAGACAATATGGCAGGAAGACTGTCATATAGGTTGTGTGGAATAAAGGTATAATATCTTGTGAATAAAGTATAACCCCTGGAGTGCTTGTGTACATTCTGCTGTCACATGTTGTTGTAGTGTTGCATTCTATAAATAGTACTGTTGTAATAAGCGGTGTTACCCACACTGTTGAATGCACAAAAAATGTGTAGGAAGTTCAGTATAACAATGCTGGAAGTCCCAAGAGGTATTGTACAAATGAAGGAGACTTAGACAGAAAATATTGGTATACTTCACACCAATTCCCTGATAGCACAGTGTACTGCGATGTCAACTGTAATATTTTTACCACAGACAGCAGGGGTTTGAATCCTGGGAGTGGTAGTAAGTTGTATGCATAATCATACCCCACAACCGTACAAAGTCTGTGAGAATGTTCAGATAGAAAGCAGTATGCATAATTAGACCCAACTGTGCAGAATTTGCTAGAATGTTCAGATAGTAAGTTGAAAGCATAATCATAACCATCAACTGTACAGACTGTGGCAGAATGTTCAGGTAGTTAGCTGTAGGCATAGTCATACCCCTCAACTGTTCTGATCTGTCCAGCATGTCCAGATAAATGGCTCTAATCTGCTGCCAGATAACCTGTTTCCCTGACAAATCAGTGTGATGATCCGAGAAATCTAGGCAGCTTATACTGACATATAACTGATAGTCAGACCTGAACATAGTCAGAGAATGTATATGAAAATAAACCTGTCATTGTAGCATCTCACCCAAAGTGTATGACAGCTATTCTCAAAATATGTCACATTAACACCTGCATCCTGTCAAGCCTTGACCAGAGTGTGTGCAATAACAGATTGTTAGGTATGTGTATAACATCAACATGGAATCTGGGAGTATGTGTAGAAATTGTCAGGTAGTGTTAACAGTGATTTCCTCAACAGCTATAGCATGTAGGAGGTTTAGACTATATGTAAGATACAGTCAATGTAGATACTAATCTACAAACATACCATTGTGCAAAGTAAGGACATTGGGTAGTGTAATAATACATATAAGGGACAGATCACTGCAGTAACTAAGAAAGTTGTGAAAACTACAGGGGTATATTAGTTGTTAATTGAACTCTCTCTCTCACCCCCACCATATGTGCTGCAATAACCTAATTACACACCTCAATGGGTATGTACACTCCAAACTTTTGTTGGAACATATGTCCTATTGGTTTATAAATATTCACATTTGGTTCTATGCATGTGCCATGTTAAAATACTCCCATATTGGTGGCCTTTTGCCAACAATGAAACCTGCATGCTGTTGTAATGGCCACTGTTGTCCCATATATGCATGTGTTCTGCTCGCTCTGCAACTGTTGTAAATCTGGTGTCTTGGGTTAATGGGAATACCTATGCATGCTGTTATATCTAATCCTGAATGCCGTTGACTATTATTAACTGATGTCTTCCTTAATACTGCAACACCACAGCTCATATGGGAAGGCTGGTGTCAGCGGATCCACCTGTCCCACCTCAGCTGGCCATAGCACCAGGCACCAGCATGTCTGGGGCATAACTTGAGATCTCTTCCTCTGTTGACCCTGCACCACCTTTGGGTGGAACCACTGCAGGGGATGGGGCTAGGCCCCCACCTGGGAGCGGGGGCAGAGAGGTACCTGTCACCCACTGTCAGGTGTGGGCAGTGGTGCATAGCGAGCTCGACAAGGAGATTTGAGACAAGCTACACCAGCTTGAGGGCTGCGTGGCACAATTATAGGGTGAGCCTGCCCCTCCTACCCAGCCTGCAGCACAGCCACCTTTGGGGCCGTGAAGGTGCAGTGGTGACTGCCCATGGGTGGGGACCTCAGTCCCACTGTGTCCATTTGAGGGCTCATGGGCTTGCGACTTTCAAACACCCCTCCCAGTCCAAGGTGTTTACCCCCCACATGTGTCATATACCTCCCCTGTATGCGTCTTGTATGTCTTGTCTGTTAACCTACCCAACCTACCTCCCCAAATATTCCTACTATCCCTCCCCAACATCCCACCCTCACCTGAAAAAAAGAAAAGGGCAATCTGTTCCCAAAAAAAAAAAAAAGAAAAACTCGCCCCATACATAGCTGTCTATTTCGCTCACGTGTCCACTGAACACATGTAATCTGGTCTAATTGGCAGCACAACTTATTTTTGTTGTCCTCACCCCCACGCTGGGGTTTGAGTATCCAAATCTACCTCCAAATTCAGTGTATATGCACAGCTGTTGCTGTAGAAGAAATGGACAGCTATGGACCTTCCCTACACCCTTACTGCACATCCCTGGCTATTTTCCCTACTGTCTTTCCCTCTTTGTGCCCATTTTTTCACCACTTTCATATTAACCCATTTTTTCTTTTCTTTTAAAGTAATTAGCGCAGGGGTAAGCAGGAGTAAGTCCTTTTAAGCAGCAGTAAGCGGGTTTCAGCCTGTTTGAGCGGGGGTAAGCAATGCCTACACAGGTTAAGCAATTCAGAAGCTAACTGAGTGTAAGAAACTGTAACTGGAAGTTAGCAGTGCTTCCCTCCACGCAAACCCTCACAAACCCACTTACATCTGCTTTAAAGTGCCTTAATCACTCTGTATCCAATGGCCTGTGTTCTGCCCAGAAACAAAATAAACAGCCTCTGCAAGGCACAAACCCAGGGCCCTGCACACTATACACAAAGTGATTTACCACTAAGCCATGCCAGATATACATAAACCTGATGTTTTCAGAAACATAACATCCAGCCCAGTCATGCAACAGTACAGAGAATGTATGCCATCATCTAGATGTATGTGTGTGTGTGTAAATATATTAATATCTAAACAGATACAACATATCTATATATGTAAGTATATATATATATATATATATATATATATATATATATATATATATATATATGAACATATATACATGCAAATGCCTGCATCTACACATATATATGTCAACACCTATATTCCTACATATACACAGCAAGTTACATATATGTACACAGCTATATATCTCTGTAGGTATATACGGACAATAGTTATAAATATGTAAGCAAATATATATACCTATATAGGTATATATGGCCATACATCTGTACATAGCAATGGTAGATTAACAGAAACATATATGTCCACATGCACCATTAATGGGGTTGAGAGGCCCCAAACAATATACGTCTTGTACGAATTGGCATACCCCCCCACAGCCAAACACGTCCACCCTGCAATACACTACCAAGTGTTGCAGATCCCATAACCAAGACCTGACATAACATGGGCACATGATGCTAACAGTACTATTCATAACATGTCATGCAGTATCATGCAGTACAGTCTGGCTCACATAGGATATGTAAAATGTGGAAGCTATCAACATCCCCAGGATACATATACACAGTCACATATATGCAGATACAGATATATATATATATATATATATATATATATATATATATATATACGACACAAAAGCATTCAAAATGAATTGAAGAGATAACACTGGGAACTTTTGTATAATTTAGCACTTTTGTCTTTATTATAAAGACTTCTTCAGAAAGACATGTTTCATTATAATAAGCAACCATTTTAGCATTGTTTAAATACAATATTTTGAGCTGTTTATTTAAATTACCATCACAGTTCTTAACCAATAATACTGTGAGACCAGTGGTCCTGCAAGGAGCTGTGTACATCTTCATTATCATTACAATAAAGAGGTGATTCAGTTACCAGTAGTCCTGAAGGGTGCTGTATGCATCTTCATTATAAAATAATTTAATTCAGTTATCCAGGGGAAAACCTGTAGTGCCATGTGTCTGGGGATACAACAGCAGTGGACTGCTGGCAGGCATGGCAGTGTGGTATATGTATATGTGCATATGTATCTCTATCTGTATATGTGTAGACATATACTGCTCTGTATATGTATATTTCTGGGTGTGTATATGCATATCTATGTACATATACCCACCCATCTATATATGTTGATATGTACATGTGCAATTATCTATACTGATGTCTGGATAATCATATGTACATATATAATCACCATATGTCCTGAACATGGAATGTAGTCCTACTTCAGCCCTTATATTCCCACCTTCATAGTACAAGGAGATGTCAGGCATGTACAGCAGGTATATTATCAGACTATTGCTACTGTAATAGGGATTGTCTTCACAGACATGGTGTGTGTGGGAGGTCACATCTGCTTTTCACATGTGCGCCATTGGCTACTGGCAGACATCCTAAGGACATCATAGTATAGTACCGCTGCAAGCACATAATGCTCCTGTGGACTACAGCAGAGATATTGGCCAATAGATGTGGACATTCTGACACACTCTATACAGTCCAGAGGTATACACAAAATCCCTTAGTGCAGAACATATGGACCAAGCCTGACAATATGCATGTTAACAGCCATGTAGATGGGTATAACACGTAATGACTGGTATACATTCACCCCCCCATAGGTTATGCACTCACACACCTGTGTCTGTCCTGACACATAATTACTGCTGGTACAGAGGAGCCATGTCCACATACTATCCACTAGATATTGACATACATCTGTACAGCCTCCCATCGCTCTGTCTGACATATGTGACTGTTAAGGGAGGCCCGGCAGCAGTACATTTGGAAAGTATCTGGACATGACACCTCACTGGGTAAGTACACTAAGCTGCTAGACATTTAACAAAGCATTGTGCAGACTACAGGCAGACTGGCCCAACACTGGCCTACATCTCCTATGGGGGAATGCACATGTACCTGCATATATAGTAGGCTCTACAGGTATGTCACAGCACAGGTTAAGATACACCTGTGTGAAAGTGCATAACCACAACCAATGTGAACACTGCCACAGCCACATATGGTAAGCTAGCATAATATTACAGTATATGGACTATCTGTTCAACACCATCCTCATATGTGCCACTCACACACTCACCCTACATATACTGGGCCACTACACAGTGTGGTCTGATGCCCGTCTGTGGTATAGGACATGTGTGTGTATGGCCCTACAAACAAGTAAGCCAATATGGTAACATACAGTGGAGCAGCATGTAACATCAGATAGGATGGGACCTAGGACGATGATGTCTACCACAGTCTGTACACAAGCCAATGTAAATGTTAATAATATATACAATGTCGGCATTTACCATAAGTACACAGACCTCAGTACTGTACAAACAACCACAGAATGTCCAGTTTATGTCATCAAATATAACCCCTACTGTACATAATATGTAGCAGTCTGATATCTCACTGGCTTTTTATCAGATATAATGACATTAATGATGGTGTACAGCACATATGCACCTCTTAATGCACAACATATGTACAAAAGTTGACAGAGTTGTGGCTGGAAGCACATACACAGGGCCAATATTGACATGTTGCTGATATAACCTCATACATTTACTGTTGTAACAGGGTTTGTTGCAACATATGTCCTATGAGGGATATGATGTCAGTAACTGTCACGGCTTTCACCAACATTACTCCAAATGCAGTATATCAGCACTTACAGTCTGTAGTCAGGTCAGGCACATCCCCCTCCTGTGTATTGCCCTGTTTCCACAGTGTATGTTGTTAGAGGTAAATCCCTGATCCATCTGAGATGCTGTTTGTCAAACAACAGATCTAGTTCCTGTTCACAGTGAATGAAAAGGCTCAACACCAACGTGATGTCTCTAGATACTGGAGTGTGTTTCCATGTAATTGCCTATGGGAATGTTACCACAGCTGTTCCACATGCAATCAGCTAGGGGAGGGCTGCAATTTGTGCAGAGGCCATCAGCTGATCATGAGCGTCACTTAAAATGCACATGCTGCTGCCTAAGAAAAGCAGGTGTAGGTCACCACATCCACCAGTGAGGGAGTGAGAGAGGCAGACAGAGGCATTGACAAGTCATGGAGGGGTGATAGAGTAAAACCTAAGCATGTTTGTGTCACACACCTACCAGCACATGGTATCAAACCCCCGACGACTACTGTAGTGCTATTACAGCCCTATGCAGTTATTGGATGCGCCACATAGGTTACCTGCTATGGAGTCCTCAGAACATATATGTGATGGTGAGTGACATCTGTGACAGGGATATAGTAGCTATACGGTAGGTGAAGTATACATGCCTGTCCACATGAGCAGGTGCCAGAGTCAACACAGCCACACTCTCACAGGGAAGCACACACATTGGCACACTTGGCAGGGCCAGGGATACAGCTCATAACTAGTGAGATTGCCACAACACATTACTGTACAGGTATCACATGCACCACACAGGTCATAGGGAGGTTATGTGGGCAAAGGGTATGGGGAGGTGTCTGGCATCAGACAGCATGCTTCCATATGCCAATGGGGGTTGTAGTGAGTGTGGATGTGATCATATGCATCATACAACACACACACACAAACACATAGGGTGCCATTCTGACATGCATGGGTGCATTTATGCACAGGTATGTGTTGGTCGACTGTGCCAGACGGCTATACAAGGTTAGGTGATGGGTATGCCTTGGCATCAGGCCACATGACAATAGTCAGTATTATGGCACAGTGCTGTGGTTTCTGCATTTGCCCACACAGGTGGGTATTGTATCCACCATCCAGTCACCTGTGTGACTATTGCATGTGGCCAATGCTGTGCATTGCTTGCCATGTATGTGTTCCTTAGTCCATGACATGGACAGTGTCTGGGATGTGCACACCTCCCACATGCATGTACAGTGATGTGTGGAACTGTACCTAGGGTGCCGGGCCCATGTTGTGTGCACCGATTATCATCAGATGTGCCAGTCTTGACCACCTGTAGCAGGAACTGGTAATGGACAGCAGGTTACCCCTGCACCTACATTGATAGCATGCTAACAACATTCCCTGGTGTCAGTGGCATCTGTCCATACAGGGCATGTTTTCAGGTATGGTATGTCCTTTGTGGGTCACATGTGATGGCACCACAGGTGTTGCAGGTGTCCAGTGGAGAACATGGTGAAGGTGCATTTTCTGCATGTAAGTGACTATTGGAGAGATGGACAGCGTGCCATGCCCTCTGTAGGCCATTGCATTCACTCCATAGTTACTATCAGTCGCCAATATGCAGTGTACTACACACATATTGGCTGTTGCCTCAGTGTGTGTGTGTGTGTGTGTGTGTGTGTGTGTGTGTGTGTGTGTGTGTGTGTGTGTGTGTGTGTGTGTGTGTGTGACATGGGTTGAGAGTGCGCTCAAAGGTAATACTGGGGTTGCTGTATTTGAGTATGGATTTGCACCCCAGCCTCTTGGCTACTTCACATCTGTTATCATTGTACAGTGGACATTGTGATATATACTAGGGCCACCATATAAGTGATTTGCAAAACCCGCTTCACATTGGGGCAAGGTGTCACACACTCACACCTACCTCCACACAGGATATGAGTTACAAACACACACACCCACACACACACACACACACACACACACACACACACACACACACACACACACACACACACACCTGTTATGTCTGGGAGTAGAACCTCTACCTAACTAGTTTATTACACTACAGCACTACACAGTTATAGTACGTGCCACAGAGATTACTGGAGTACTCTTTCCCCAAAGGTGTATAACACATTGGTTGACAGCAGGATAGCCAAAGTAGGGCATTTGACATGTACTGAGTGTGACTAGCCTCTAATGCATTGCTCCCTACACAAGCATTGAAACACACACAAAACATCCAGAACTGCCATAGGTGGGAAAAGAACCCTACCAGAGTTCTAAATCACACTACAGCAGTACGCAGTTATGGCACACGCTATGGAGACTACTGGGCTACAGTCTTGCCAGAGGTGTATTTCTGGGTAGATGACATCAGCAGCCTTGCCAGAGTTGAGTATTTGACTTGTAGGGAGTGTGACTACCCTAAAAAGCATTGCTCCCCTACACAGAGAGACACACACACAATCACTTGCCATGTCTGGGATTAGAACACCTACCTAATTACTTCACCACACTATAGCAGTGCGCAGTTACAGGACACACTATGGAAATTACTGGGCTACACCTATTTCTAGGTGGATGATATCAGCAGCCTTACCAAAGTAAAGCATTTAACTTGTAGGGGTGTGACTACCCTAAAGAGCATTGGTTTCTACACAGACAGAGTCAGACAGACAGACACACACACACACACACACACACACACACACACACACACACACACACACACACACACACACACACACACACACACACACACACACACACACACACACACACACACACACACACACACAGTTGCCAAAGCTGGGGTTAGAACTCCTACCTAACTAGTTTATCACACTACAGAAGTACACAGTTATAGCACGGGCTATGGAGATTACTGGGCTGCAACCTTCCCAGATATGTATTTCTAGGTGGATGACATCAGCAGCCTTACCAAAGTAGTGCATTTAACTTGTAGGGGTGTGCCTACCCTAAAAAGCATTGCCTTCTACACAGACAGACACACAAAGTTGCCAAAGCTGGGGTTAGAACTCCTACCTAACTAGTTTATCACACTACAGTAGTACACAGTTATGGGATACGCCATTGAGATTACTGGGATACAACTCCCCCAAAGGTATATTCCACAGTGGATGACCTCAGCAGGTTTGTCATAGTGGGGCTATGGGGAGGGCAGTATGTGTGCATAGGCCATACCCATTCATCTAGGGGTTGAAATGCTACATGCGGGCACAACCTGGGTCATATTTCACAGGTACGTGTATACAGTTGCTAGATGACTACTTCCTTGAACAGTCATGTTGCACAGCTGGCACGTGCACCACATACTCTGTAATGCTGACAGATGCCGATGGCTAGTATCTGCAGTGAGTGACATCTGACCCTCGTATGGTTGTGGCCCTTTGCCTGTGTGCTGGGTGGGACAGGCCTGGATGGCTCCTTGTCACAGTCACCCTCTTCCACACATCTATGTATGTCTACCTTTGGCTTATTATAGTATGTTGTCCTTACATATATGCCTGTATTCCTATCCACTGTGTGTGCAAAGCATGAGTGGTGCATACTGACTAGTGTCTGCACTAACATCTGTGGCTGCCAGATATGCCTGGTCCACTGGTGTTTACAGACATGGCCTTCATGTGTTTAAGTGGGTGAGCATGCCCAGTATGACCTTCCAGTATGTTGTTGACTGACATTGCCTTAATTTCTCTAAGTGTGTGGGCATGCCCAGTATGGCCATCTGTATTGAATGCGTGGATCGAGTCCAGGTAGTTTGAACTGCAGTGCTGACCTTTGTGTTGTACACCTACAGGTAGCATGCTGTCTCTGCAGGGTATCCCTCGATTATTTGGCATGGACCGTTGCTACATTTCTGCATTTCTGCATTTCTACATTTCTGCATTTCTATGTAGGATGGGGGGGGCACACCTGACTATTTCTACATTTCTACACAGGATTGGGGGGGCACACCTGACTGTTACTACATTTCTACATAGGATAGGGGGGCACACCTCACTATTTCTACATTTCTACATAGGATTGTGGAGGGGCACACCTGCCTATTTCTACATTTCTACACAGGATTGGGGGGCTCACCTGACTGTTATTACATTTCTACGTAGGATGGGGGGCACACCCGACTATTTCTACATTTCTGCACAGGATTGTGGGGGAGCACACCTGACTGTTACTATATTTCTACATAGGATGGGGGGCACACCTGCCTATTTCTACATTTCTACACAGGATTGGGGGGCACACCTGACTGTGGCTACATTTCTACATAGTATGGGGGGGGGC
This sequence comes from Protopterus annectens, assembly GCF_019279795.1. Lineage (NCBI taxonomy): Eukaryota > Metazoa > Chordata > Ceratodontiformes > Protopteridae > Protopterus > Protopterus annectens. The sequence continues at coordinate 1,686,239,988 of NC_056743.1, forward strand.
ACCTGACACTTGTACACATTTGCTAGGACTGTACTGGTATGTCGGGTACACCATTTCAGTCTGTTGTCTTACGTAACGTGTTGACTAGAGGCATACCAGTGTACTACAGATCTTAGCTTTTAATTGCCTACATATTAGTTTCTGACTTCCTACCCTTCAGAACTGACATCCCACTGCCTGACCTGCTGTAGTCTGTCTGTGTAAGCCTGAGGGGGAGGTTACACATAGGCCTCATTCAGAGGCCATAGCACCGCCTTTGTTTGTGTTTGTCTACACCTGTCCTGCTGGCTGTTACTGTTTGGTATGTGACCCCCCCCGACTGGCATGTGTGAGTCACTTACCTTGTTAGCGTCCCAGTATTGAGGGTGGTGCTGCAGGGCTGCCTATGTCAAATGCACATAGTACACTCCCTACACATGGTTAGGCACAGATAGTGTAATGTTTGGCATCCCTTTTACTTTATGTGAGAGTCAGACAGAGGTGTTATTCCCTGGGTCCCTCCTATGTCAATGTATGTGCTATGCGTTGCCTCTTTGCCAAGGCCAGGGCATACTGGACATGCCTCCTTCTGCCTACTAAGGCAGGCTCAGGTTGTTCCTCCTCGGAGTCACTCTGTGCCTGTCTGTGCAGGCCTTGGCAATGGTGGGGGGCTGTGTGGCCCTGCCCTGTGCTGTTCCTGCTGCAGCTGTTTCTGCAGGATCATATTGTGTAGCATGGCACATACAAGGACAATTTGGATACATGTAGCTGGTGAGTACTGCAAGGCTCCACCGGATATGTCCAGGCACCGGAACCATGACTTGAGCATCCCAAACACATGCTGTACTATAATTCTAGTCTGTACGTGTGCCTCATTATGGAGTTCTTGTTTGGGTGTGTCTGCATTTCTGATGGGTGTCATCAGCCACGGCTCAAGTGCATATCCAGCATCCCCCACTAGGTGACCATGAGGGATGTCCCCATTGGCAAATCTCTGGTACAGCTGTGTCAGATGCTAGATGTGGGAATCATGATAGCTTCCACGGCAGCCAGCTCACACATTCATTATTATCCCCTGGGCATTGCACATGACCTGGCAATTGATGGAGGGGAAGCCTTTGCGGTTGATGTAGACCCTTCCCTGCTCACCTGGTTGTGCTTTGATGCATATGTGAGTGCAGTCTATAGCACCCACTACCTCAGGGTATTCCGCTATTTGGTGGAACAGTTGCATATTGCTGGCCAACACCTCACGGGTGTTGGGGAAATATATGTGCTCACCAACATGTGCTGACAAGGCATCCAGGAACTGGTGAAGTACCCTGGATGCTGATGCCCGTGAAATCCCCATCATATCCCCAGTTCGCCTTTGGAAGGTACTTGTAGCTAGTATTTTTAGGCCTACACATACCTTGGTATCCATTGGGATGGGTTCCCCTCTGTTAGTTCTGTGTGTGAGGCGTGGCCGGCACAGCTCAACAATTTGCTGTAGGAGGTCCCTGTCCACCCTATAGCACTGCACTAACTCCAGCTCATGTAGCCCCTGGTAGGTTACCCTGGGTCTGAACACTCTTCTCTGTCTCCTCACTAAGGGTTGGTGGACAGCATTCACATCCTCACCACCCTCAGCCTCTTTCACAAGTTGTTGTATGATAGTTATTGCAGATCCTATCATTTTGCTGTACTGAGTGTTAAAAGTTCCCTGCTTGTTTACACCGGTGGTGTAGAGTGTGGGAAAAACCAGAGGGGAAGGTGTTTGCATAGTTTATAGTAGTGTTCTGGGCTGGGTTGGTCTGCTGCCGGTGTAACTGGCTGATTCTGATACATTTCACCTGCTAGCAATGCTAATTCTCCTTGATTACCTTCCTACTGCTGTTTTCCCTTCCCATTGCTTTTCTGTTTAAGCCCATATGCGTGCCACGCAGAGTGCTCAAATGTGCACACTGCTGCTATTTCCTGGTTTAACCTCTTTTTTCTTCCTGTAAAACCCGGTGCACGGTGCACACACCACTTAGGCTTTGTAAAGAGTGGTAAGTAGGTTTAGACACACCCTCTAGCTTAGCTGTGCTAAGCTAGGAGCAATCCCAAGCCACAGGGCTCCAATCCACTTACAGTATGCCTGACACCCCCCCCCATGATGTCACCTATCTTCTAGGCTTGCACCAAGCTATTTTCCTCTGATCCCGTTTGCTCGCCGCTGCCCTACGCTTAAACAGCCGCGATCGGCTAAAAAAAAAAAAGTTGATTTTTGCATTTTTTTTTTATTTGCAATGCTAATGGCCTTATACTTGGCCACTGGCATGCTTACTACATGATATGCAGTCTTTATTTGGGGCTGTCACAGCTCCGTTTTGGATTTTGCAGAAATGTACTCGGTTACTAACCAAGTACATTTCTGCAAATAGCACAAGTCCTGCACGGAGACTGTTGCAAGCTTCCTGGATTGCAAAATCCCCTCATTTGCATAGATTTCTCCTACAAATGGGGTGATTTGCATACCAGGGTTTAGTCCATGCAGGATTAGTGCAGGGGCACTCGTGCACACCCCAGCAGGCTGTTCCTGGATCGCACGGCAGACATATTGCCTGCTTGAGCTCCTGCACTGATCTTGCACTCCGTGCAAAATTTTGAGAATCTGGAGGAATAGCTTGTACTGGTGTTAGGACATATTTTTCAAAAATCACCTATAGAAAGGATAGTCAGGTCACTGCGAATGAAAATATTTTTTTGATAAACACCTACATGGAACAAAATGTCCTGTTTTAAAGAAATGTATGAATTCCTCTAGGTCATCTGCACTTGACTTTGGTGGTCTATACACTCCAACAATTGTTATATGTTCCAGGGTTGTCTTTATTGTCACAGTTACACAGTCTATAGTACTGTTGTTATCACTGAACATGTAATAATCACAGGTCTCATAGCTATCTTTAATCCCTACCATAATACTTCCACCTGATTTTTTGTTAGAATGTCTGTTACAGTAAAAACATTTATACCCTGTCAGAATTTGTTTCCAGTCATTGTTCTTTAACCATATTTCACAAACAATAACAACATCAATCTTGTGAGAATATAGCAAATTTTCTAATAAAAAACTTTATTATTAATGCTCCTAGCATTAACAACCATCAGAGATGCATCAAATGTTGTTATCTGTGAACTGTTACATTTTTGATCTGACAAAAATCCTGGCTAGCGTTTTTCAAATATTCCAAAATATCTGCTACAAAAATTTTCTTCCCTGATCTAGATAAATGCACACCATCCTGTCTGAACACGTGTGCCCAAAAGAAGGCTTGGATGCTCTACACATTTCCATTTTTTTTAGATATTTTTAAGAACAGCATGGACATTTATTATGGGAACAAGTGTTTTGGTATAATGGCAAGCTAGAAGGGCATTAATGTCCATGTTTGAAACATTTGTATGTATGTAAGACTTAAGCTAGATAGGTCACATCTAAGGATCATGATGGAAATGATGATGTCTGAGGTAACTCAAAAATGCAGGGGAGATTCCTGTTGGCATGCTGTTTTACCTTGGGGTGGCATGAAGCCACCCTAGCCAGAACAATGCAACACAGATCACAACATACAAAGAGTAGTCACCATCCTCCCTTGGCTTGATGGCTACAGGCAATCCTTGCCTAAATGATGGCATACCAGGAAATGAAAGAATACAGTGAAAGGCAAGATAAATGGGCAGAAAGCAAAATGGATACCTTAGGAATAGAAGACCACAATAAAGAAAATTTACTATGGATGGAAAATAAATAGGGAAAATGTAACTGTAGTACAGCAAAATCAAAAAAATGATTAGTAAATGCAAGTTACACAGAATTAGATAATGAAGAAAAATGACCTAATATGATAGTATGCAATATAACATAACAATAAAACCAAATATGCTATCTCCACAGAAATGCTTAAAATGCCAGCAAAACAGTGACCAGGCACCTGAATATTCACTAAAAGTTTCCAGCTGTGATGGATATGAAGTCTTTCAGCACAGTCGCTTCAACTAGATCTGAGTTTACCACACATTCTCTTCTAAGGTTATGTATAGCCTTTGCCTGTTTTGGTGTTGTAGGTAATCAATAGGCTGTACTTATTGATAAGATACCATGTGCATGTAGCATGTCTAAATAGCTGGGTAAAATCAAACAATAGACAACCCATAGCTGCCTCCGTGGCTTGTATAAGGACCTCCACCTCCAGCACTGATCTGATTAAAATAAAGTGCGGACAGAATAACAAATCCTGAAAAGTATAATAAAAACATACTTCACTTCACAAAAAATCACTATGATCATTCTAAAATCCAAACTTTTTGTTCAAAGAAATAAAGTTAAGCACTTTGGTCCTGATCTTGTTCAGGACGTCATCAGAAGTGAGCGAACATTGTCTTTTCTCATTTAAATATATAAAATCATTAACTGATTAATTGTTAAAATCCCACGTGTTTAATTTCTTAAAGGAATACAAGCATAGCTAGCACTGGAAAAAATAGAGCAAACTCTCCCACATAATAAATAATACTCTTTACAAAGATATTATATAGTAAATAAAAATGTATCAATAAAAAGTAACACATCTGAAGCCATAAATATAATGTTTATCACAATTTAGCTGCCTTCAGTTTTAAAACGAGTATAACAGACGCACATTTATTAAGACCAGGCTGCTTATATGCTTCTAAATCCAACTGTCACCTTACTTCTCTATATTCTAAAAAATCCTCCCATTGCCTCCTTCTGGGATCCTTTTTTTATCATTTCCAACACAGAGAACATGAACCTTCCATTATTGCAGTATTTTTTATGTTTTGCCAAAGTGTTGTTTTCATTGCTCTTATTAATATCATAAATGTGTCTATATACCCACTTCCTCAAGGTCTTTTCTGTTTTCCTCTATATAAAATTACATGAGTTGTTCAGATATTGCAATATAAATCACCCTCTACTATTACAATTAAAATATGCTTTTGTTTTTATAATCCTCTTCCATGGATACTATTTCTATAAATTCAAATTACTCATGTAAGGACATCACTTACAAGTCCCACATCTATATGTTCTCACTTTTTTATTGAAATTCTAAAACCTTTTTTCTTTTCATAAAATTTTTTCAAAATTCTTACTTTCTTAAATACCACATTGGGAAAATTATTAAACACCAGTTCTTCCTTTCTTAAATACCACAGTGGGAAAATTATTAAACACCATATGTATCTCAGGTAGTTGTTTGAATATCTACCAATATGTTTGAACCATACCTCTTATCTCTTATTTTATTAGAGTATTGGTTAAACTCACTACACAGGGCTTGTTCAAAATTATCTATATGTTAGGTAAGGTGTAGTGTTAGGATTGGGGAAGTGACAGCTTTAAGATTAGGGTTACAACCATTACTAATTGGTACAGGAGAAGTGCTGACCCTAACCCATCACACTACCACTATTCAGATGAATTTGAGGTTAATAGTATGGGTGTTTTAGTGTTTACATTAGGAGAAAAAATTGTTTATCTTTTTCAGTAGTTTTTAGTTTGATATTTATTGCTTTTGATATTCTATATGTTTGAATATTTTATGTTGGTGTTTTGGGTTTGACATTAAAAATGATGGATCATACAGAATAAAACCATATATATATATATATATATATATATATATATATATATATATATATATATATATATGAAGATGTGTCATTTGATCATCTCACAGATAAAAAAGCTGGCATTGTTGATTAAAATCAGCTGATGAAATGTGCTGGTTTGTTTTCTGTGTGTTAACCTGAACACTGGGGACTAGGGAGATTGCCCTTTTCCCACTGTACAGTGATCTCAGAGTTTGTATATATAATAACCAGGGGATGCTTGTCCCCTGCAAAAAATGCCATTTTCTTAA
>NC_056743.1:1686248378-1686320878 GCF_019279795.1 Protopterus annectens
TTGCCTTCACATTCTTATAGTATGGTAAATAGTAATTATGTGTTACTTTACAGGCACATGAAGAGATGGGCCAATAGTAATCATGGATGATAACTGGTATAAACAGAATATGAATGAAATGCTACAGGATGAGAGGTTTTATGTCATGATTAACCCCCTGAAAGTAGATAGTATGGTTCAACGAGTTAAACATAAATTGGATTTATTATTAAACAGCTGTTCTATTTCTAAGGAGATATATGATTATTTTGTTATACAACATCCTGTCACCCCTGGTATACAGGGGCTACCCAAGATACATAAGGACAGAACCTGTCCAACAATGAGACCAATTGTATCAGGAAGAGGGTGGTGCACAGAATCCATCTCTATATAAATAGAGAAGAATTTAATACCCATACTGAATAATATGTCAGGTTTTGAAAGACACTGAGCATTTCTTACGGAATTTGTTTGACCATATGGATGTGTTGAATGGAAGAGAGAGTTATACATTCGTCACCATGGATGCAGTATCACTTTTTACGGTGATACCTAACCATATGGGCATACATAGTGTTAAGAGATTCCTGAAGGCATACTCTAATAAAAGTGAAGGTCAAATTAGACTTATTAAGAATCTTTTGGAAATAGTACTCAGCGATAATGAGTTCCTGTTTGGAAGTAGCCTCTGCTGGCAGAGCAGTGGTGTAGCTATGGGCACATCATGTGCCAATAGCTACACCAGTGCAGTAATGGTTGTACAGGAATCTGAGTATGTGTTACAGGGTCCCTTCAGTAAGTATGTTTTATTTTTCAGAAGGTTCGTGGATGACCTTTTTATTGTGTGGGGTGGTACCACGGATGAGCTAGTTAAGTTCATGCGATATGTTAATCAGAGCACATCTTATTTAAGGTTTACTTATACATATTCAGATAATGAGATAAACTTTTTAGATGTTACACTGTCAGTTGATGAAAACAACAGGATTTATACTAAGCAACACAGAAAGATTTGTCATATGAATCATTTGTTGTCTCATGACAGTATGCACCCCCCCCCTTACATTTTCAAAAATGTAGTGAGAAATCAAGTGTACAGAGCCTCTGGGCTTAATGTCAGGGACTCTGATTTTCACAGGGGTACTGAAGTTGTTTGAAGTGAATTACTGGAAAGGGGTTATGAAGAAGTGATGGTAAAGAATAACAATCATGAGGTAGTTAAGTTGAGGGACTTGGTGGCCCAACCATATTTTTCCAAGTGAGAGGTAACCAAAAAAGTGAAAGACACTGGTGGCAGTAGGACCCTCAGAGTACCTTTATACTATTCATCTGATGTAAATATGTATATGGATATTGTTAGGAAGAACTGGGGAATTTTGACATCAGATAAAGCTGTTAATACTATTATAGATCCCAAACCTAGGTTTTTATTTAGGAACACCCTGTCACTTAAAAGACAATTATGTTATCCAAAAAGACGCTTTGGTACTTCAGGGCAAGTGGGTACAGTACCATGTGAACACTGTAATTTTTGTAAGTTTATAGATACCAGTTCACAGGTTATGCATCTGGATGAACAAATGTTATATATGTTCTATTCATCTGCTACCTGCAACAATAAGCATGTGGTGTATCTTGCTCATTGTTTGGAATGTTGGAAATTCTATGTTGGTAAAACTGACAGACCATTAAAAGAACGGGTCAGGGAGCATGTTTACCACATGCAAAGGAGGGATAGGGTTAGTGCACTCTCTAAGCATCTCTATGATACCAATGATGAACATGTTTTTATGTTTCTTGTTATAGGGAGAGTATATGAAAATATTACGGGTGGGGATGTGTATAATGAAACCAAGACTTTAGAAGCTAAATGGATAGTGAGACTTAAAGCAGATAGTGGACATGGTCTGAATGACTATGTTCCTTTAATGCCTATCCTAAAGAAAATACCTCTTTTTAGATAATTTTAAACATTTATATTATAATATTTATTTGAAGACTGATATTGTTAATGTGTATTTCTTGTATGAAAGATTTTAAATTTGTTTTCATCTTGTTTTGATTTGTGTTAATATAACCATATAACTTTAAAAGGACAGATCATGTGACTTTTAGTAACGTGATCAGTATGATATGGTATATATAGTGAATCAAAAGGTTTGTTAATAGCATCTGATGATGTGGGATACAAGCCTACAAAAGCGCTTATGTGATTTTTTGTGTGACTTTTCTCTGCATTAAATACGTTTGTAAACTGGAATTCACAGCCTCGTCTAGGTCCTTCTTGTTTTTTTGTGTGCCTTTGGACTATATTGTTTTTTTTGGACTTGGAAGCCTACATCTGGTGGTAGCCATTTTGCTACATGAAGAGACATGTTGAGGTCCATGTATATGGTTTTCATATATTAGTACAATTATATACAGATAATCTCATTGATGGTATGATTTTTTTGTGTCTGTCACTGTTACTATTACAAGTTGCAAACATTTTTGCATACTAAAACAACCAGGTATCTACTTCATCAGTGTTGAAATATGGTCCCAAATGATGTTTCTCTAAGTTGATTACATTCGCTGTTAGTCATTGTATTGGAAATCTGCAGATATAAAATTTTCTGCTGTCCCTGGTGGCCTTTCAGATGCTGGTCTCTGTAGCTCTATCAATTCTGAGGTGTATGTAATGTTGCATAGGTCTTCTTGTACAGATGAAAATCAACCACTCTGTCCCTAATATAATGTCCCTGGGTATTCTAATGTTTTCTAGTCTTGGACAACAATGGCAGTAACCTTCTTCTAATGCTTTCTCAGCATGGCTGTTCAATCAGTATTCAGCATCAAATTTGGAACAGGTTCAACATCACATTGTACCATTATGTAAAAAATATTGTTTACATACCTTCTTGCTGAGCATATTCTTGGTCTTAACCAGTATAATTCCTCCTACATACTCTTCTGATCTCTACAGTTAATGCCATTTTCATCCTGAATAAGCATTTCTATGTTTTCCTTTTATTAAGGATCACTGCTACTTGTAGTACTTACCTGTAAAGTGTAATCTTGTTCGCACATGGCTAATACACTTCCAACATGCTGATAGTTAGGGATGTACCTTTATTAATAAGACTGGCTATATGCTCAATGATTCTCACCAACAGAATGTGCTATTTCTCTCACTTTTCCCGTTAATGTTTACATTTTGCTGTTATCATTATTATTTAATCTATGCATATTTGTAGGGATCTCTGTTTAATTGAAATTAATCATTGGAAATCACTGCTGGTACAGTTTCTAACTGGGCACTGGCTGCAATTCCATTCTTTTGGGAGATTTCGCACTTCTTCAAATTAGTATGACCATGGAGTTGGTATATACAAGTTTGGGGTATGTTGGGGCATTCAGGGAAGTTTATCCCCTGCAGAAAAACACTTTTAACTTTTTTCATCCTTCTGTGTTTTGGGCATTATTTTTCAATGTTTTTAATATTCACGATGTTGTCATTTTAGGAGCATATTTCCATTGCACAGTGACATATAACCATTGCATTTATTGTCCATACAATAGCAATAATTTCTATGACAGTTTATGTATTATTTCTGTACCGCATTTTTGCATTCTTTTGGAGACTGTCTCTCCTGGACTCCACTGAAAATTTGACTCTTCAGCTGATCTTTCCCAGATAACAAATGTAAATAAACAAAAATCCTTTTTAATGTTTAAACAGATTAATATGTTAAGTTAAAAGGTAACTTTTGTCTAAATATCTTCTTTCTGCTAAATAAACTCAGTATTTGCCTTTACATAAACTACTATAAACTGACTTGTTTGTCTTTGAAAATTTTTGTCTGATGAAAAAAACTGTTGGGTATACAGTTTCTGAAAGGAATATGTGCAATCCTCAGCAGCTATGTTTCTATTTAAAAAAAGAAAAATATAGACTGATGACATTGACTGACTACTCAGTAATAATAATAATAATAATAATAATAATAATAATAATAATAATAATAATAATAATAATAATAATAGTAATAATGTAGTCCCCATGGCTGGTCACTGGTAATTTCACAAATGTTGCATCAGTATTGTGGATGAGATGTAAAACCATCACTGCTGGAGACACAAACACATACAATGAAAATATGTTTCCTGCTTAAAGAAGTGTCTTGTATTTAAATGAACCAGGCTGGCACTTTTCTATTGCAAACTATTGCGATCTGTTGTTTCACTGGAATATTCTCATTAGTGAAAACAGATGGCTGTCTTAAGTTCAGCTGTGGTCTGGTTCACTTTCATAAAAGCTTTTGTGTTGGTGTTTGATTTGCCAATGTCATAGTTCCTCAAAGGTCATTACGGGTCAAGGTTGTACTGCTGGAAACATGTACTGTATGTTTGTCTCATGTAAGTGAATTAAAAGGGGAGGGGAGGGTATTAACCATTTGCAGCATAAATAAGAGAACAAAGGGTATTTTCAAAGAGCCGCAACACGTGAGAACAGAACTTCTCTTTCTTAGTAATCTGTCCTGCAGAAGCAATGTTCAGCTGTTAACCTGAGTAGATAGGGTTGACACAGGCCTCTGGATTCCAAAATATTTGTGTTGAGGACAAAATTCTGCCTGCATTTTGCAGGCATTTGCAGAACAGTTGTGACACAGTGCAAAGTCTTGTTCCAGGGAATGATCTGCTGAATATATGATCTTCCAAATGCTCTGGACTGTTTTAGGGAAATCTGAGTCGATACACACTAGAACTTTTGACAATTCATTCCAAATGTATACTGTACAAAATTTTAGTCTGTATCAATGACGTATCATTCCATATGAGATGGAAAGTGTACACCAAACTCACTAACAAAAACATCCCCAGAAGAAGAAGAAGAATATAGAGATAGAGAGAGAGGGCAGAGTATACATGAAAGGGAGAAGGATGAGTGTGTACAACTGGGAATATAACCTGAAGCAGTTGCTAGCCATGAATAAGCAAGAGTAGATTAGAAATTAATCAGTGGAAATCAATAAATACAGTCTGTAGACAAACAGCTACAGCAGAAAGATGTAAAGCCGGAGACAAATGAAAAGGAGAAAATCGATTGGATGAAAAATGCAGGACTGGCGAGGGTCAGGTGCTCTTAGTGTTTATACAGCAGTGTAGTTTGGTGACCTGTGGGATGGAGATGGGTGTTAAAGCTGCAGGAGGACTGGCATGGTAAATTTTACGGATGGTCCAGCTGAAGAGAATGACTGAGGATTTCAGACTGTCAGCTACAGGTTGAAAGATATGGACATGATGTGACCTGGCCTGTGCTGCAGTCTGAGGAGCCAAAAGAGATGAAAACAAGATCAAACAGTAGAACAAAGAATTAACATAAAGCTGCAAAAGCAACAGTAAGAACTGAGGGGATGTATTTAGAGAGGTACTGCTGAAACCAGAAAGGATTATGAGATAGAGAGAGAATAGACAGGGACAGAAGCCAATGTATCTGATGAAGAGAGCAAAGAAGAGAAAAATCTGTACAATGACAGCGGAGCCTAAAGGAAAATAAAGGAATAGAAGTGGCTGATGCTGGGTAATGTAGGAAGAAAGAGCAGAGTCTATAGAGGCAAATGACATTCAGGCACCTTAGAAATGAAAAGGACAGGTGAGGGAAAAAAACTGAGAAGTGATAAGCACAGAAGTAAGTGCTTAGGAGAAGAGGGTAGGAACACTGCCACAAATACACTAGAAACAACTGCAGAAAGAAAAATAGATGGAAATGGTAGGGGAGGAGTTCTCATGATCAGACATAATTATACGGAATGTCAGGGAACTATGCAAATCAAATGCAGTAGACAAATAGCTGTGAGAACTGCCGGGGACTAAGATTAGACAGCACAAACTAGGAAGGAAGACAGCTTCTTCTGGATAACAGGAGACATACACATCATACTCCATGTTGGCACCAAAAACTTGGAAGCTATAATTACAGAGATAGCACATGAAGGGGTTATCACAGCTGGCAGAACATACAGAGATGCAGAGTGTGCAGTGTGGCCCTTCTGGAGAAGCTGCTGCTAAGTTCAAGTACAGCAAACAAGAATACGATTCCAGAATGTGATGCTGAGGGTCACAGAGTAGACTAATAAGAAGATAATTGGACTAGTGGTTACCTAGGGAGACATGATACAGAGAAATTGTCAAAGCCACTGATAGGCTTCATTAGTCTGGGTGGAATAGTCTGAATAATGTCAGAAATGTGCCACTATATCGGGGAGATTACATCATAAACAAAATTACAGAAGAGAACAAGGGAACAGGAGGATGTGGTAAAATAAGCAAAGCCAGCAACAGGCAGGGAAGTACAGAACTCAATGTGGAAGGCGAAGAATAAATAAGAATACATGTGAAAAAGAACTATGATGCAGCTTGTATGTAGGTCAGAAATTTGAAATGGTGAAAGGAGTAGAAAGATGGCAAAAACACACATACAAGACTAGTAGGAAGGGATGCAGAAGGTGACAGGCCAAAGAAGTGCGGTAACAGCCAGCAATAATAGAAGATGGGTGAGACAGACATAATAGATGTTACAGAAATGTGTTAAACAATGAAAGGTGGGGGATGTGATACGGAGAGCCAAGGATACTACTTATAACATAAAGGGCAAGGCAGTAGAAGGGTAGCCAACTGCATTAGGCAAAACCATAAATTGTAAGGTAGCTATGGAAAAAGGAGCAGAACATAAAATACAGGAATTTTGAAGCCCATTAAATGTTAACATACATCTGATATTACACATCCCTGCAAATTAAAGTGCTATTCTGACAAAATAACAGCACATTTTGAAACTTTTAAAGCATTTTTGCAGGGGAGCTAAACTACTCCAGACCCTGTGATATGGTGATTTGTGCTCTATACACCCTTGAGTCGTACATATACCTTCTCCATGATGGCTAAGTTCTAGTTATTCCATGGATTATGGTTACAGTCCTCAGACTTTTAATGGGCACACCAGTCTAATGACTGGACTACAGGGAAACATGAGTGAGTGCTTTGATGTAATACACTGATGATGGGAAGCAGAAGTAGAGGATGACAAACAGATAAGAAAATGGATAACATCTTGGACTGGAAAAAGAAGCATTTACATATGGAAAAATTTTATTTTATAGAAACTTATGACATGGGCAATTATACATTTGTTTAGGTGAAGGCAAACCGCACCGACGCAATCCTACTTGCGGGCATTTTACGTTACAAGCTGTACTTACACACTCCCGGTTTCGGACATTGTGCATCGCTTGTGATCTACCCGGTCATTTTCGGTTAAGCATTGCATGGCTTGTTTGGGTCCTGCCTTCTTTTGAGCTTCGTTCCTCCCTTGTGTGTGTTGTTCCCACGGTTCCCATTTTTTCCTGTGTGGTTTGCTTCTGCCAATTTCTAGAGATCTTGGTTCCAGTTGTTTTGTCTCTCTTGCTATATTCACTGCTTCTAGTATCGTTGCTCTGGATTCTGGTTTCATTTTCTAGTGATTGCTTTTTTGGCAGCTACCTGCTCAAAGATTCACAAGGTAAACACCTCCAAGGTAGAGGGATCACCTAAAACATAAACTTTATAAACCTTCCCCACTAGCTCTTTGTCTTACTGACCATTTCAGCCAAGCAGCTTATCTCCCCTTCCTTTCTTAAGTTGCTTCTCTTTCTTCCCTTTTCCTACTCTTTTTCACAGCTTTCCTCAAACCATTCTTCCTGTAAACTCAATTGTCTCACTGTATTCTTCATTCTTTTAAGTGATCGTATTGTATATGGCTGACGAAGTAAATAGCAGCAACGAAGGCTAACGAAGTTCGCAGATGACTGCAAACTAGGAGCCACAATCAAAACTCCTAACGATGCGGACATCCTACAAAAGGGCCTCACTGAGACAGATGCCTGGTGTCAAAGCCATGGCCTCAAGCTCAATGCCAAAAAGTGCATTGTCATCCCCTTTGGTAAAAACTCTGTACCCATGAACTATCACATAGGCGGTAGTCTACTTAACACCGAAAGTGTGATAAGAGACCTTGGGACACAGGTGGACAGTAGTCTCTCCTTTGATAATCACATTGCCACAGTAGTCAGGAAATCCTTATACGTGGCACACCTCATCACAAAAGGTTTCTCATCCAGAAAAAAAGAGGTCATTGTTCCCCTCTACTCGTCACTCATTTGACCCATTGTGGAGTGCAGTGCCCCTTTTGGTATGTGCCTCGCAGGACGTCTGCAGCAGCGGGAGGGGCCACAGAGGTGCCTCGCAGGGAGGATTGCCGGCCTCGAGCGGATGCCCTGCACAGACCATCTGGGGGGACTCCGGCTTTGCTCCATCACATGTCGCCTACTCGGGGGTGGTCTCTGCCTAACATGTGGAGCTATGTCGAGCCCAGATCTGTTGGACATGCTCCACTTGAAGAGGTCCCAGTCCTACCGAGCTGCATGCTCTGGGGAACTAAATTTTGTCGCCATGGTGGACGGAGCATGCTGGAGGGGTGGATTCCTGTTCCGGAGACTTCCCGTGCTCTGGAGTAGGCTACCTATTTGTGTCAGATGGGGCTCCTTATTGACGCTCTTCAAGAGAAGTCTTGATGATTGGATGGGGGGTGGGGGGGTCACCCCAGGGTCACTTCTGTGGCACTGCTCAACAGTGGCATGGGAGGATGGTTTTCTTGGGTGGCGGAGGCCGGGGTGCCTTTTTGGCTAGGCTTGTGTGGGCCCCAGGGCCGGTAGCCTAGTGCCTACCTATGAACAGTCTGATACCACCCTTTGCTGAAAGGATGATGAAGAAAGACCTAATGGAGGTAATGGAGAAAGAAGGATCCATTTGTGTCATACAGGAAGTACAAAGAAGGTTAGCATACAATATAGGATAGTGTACTTAGCAAGCATGAAGGGGTTGGGACTTAAAGGTAACAACATCAGTGCCCTTCAAAGACTATCACATGGTCTAATTAATCACAGACAAGGGGGAGAGCAGGGAAAAATGACAACAAGTTATGAGTCTACAGAATGACAGAATTAAGCTAGGAGACATTTATAAAACAGACATGGGAGTCCAGCGACAATTCTAGTAAACAAACAGCCTGTAGACAGAGACTCACACAAAGAACTATTGAAAATGGGTTAAATAAAAAAGGAAGGCAGAGAGAAGAAAGACACCAGTGTGATTCAACAACAAGGGAAGCAGGGAGGCTATGGCAGAGGAAATGAAAGTTAAAGAAGAGAGGAGTGTGGCAAGGAGATGATGATAGAAAAAAGGCTACAAAGGCAAATGCAAATCTAAAAATAAAATCTAACAGGAGAAATGAACAGATACAAGAAAGGACTGGACTGATTCTTTAAGTAGATTAAAAAACAGGGAGAGTCAAAATAATTCTGCAGAGAGTAGATAGGGAGGGGAAGGAGTAACAGTGAAGATTCAGGAATGGCAGACATTGAGGCTGTATTTTTGGCTATAACGAGCGCCACCAGGACCAGCTCCCTGTTAATAATTAGGGGATTATGCTTGTAGGTATTTCATGGGGGAGGCAGTGGAGAGGGGATGAAGTTTGAGCTGAATTTGTCAGCCAGCAGATTTTCTACTTCACTCTCTTCAGAAAAGGTGGCACCTTTGGCCACCAGTTTACCACACTGCTAAAAGCAAGCTTTGAGGTTACAGACATAGCTGTAGAAGGCCTTGTGGTTGTCTTTAGCCTGTGAGGTTATCCTGAACTTGTAATTGGCCTTGTTAGACTAAATTAGTCCACTTAGTTTCCTGTTTAGTTATATTATACAGCTATTATCATTATGGGAGTTGCTATTCCTGATTTTAGCCATGACTTTTTTTACCTTTTCTTATAAACCCTATTGTAGAATAGTGTGTGTGTGTGTGTGTGTGTGTGTGTGTGTGTGTGTGTGTGTGTGTGTGTGTGTGTGTGTGTGTGTGTGTGTGTGCTGTATTTCTTAGAGTTAGCAGACTGTGTAGTGATGCATTGGAATGTGAAACAGAAATAAGAAAAGCAATTGCTATGTTTTTGAATAGGGGTTATAAAGAATGTCAACTGTGGGAAGGGTATCATAAAGTTAGGGAGGTTAATAAAAAGTTAAGATGTTATGGTAGACAAGGTAGTTATAGAAGGAGGGATAGTAAGAATAAAGGGGAAATTTTATATTTTGTTTCAAAGCATACATTATTTTCAGATAGGTTGGAAAATCTAGTAAAATATTATTGGACATTTCCAAAAAAGGAAGTAACCTTTCTGAAGAATATTAAATTAAGCTTCTCTTACAAAAAAGGAAGAAGCATTGTGGATATGTTGGTGCATGGGGGTGGGGGGGTTAAAAGACCCCTAGTTAAAAATAATAAAAAAATGCTTATTAAAGGAACTTCCCCCTGTGGCACATGCACAGTTTGTCAGTATGTAGTTAGAACTTTCCCTGCAATTATTGGAAAGAATTTTTAAGACAAAGGTAATTTTACCTGCAGTAGCGAGGGGATAATATATGGACTTAGATGCCCTTATGGAAAGAATTACATAGGGGAGAGTAAAAGAAGGTTTGCCATGAAACTTAAAGAGCATGTAAGGGACATTTTGAAAAACTAGCAGTCTACTCCTGTGGCAGAGCATTTTTATAATTGTCATAATGGGGACCCAGTTGGTTTGCAGGCCATAGTGTTAGAACAATTTATGAGTTTCTTACATCGCAAAGTATTAAATATAATTTACAGAAAAAGGAATCAGATTTTATTTTAAAATATATGAGACTTTTCACTAGAGGTCTTAATAAGGAATGCAACTGGAAATGTTTTTTATGAGTTTACTTTAAGGTTTCATATTATCTTAATTGCATAACTGAATGTTGGGAGTGTCTTATTGTATACAAGGAATTCAACAGAAAGGAAGATCGTGCTGCCTGATGTTAGTTCCTAATGCCTCTATTATGTAGAGCCATTGGAGTGATTCCCTGGGTGAACTTTCTAGTTCCCATCCACTCACTAAGATTTTTCTTGAAGAGGGCCAGTGAGGTGCTCTAATTGACATGTATGGAAAGTCTATTCCAGAGCATGGGCAGTCTCTGGGTTATGAACATGTCTCTCCAGCATATTCTGTTGATTGTGGTAATGAGGTTGAGGTCTCTAGAGTATGTGGTGTGGAGGGATTGGGATTTCTTTAGATATAGCATTTCTAAAAGAGCTGGGTCAGACATGGCTTTGTTTGTCAAGCAGAGATCGCCTCTCAGTAGACAATATGAGACAGAGAATAGCTGGAGTTTTATGAGTCTGTACGTGTATGACATGTGTTTTAAGGCCTAGGATCCTCTTCATGAGGTACTTTTGTGGCCTTTCCAGCTGTTTAATTTGTCTAGTGAGGTACATGCCAAATGAGGCATTGTACTCGATGATTGGCATAATGAGGGAAGAGTAGAGAGAGACGATGACCTCTTTCTTCCTGGATGCAAAACCTTTAGTGATGAGATGTACCACACAGAACGACTTTCTGACCACAGTGGCAATGTGGTGGTCGAAGGAGAGGTTGCTGTCAGTCTGTGTCCCCAGAGTTCTTCTAATGCCTTCAGTGTTCAGTGGGCTCCCATCAATGTGGTACTTAGTGGGAACTGAGTTTTTCCCAAAGGGAATGACATATTTTTTGGCATTAAGTTTAAGGCCATGGTTTTGACACCAGTCATTGTTCTCAGTGAGGCCTTTATGTAGGATGCCTAGATCACTTGGGAAGTTAATAATGGCTCCCAGCTTGCAGTCATTTGTGAACTTGGTCAGCCAGAGTCCCTCTGTGTTGGCCTGAACTTCTGAGAAGTAGATGCCAAACAGGAAAGGACCCAGGACTGATCCCTGTGGGACTCCACGTGTGACTGGTAGACAGTCTGACTTGGAGTCAGCTACTTTCACACTGTGGGTTTTATCTGTGAGCCAATTTGCAACCCACCTAGTGATATAGGGGTTGATGCCTAGTTTGGTGAGTTTATCAATAATTCCTGAGTGGGGAAAGGTATCAACAGCCTTGGCCAGATCGAAGTAGGCTGTATAAACTGCCTTGCCATCATCCACAGCTCTGGTGACTGACTCAAAGAAGTCAACCAGGTTGAGTAGGCATGATCTACCTTTCACAAAACCAAACTGTGTGGGATCCAGAGTTTGGAGATTCCCTATATCCTTGTTAATTAGGTCCATGATGATGCTCTCCACAGCCTTACATATCAGACTCATCAGACTAATGGGGTGATAATTCCCAGTTTCTGCAGTTTCTCCCCCTTTATGGAGAGGGATGACTGTAGCAGTGCACCATTCGGCAGGGACAAAGCCTGAGGTGAGGCTGTGATTGAGCAGGGCACACAGATGTGGTGCCAGTTCACTTTGTAGCTCATGTAGAACACATCCAGGGATATTGTTGGGTCCCATGGAAGGTGTATTCTTGGCCTTGGACAATGCAGCTTTAACCTGTGCAGCAGTAATGCTGGGTGCCTGGCATTCCTCCGGTATTGTGATTGGTCCTTTAGAGGGGGAGAGAGGGGTAAAGTTAGCACTAAATTTGTCGGCCAGTATGTTGGTAATATCTGTTGGCTCAGTATAAGAGGTACCATTGTGCAGTAACTCAGAGCAAACCTGGGTATTGCCGTGGAGATTTTTGATATAACTATAGAAGGCTTTGTGGTTGTTTTTAGTGTCTGCTGAAATTCTGCCTTCATAGCTGGCTTTAGAGGTTTTGATGAAGGATCTCAACTTTTTGTAGAGGCTAATAAGGGAGTTTTTCAGTCTTTGGACTTCACCTTTTTCTGCACCAATTTCTTCCTTCTGTTGTAGAATTTGTTAATGGCAGGGTACCAACAGATTGGCTTCCTTTTTTTGGAGGAGAGCATCTTGGTTCTGTTCCATGCATTTATGTAGGTGTTCATACAGTACATTGGTGTATGATTTGTCAGTCATGCATTGCCGTGAAGTTAGCCACCTCTGAGTCCAAAGTCAGCTTTGGAGAAGTTTTTCATGGTGGTTACCTTTGTGGGGGGTGTGGGTGAGATGTGGATTTCCATGGTGATTAGTTTGTGGTCGGATCTAACCAGGGAGGAGTTGGTTACTGGTGTAGAGCAATGGTTGCCCATGTTAACAATAACCAAGTCAAGGATGTTGCTTCCTCTAGTGGGGGTAAGAATAAGTTGGTCCAGGGCATTGGAATTGATGAATTCCAGGAAGCGTTGGGCCAGTGTAGTGGTGCATGAGTAGTTTTCCCAGTTGATGCGAGGAAGTTGAAGTCACCTAATATGAGAGTGTTGGGTTGGAACCTAATAGTTTCCAGGATGCTTAGGAACATGGATTGAGAGTCTCGGGACATGGTTGGGGATTTAAAACAGGCTGCAATCTGAATCACTGTCCTACCCAATGTTAGTTGTACCTGAAGTATCTCAGATGCATTATGCTGGGCTACTAGTCTTGGGGTGTGCATATCCTTTATGAATATGGAGACACCACTGCCTTTGGAGCTTCAGTCCATGTTCTGGGGCCGAAATGTGTGGAATGAGTAATAGCCTGGTAGCACAAGGGTGCTTTCTGCTGCTTTAAATCAGGTCTCTGTCACAGCACAAATGTCAATGTTCTCCATTTTGAGGAGTGCTTCAAGCAAGTGCATCTTGAGATTTAGACTTCTAACGTTGAGCAGTATGACCCTCAGATTGCATTTATTTATAGCTGTTACAGTGGTAATTTGGTCTTTGGAACATCACCTTAAAAAGGCACTATGGGGTGGCAAAAGCCTTTGCCAGTATCTGGAAACCCAGGGGTTACAGATCCAGGCCATCTCTGGCAAAGCATCGAGGGCTGTCAGTCATGTCATCCCAAGCAGACAGATACTGGATACCCTCAGAATGACACCAGGAACTTAGCCAATTATTGAAGTTAATCATTTTCTGCTTATACTGCGGTATCATTCTGGGTGATGGTAGGATGCTGCTCAGGGTTAGGGTCATACCTGCCTGGGCTACATAATCCAAGAGCTCCTCCATGTCTCTTTTCATGTAGTCCAGGGAGGTATGTCTCAGGTCATTCACACCCACATGGACAGTGAAAGAGTCATACTTGTACTTGTTGTGGAGTGACCTGAGTGCATGTGTTATGTTTTGAATTCTGGCACCTGATAGACAGTTGACTGTTACCTTCTTCTTATTCAGCCTAATGAGTGGGACATCAGTGTGCCTCACTATCGAGTCACCTATGATTAGTGTATTGGGCAAGCTGTTTTGCCTTAGGGGCTTAGGTTGAGGGGCACACTGTGTAGGTGATCTATGTGTCTTGTGGTTTGTGCTTTGTTGGGATGGTCAAGTGCATTTCTGCCTTGGAGGTCTCTGCTGTTTGGGTAGATTTCTATTGAGAGTCTCCATGAAGGTGGGTGTGTGGTTTGTGTTTTTATGTGAGAGCTGTGATAGTGGGTGTTCTGGAGGCCTATGTGTTGCATGTGGTGTGGTGCAGATGTTGGCCTTCTCCTCTTGACCAGCTGCTCCGGTCTTGGCTTGAGAGTGCATGGCTTCCGATTTGGATATATAAGTGCATCTCTCACAAGTCTGAGTGTTGGGAGGTAAGAGGAGAGGGTTGTCTGGGTACATGAGGCAGTTGCTACACTGGCTCAGAATGCCCAAGTTCATCAGGTTAATAGGAGAAAGCACAGGGAACTGACCATTAGACATGCCAGGAGGGATGGTCATTATTACTAAGTACTGGAGCTCTTCCCTTATATATTTCTTTTACAGGAAAAATGTCACTCAAGGTGTCCGAGTCTGTACACAGCACTGCCAAACACTTGAGGGGAAACTAATACGTAGCCCCTGAAAATTTAAGGATTAAGTAATTTGGAAGATATTCTGCAGTTAGAAAGAAATCAAGCAGTACTTACCGAAAAATAAAGAATTAGCTTGTCAACAATGGTGAAAAGAGGGGAGTTGCATGAATGGCTACTGCCTGGCTACTACTAATGCTGGTCTCAGCACAGCTTCACTCTGTTGGGATACAATACTCCTTTGCTTCTTCTTTTACCAGAAGCAAAATGTTAGCACCAATACCAAGAAGAGAAGCAGGCCACAGCCTGTTTTGTGATCCACAGTCTTGTCTCAGATGATGCAAGGGTCTGCAGGCTTGTAGCCTTTTTCTGGTAGATGCCTCAAATAGCAACCAGGCTAATCAGGTATGTTAAACACAGGCACACACTTTCCAACCAAAAAAGAGTCAGGAATCAATGCACTCTGCTCCTACTCTCACCAGGATCAGAATATAAGCACAGATTCCAAGCTGTCACCTATAAAGGAGTTATTAAGCTTTCTGGTGATCAGCAGTCTCCAGGAAATAATATAACTGCACTCCTTCACTCACCAGGAGAAAACAGAATCACTAATCCCAAGATGACTACTAAGAGGCAGAATGTGTTAATACACCACTAGTACAACCAACACAATACAAATACACACTTTGATAATCACATCGCCATAGTAGTCAGGAAATCCTTCTATGTGGCACACCTCATCACAAAAGGTTTCTCATCCAGGAAAAAAGAAGTCATTGTTCCCCTCTACTCATCACTCATTAGACCCATTATAGAGTACAATGCCCCTTTTGGTATGTACCTCACAAGACATCTACAACAACTGGAAAGGCCACAGAAATACCTCACAAAGAGGATTACCAGCTTCAAACAGATGCCCTATGAAGACCGTCAAAAAACTCCAGGTTTACTCCGTCGCATATCGCCTACTCAGAGGTGATCTCTGCCTAACATACAAAGCTATGTCAAACCCACAGCTGTTGAACATGCTCCACTTAAATAAATCCCAATCCCTCTGAGCTACACACTCTAGGGACTTAAACCTTGTCACCACAATAAACAGAACATGCTGGAGGGATAGATTCCTGTCCCAGATACTTTTCATACTCTGGAACAAACTACCTATCTATAGCAAACAAAGCTCCTCATTAGCACTCTTCAAGAAAAATCTTGATGATTGGATGGGAAATAGGAAATTCACCCCAGGGATCACTTCTGTGGCTCTGCTCGACAGGTGCACAGGTAAATAATTTTCTTGGGTGCTGAAACCCAGGGTACCTTTTTGGCTAGGCTTATATAGGCCCTAGGGCCGATAGCCTAGTACCTACCTGTGAACCTATGGTCTTGCAATAGATGCTTAAAGGTAAGATGAAAAAAATGGTTTATCCTAAACACTCCAGTGTGCACTAGAGGAGTTAGATGTGAAAGTAGGTAACTTAAGTTTTACCTGTCTAAAAAGTTAAGTTTTAGTGGAGAGTCAATATTTTTAAAACAGCAAGATAGATTGAAAGGGGGTAGTCACTTTTGTATTCTGGTACTATGGAATACAGTAGGATGACCAATAAATTTAAATAGTTGAAGGGGATTTATTTCACAAAATGATAATTTTGTGCTTACTCACACCAGCCAGTAAAAGCAAAGAGGAAGTGAGATATATGGTTAAATTAACATAAGGGGCAGGCAACTAGAAAGACAATGGTGTTAAATATCTGTCTGACTCACAAGAGACAGAGTTGTGGTCTCTTTTCAAGTTTGAATATGCAGTTAAAAGCAGAATAGAAGTAAAACACAATGTAAAGAAAACAAATCACAGTATACAAAATAGAAAAAGGCAATAAAGTAGTACAAAATACCACAGATAAAAAGAAAACTAACCTTTCCCTCACAGCAAACTGTAGCAGAGTCTGGGTAACCTTTCCAGTAAAGCACTGCAATGTTTTATTTTACCCCTTAAATAGAAGTTCAGATTGAAACTGATCATGAGCCTCTAGTCACTATTTTAAAGACGCCTATGCATTCAGCTGCAGCGACATTACGAAGAATGATGCTCAAACTGCAAAAGTACAACTTCAAAATGGTCTGTAGAAAAGGCAAACTTTTTTATCTGGCTGATACCTTATCTAGATCATCCAGAAATACAACAGAACAGCTTAATGCAGAGAATTTATAGGTTCATACAAGGCTAATTGCCCTTGTGGGCCATTTTAAGCCTAGCCAATTACCCCACATGAAAATCAAACCCTGCACCTTGTGTCTGTAAGGCAAGCAACTTAACCATTATGCCAGTCTCCCACCCCGTGTCATGTCATGGAAGTGTGTAATTGTTCCACCACGAGACTTGATGAGCTGAAAGATCATGCAAAGACTGATCCAGTTTTGCAAAAGCTCAACCACTACATTAATGTTGGATGGCCGTCAAAGCAATCTTGTGTACGACCTGAAGTGCAAACTTATTTTCCTTACAGAGATGAGATGTTGATGGAAGATGGCATTATTTTCAAAGGTCCTAAAATTGTTGTTCCTGCTTCCTTACAATGTGAATACATCTAGATTTTGCATTGTGGTCACCCAGGTTCTGAATCTACCAAAAGAAGGGCGAGAGGACTAATATTTTGGCCTTCGCTAGCAAAATATATTGATAATGTGCTTTCTTCTTGTTCAGTATACAATAGTACTAAACCTCATTTGCAAAAAGAACCACTTCAGCTAAGGCAAGTTCCTGAACTACCTTGGTCAACAGTAGCCACTGATACATTTGAGTGGAACAATCAGCATTACTTAATGTTGGTAGACTCTTATTTGAACTGGTTTGAGATCTATTTACTACCTAACCTAATATCCACTGCTGTTATCACCAAACTGAAACATCATTTCTCAGTCCATGGTAATCCACATAAAGTTATTTCTGACAGTGGTACCCAATTTATCAGCCAGTTGTTTCAGAAATTTGCAAAAGAATAGGACATTGTACATGTTACTAGCAGTCCAGAATACCCACAGTCAAATGGAATAGCTGACTGTACAGAGTGCAAAGTAATTACTAGAGAAGTCAAAGCATGATAATACTGATGTATTTTTGAATTTACTCAGTCTCAGAAACATACCCTGTGATGATATACTTGGCTCGTCTGCTTAGAGACATCTATCTAGGCAAACCAGAATAACATTGCCTATCAGTTCCAGTTTGTTGAGGCCTAAAGCTAAGAACAACAGAACAATCAAAGCCCAACTATTCAGAAAGTGTTCTTTCCAGAAGTCCAGTTATGATTAATTGAGCAGATTTCTTCATCCATTAAAAGAAGTAGGGACAGTGAGGATATAAATGGCGAAAGGCTTTGACCGGATTGGTCAAGTAACAGGTATATGTGCTGGACTGAGATCCTACTTCAGAGAATCTGAGGGTGTGGAGTACAGGAGAAATCACAAACATCTTCTTCCTGTATCAGAATCTATATCGCACATTGTTCCTGTGATACAGACTCTAGGTCTCAGAGCAATCCAGACAATGTTTCTGTTGCAGAACGTGTCTTAACTTCTACTTCCATTCCTGCTGATGTTCCTGATGTCCCCAAAGTTGAACATTCATGAGAGACAGTCTAAACTGCTAGATTCCTGGACATTACTGTCTATATGTATTTAGTTCTGTATACTTGCATGGCAAAGAATTATTTTGTATCAATTGCATGTCAGTTAATGTCATTAATAATGCATGACTCATTTCTCAAAGAGGGAGGATGTGGAATAGTGTGTGTGTGTGTGTGTGTGTGTGTGTGTGTGTGTGTGAGTTGTACCTTAAGAAGGGTTTCAAGGACAGCACGTACATATAAATAGCAAGCACGTGCTAGCTTCAGTGCCATTTTGAGAGTGCAGCCAGAGAGTGCACATGTATGAGTGTGATAGCTAGTTTGTTTCTAGTTTATCTAAGTTAAAGTTTTTAAGTCTCAATCCTGATGTGAGTGTACATAACAAAGCTGCTTGAACAGAACCCACAGATGTTCGTCTGTTTTATCCTGACCAGATAAGTGACACCTATTAAGTTCAAGATTCCAGCGGTGAAGCTTGTTTGCAGATTTTGTCTTGGGCTTGCTTTTAGTGGGTGCAGCAGCTTCTACACAGTCATTTCCATGGTTGTCCAGAGTCTCTGTGAACAATTCTACATAGGTTGCTGTGAACTCAGAGTTAGGAAGTGCATTGGATTTTGACAAACTAATGCTTTATAGGATGTAGTTTACTTTGGAATAGTTTCTAACTGTTACAGGGTTGGCTGAGGTTATCAAGCTGATTTTTATTTAAAAGGAGAGAGCTTTGTGGCCTGATTTCACCAGTGAGGATGAGACATTTGGGGTAGGGGGTAGTGCTCTCCCATATTGGTGAGTGCCAAGTCCAGTATGTTTCAACCTGATCAAGGGTATTTGTGTTAATAAAGTCCAGGAATTTTGGTGCTTGTGAATTTGAGGCAGTGTGCATTTCCCAGTCTGTATAGGGGTAGCTGAAGTCTCCTTTGAATAGGGAATTTGGTTTAATGGTGAGTTATCTCCAGTTGGTCTAGGTAAGAGCTATGGCATTCTTGGGACATTGAGGATGACTTATTGCTTGCTAGGATATGGTACGAGTGGTGGATGTAGTGCATGTGTTCTTGACAACCTTGCTTGTATGCGAGATTTTTGCCTCCAATGAAATTGTATCTGTGCATCTCTCACATACTCTTTGTTTCTTTAAGGAATAAATTATTGTCGGTTAACATAAGAAAATTGCTACATTGTCTTAGGATCCCCATATCTACCAAAATGACTATGGAGACATTTGGAAATTGCATATCCATGTTGTCTGGACTTGTACCTGGATGGCCTACTGTTTGTTATGGAGTGGGTTATACAGAGGTTTCCTTGTTTGGTCTCTGGGTTTTGACACTAGGATAGATTATATTGTTTAACATTCAGACTAGCTGCACTAAGCTTACCTTCACACAGTGTTTTTGTTTTAACCACACTGTGTTACAGGTTTCAGTTCTAAGGGAGGTGGTACAGATAAAATGTACACAAAAGTAATGCTGGTTAGCTGGGTGGACACTTATTATTATGGATATATGGAAAGCAATGAGTGAGAAAAGGGTTTAAATATCTTATGCAAGAAACAAAAGCAATGAAAGAGGGGAGATAGGAGTTTGGAAGTCAGATTACCATAAGTGTCAGAACCTAGAGGCACAACCTTTTAAAAGTACAACAGGAAAAGGGTGAGAGTGTTGGGGAAAAATCAAGCTACAAAAATGAAACAGATTTCCTAGACAGAGTTCCAAACAAATAAAACTAATATTGTAGCTCTAGTCCTATGGTTGGAATTTCAAAAACATTCGCTTAATGTCTCAATGGGGCTGAGGCAGACAAAAACAGGAGAGAAAACAGTAACAAGATCAACAGAAAGGCAACTGAATGCAACTTTCAGCAGACAAATAATAAGCATAGTATTAGACTCCAGCAGCAAAACTGGAATATAAGCAGCTGTAAAAGTCGTGGAGCAGAACTGATAATACTACCACTATTGCAATCTTACAACATACTAAATCTCCACACTGTGTAGAAACTTACCAGCAATGGTGCTTATGGAATAAATTCTGTAACAAATGTCTAAATGAGACTCGTATCTGGCATTACTTCAAAGTTCTGCCACAATTGTTTAAACAAATACAAAATTAAGACCTGAGACATGAGTGAAAATACAAACAGCTAGCTTTTACAAGTAAATTCTACTTATGGAGATAGAAGTGCAGTATGATGTATAAACAATGCTAAAATCTCGCAGTAATACAAAATCTTACTACAACTACAAATTAAGCAATATGTCTGAGATCCTAGAACAAAATAAAATAATGCAGATAGATGTTTTTCCCCTAAAACATGGAAAAAATAAGAAAAGTACAAAAATGTATTACCGCAGTGGTATAAGTACAATTTAAAATATTTAAGTAGAATTTAAATAAAAGCATTTTTCTTCTCTTTTATTGGAAAGATTGTTTCTCATAGGCTTTCCACACCTCTCAAAGTCTTGAACAAAAGAATCTGGGTGGGTGTATGTCTGTGCTAAACATAGCAGACATGCTAGAGAGAGAGAGATCCAATCAAATAAAATCAATATTAGTGCTCTATTTCTGTGGCTAGTATTTCAGAAATGTTAGCTTAATGTCTCAGTGGGTGCTGAGGCAGTCACAAAGAACAGGGAAAAACAGTAGCTAAGTAAACAGAAAGACACTGTAATGCAGTTTTAAGCAGGTAAATGATAAGCAGAATATGAGACTCTAGCAGCAAAACTGAAATATAAACAGCTGTAAAAGTAATGAAGCACAGATCCTGAAGCAGAATTTACAATACTGCCACTACTGCAATCACATCACAGACTAAGGCACCAGACCATGCAGACATTTGTCAGTAACACTGTTTATGGAAAAATGTGGTGATAACATCTGAATGAAGCTCAAATCTGGCAGCAGTTCACAGCTCTGCCACAAATGTAAATGATACTACAAGATTAAGGCCCCAAACAGTATTCAAAATACAAACAACTATTTTTTACAAGAATTTCTACTTATGAGGAGAGAATAAGTGTAGTATAATGTATAAATAATGCTAAAATCTTGCAGTAATAGACAAAGATCACAGAACAAAGTAAAAAATGCACTAAAAATAACTTGGCTAAAACATGGAAAAAAGATGAAAAGTACAACAAATTATCACCACACGAGTCAGTATAAGTCCATCCATCCTCAATCCCTTTTCCCATATTTGCAGATAGGGTTGGGGTGTCACTTCAACAGTGGTAATCATTTCAAGCCAAGGTTTACAATGATGGGTGGCTAACCCTGCCATGGTAGCTCATTAGTACCACTCACTCGCACACACATTCACACCTACAGCCAATTTAGAGTATCCAGTTCACCTACTGCATGTCTTTCAAATGTGGGAGGAAACTGGAGCACCTGGAGGAAACCCACGTGACCGCAGGGAGGACATGCAGACTCCACACAGAAGGCATCCTAGCCAAGAATCGAACTGGAAAACCTCTTGCTGTCAGGCGACAACACTAACCACTCCACCACTGTGGCCTAGTCATAGGTCACTATAAGTGCAACTTAAAATATTTAAGCAGACTTTAAATAAATGCTTTTTTCTTTTCTTTTAAAGAAAAGTATGTTTCTCACACATTGGAGCTTTCTGCACCTCTCAGTCTTGAATAACAAATAACTTGAATACCAAACCATTCAATAAAAAACTGCAAGAGAGATCAAACCAAGCTATAGTCTTCACTGTGTAATACCTTAAACCTCCTGTAGAGGAGACCCACAAGATAAACACAAATGACCCCTTAAGGAAACACCAGTGTTTCATCTACATGGTTTCTGAATGTCTATAGCATTTTGCTTTTTAATTTTTAAGTCTTTATGGGTACATTCAGGCTCCACTCCCTCCTCTACCTTAGTAATATATGCTAACCCTAAGCATGCCCTGCCCTAACTCTAACTTAAAGCTTGCATGCAAAAAGCCCTTCTCATAACACTACCACTAGTCAAAACAGTACAGAGACTCACCATGGAAATGCACACATAAAAACACACACACACACACACACACACACACACACACACACACACACACACACACACACACACACACACACACACACACACACACACACACACACACACACACAATCACACACACACACACACACACACACACACACTAAATGTATCCCCCAACCTAACCCTAGCCTGTCAAAAGTTGACAGAGAGGGCACAGGTGATCAAATATCAGCTTATCAAAATATTTTTGCTTTGTCAGTATGAGATCGTGGTACAGTGTGGATTGGGAAATATGTCCTTTTCCCCACTGTAGTGCAATCTCAGAGTTGCTATATAGGGGGTGTATGGGGTGCAGGTTTCTTGCCCCCCTGT
The DNA here is from genome assembly GCF_019279795.1 of Protopterus annectens. Classification (NCBI taxonomy): domain Eukaryota; kingdom Metazoa; phylum Chordata; order Ceratodontiformes; family Protopteridae; genus Protopterus; species Protopterus annectens. The sequence continues at coordinate 1,686,271,106 of NC_056743.1, forward strand.
AAAACATTTTGTTCTTTTGTGTTTCTATACTTTGTGGATCAATTTTAGTGAGTTCAATGTTTAAATGTCGATAATTATGAGACTGCCAGGTCAGTTTTATGATGGAAGGTTATGCTTCCATATATAAAAGTATAGATAAAAAAGTGACTGAAGAGACGAAAGATCAGACTTACATGTACTAAGTCAGGGATGACATTTCTCAGACAATTGCCTTTTCTCTGAGGTATGGAAGTCTCAGAGTTGGTGGATATAAGTTCAGGGTGGGGGGACGGGGAGCTTCCCCCTCTAAAAAGAAGGTTTGGGGGTAGAGAGAGATTGTCTTTTCTCTTTTTTTTTCATTTTTTGGGGGGGGTTAGCACTCGGCACTATGAGTGATGACATTTCAATAGGGAAACAATAAATAGATATAGAAATAACTAAAAGATACATAGATATATAGCAGTGTGTTGTTTTGTTTAGAAAGTAGTCACAGGAAGCAACTTTCCCATTTGAAACTCATTTTTATTTGCTATAGTTAAAGTTCAGATAAGGGAAACATTTGTTTACACCAAACAGTTTGGTTTGTAGTCAGACTAAATTCTCTTAGGTTTTTACTCTACAGGCTTTTCACAATTCCAGTCAAAAGCAATATGTATTTACATTCAGATGTACTTCTCCCCAGTAATATCTCCATGTGTCTGAGTTACTATCCTTAAAGGCACCCTCCTTTACCATGCTACATGACCCATTTGAGCATGCACATTTATAGAAATCAGTCACCCCTATGCTCCATGACCTCCACTCCCCCATGGAACAATTACTTTGAGGCTTAGCAGATGGGCTGTTTGCCTGGGCCAGCTCATCTGCATTAGCGTGGCTGTGGTCCGTCCAGTACTCAATGATGAAGTTGAAAGGCTGGAGTACCACTGCCCACTGCGATAGCCTTAGAGTGATGTCCTTGTGCTGTATCATACATCAAAGGAGAGCTTGATGTGTCATCAGGCCAAACCCTATCCTCCAGATGTAATAGTTCAGGGTGGTGAGGGCCTACTTCATGACTAAACAATCTCTTTCTATAGTCAAGTAGCATTTCTCTATATTATTTATCTTCCTATTAACATAGCAAATGGAGTTTTCTTTCCCATTTATAACTTGAGGCAAGATTACACACATGTATCTTTCAGGCATCCAAGTATACTAGGAATTGTTTAAAAAGTCAAAGGCTATGAGTATGGTTTCCAAGAACAGTATATTGTTTATCTACATATAGGATTTAGTCTGGTCAGTCCAAAAGACCTAACTAGGGTGGGGAGAAGGAGGCATCTTCCGGGGGGTGCAAGGATTTAGGAAGTGCGATTGGCAAATGCCAGTTAGTTGGTAGTGCAAGACCAGCATTTATTTCTGCATCAGCATTTCTGAACACTGCTACAGAAATGAATTCTGATAGATACTGATTTTACTGTCAGGACTAAAGCACTTGCTTCAATGCTTCTTCTGTGGTATAAGTTGCAGCAAGCATTTTCCTACAACTTTTAAAAGTTAAAATAACAATTTTTTTGCTTCTGAACTTTTTATTGAGGGGTGCAGATTACCTGGCTAAGGGCTATGGAGCACTACAGCACTGGATGAGGAGCAGACCTTTTTATTTTTATTTATTTATTTTGTTCCTTAATGTAAAACTGAGGAGGAACAAACCATGGACTGTCACTAGGTGTAGATGAGCAAACTATGGCTCTAGGTCAGTCAATGAGCAAATAACTCTGGCAAAATCAGGAACAACTTTCCAGAAACAGCTCACCACACCTAAAAATGGTTGACTTGGACCTATTTTGATCCAGCCTGAGGCAAAGAGGGGCAGACTTTTAAAAGGCTTGCACTTTGGGCAGATGCCTCTCCCTGTCTTCAGAAAATATTGCAATGTTATCCAAGAAGGCTGCTGTAAACCTGTTGTGGGATCTAAGGATTTTATTCACCAATCTGAGGAATACTGCCAGTGCTCCATGAAGACCAAATGGAAATGTTCTACAGAGGATCTACTCTTGCCCAGTTTCTCAACCAGTTATCCATTTGGGTGATGGAATATTAATTAAATGTAGATATGCTGTTTAATGTCATTGCAATACCTTGTAGACCAATCAGGCTTGTGGATTAGTACAATGGGACTATACCACTCACTCTGGGGTTCTCCTATAACCTCAGATCTAGACATTTATATACTTCATCCATAACTGCTTGGGACTGGGACTCTTGTTTGGCAGGGACTTTAGCGGACTTTATCTTCAGGCACAATTTCAATATTGTGCTGAATTAAACTGTTATCATCAGGCAGCTCTCTGAGCATGTCCTCATTTCTGAGTTAAAGTTGTTTTGCTTCTTGTTTTTATAACAATGATAGTGTTTCCCTTATTTTGACTACAAGATGTGCTGCACAAATCATAATTTTTTTTACATACATAGCCACAATAGAAACTTTTACTAAAAGTTTTTCTCCATTGTTTCAGAACATTTACATAATACAACTCTTTTGGTCTCCTTTTTCCCAGTTGTTTCATCTTATGATTCACTTCACTTGCTTTTTCTCTCACTTCAAGATGCCCTTGCCACTTTGCTAAGAAATGTGTACACTATCTACTGCTTAGAACTCTCTCAAACAACAATTTATATTGCATACACTCTGTTGTGCCTGCTGTAGCCTGTCCACATATTCTCTCACTATCAGCATCACAATTCCTATCTTGTTCTGCAGATCTGAAAACTGCCCTATTGCACTTTTAAATAAATAAATAAATAACTCCCAAACGCTAATGGTGGTCTGTCACAAAAACAGTCAATATTGGCAGAAAAAAAGACAGAAAATCCACCCAAGAATGGCCAATCAACGAAATCCACAAGTGTTCCAGTTAAAATGTAGTCCTTTAATACGAATAAAACTTCGACTTGAAAATAAAATGAAAAATAAAAAACTCAAAACTGTCCCTTGAAGATATCCGATAAGCGCTTTCGACTGTTGTCTTCCTCAGATCGTATAAGACACTAGGGACTTCCATTTCCTTTTATATATGAAATTCTATACTGTTTGACCAATCACCATTGATGAATACTTGACAACATCCAATCCTATCTTGTTATCTCAAGATTAATTTCCATGTAATCAACTCTATGCTTCTGTTTCCCGCCTTTATTGAGTATGTAAATTAGATGTTCCAGTCCTTCATTTTGATTGGATGTATATTGTGTTATTGATGATAATGTGAGCAAAGTGAGTATTACTCTTTGATTTTACTTTAATTCTCAAGACCAATAACAGCTGGTGCTGTTCTAAATGATGTAGTATCCAAAGTAAAGAGAAGTACATACATAGAAAATATGTATTTTTCGAAATGTGATATAATTTAGTTGAAGGATACTTATTGTAATTCCATAATTTTAAGTGGCATTATTTTGATTATGCAGGTAAAGATCCATCATACCTGCATAGCATTGTAATGAATAGGAAGTTATATTCACAAACTTCTTCGAAGATTGAATATTTGGAGTGTTTATGAATGCTTCTATTTACTTTGGATACTACATCATTTAGAACAGCGCCACCTGTTATTGGTCTTGAGAATTAAAGGAAAATGGAAGAGTAATACTCACTTTGCTTACATTATCATCAATAACACAATATACATCCAATCAAAATGAAGGACTGGAACATCTAATTTACATACTCAATAAAGGCGGGAAACAGAAGCATAGAGTTGATTACATGCAAATTAATCTTGAGATAACAAGATAGGATTGCATGTTGCCAAGTATTCATCAATGGTGATTGGTGAAACAGTATAGAATTTCATATATAAAAGGAAATGGAAGTCCCTAGTGTCTTATACGATCTGAGGAAGACAACAGTTGAAAGTGCTTATCGGATATCTTCAAGGGACAGTTTTGAGTTTTTTTATTTTTCATTTGTCTTTCAAGTCGAAGTTTTATTCGTATTAAAGGACTACATTTTAACTGGAACACTTGTGGATTTCGTTGATTGGCCATTCTTGGGTGGATTTTCTGTCTTTTTTCTGCCAATATTGCACTTTTAAAGGGGTATTTTCTTCCATACACATTTTTTGCTATTTCTGCAAACCTTATGGATGTCTACCATATAACAATTCATACAGTGTGAATCTTTTCATATGGGTACACCTCTTACATCAAAGTGAACATATGACAGCACAGCGTTTCCCCTCTATCTCTGTAGCATTTCATAACATAGACTTTTATAAAGTTTTGTTAAAGTGTTTAACTAGCTTATCTGTTTGATTGTGGTATAAAGACATCTTTAGCTGCTCACTTTGAAGCACTGGCAAATTTCGTGTATTGGGTCAGAACACGTTTGGGAAACATTGACGTGTAAAAATGTCTCAAGGAATTCTTAACCTAGAAATCAGCATTACTAGTTCCTTTAGTAAACACTTTGCATTAACTGTTCACAGGGTTACTGCCTCAGAAAATGTTGCATAATCCATAATTGCCAGGATACATAGAAATATACTGATGACCGCTATTCAACTTCACAGATGATCCGCAGTGTCCATTGTTATGCAGTCAAAATGGACATTGAAAGTAGGCAAAACTGTCATGAGATTCTGTTTTTAAATCCTGATTTGGGTGTTTTCCTCTGGAACTCAAGGCAGACTTCACAAAAGTTCTTTATGCCCTTTAAAACATTAGGCTAATAAAATCTGAACAAAACACTAGCCTTTATTTTGTCCATTCTTAAATGACTATTACAAATGAGAATATGCGCGAATTTCATTACAAATGTTTTACATGATTTGAAAATTAATAACTGGTTAGGTTTCTGTTCCTTCCCTTTACTTACACTGTCTTGCAAGTAATTTCCTAGATTAAACACCAGATAGGTAATGGTTCCATTCTTCTGATTTTCGGTGTACTTAATCTGACTGATCATTCTAGAGCTACTTAATGTATTTTCTTCCCACTGAGATTTCTTGAAACTAGCATGACCTATAAGGAGGTCATTGTCGGAATATTTGTCAGTATTCTGTCTTGAAGTGGAGGGAATGGGTTCTTTTTCAACCAATACAATAGTATAGGCCTCTCCCTTTACCTAGGTCATCCCTGTAAAGGCAACACGTGAAAATAATTTATTTCACAAATGTACTTGTTATTTCTCTCTTTACTTCTTTAGGAGTAATTTCATCTATCTTTCCTTTAGAGTTTTACTTCTGTTTCTGGTGGACAGAAGCTTAAGACTCTGTTCAGGTTCTTCTTTTTTTCTTTCAGTCTGAAACTCATCTATCCCTTCCTCAGTTTCTGTTCCTATTTCAAACCGGTAACTGGAACAATATAACAAACAGTAAAGAACGTTGCTTAGATGCTGTCTTCTTATTTCCCTTATGTGTATATTGTTACTTAGGAGCCTTTCACTTGTTATTCTCTACTCAAACTTTTTATCCCTTTAACTGCTGGAGACTTTTAGTAAAACTCACGTTTACCTGTCAGTTCTTTTACTGGTTTCCTGCAGCAGTTTAACAGGAGTCTTTTGAAATGTCTCAGAAGTAGATTTATCTAATCCTTCCACCCACAACTGAATACTGGCTCATTGTGACTTTTCTTATATTCTGTTTTTATTTTTCTTTTTGGTGGGACTATGTAATTCTGGCAGTATACCTGACAGAGCCTTTTCCATATGATTGCCAGTAATTACATGTTGTTGTTGTTGTTGTTGTCTTTTGGCTTTTCCCTGTTAGGGATCGCCACAGCGGAACTCCGGTCTGCTAATGATTGGTAGTAGATTTTGACAAACGCCGAGTTGCCAGCTCGACGTTCAACCTTCAATGAAGGCACGCCCATTTACGCATATCTTTCGAATGTTCACCCAACCATGGGGAGGACTTGCAGACTCCACACAGAAGGCACTCCCTGCACTCCTGCCGAGAATCGATAGGGAGAACCTCTTGCTGTGAGGCAACAACGCTACCGCTTCACCACCGCGGATGCAATACTTGCCAGTAATTACATAATGAAAGAAATTGGGAACCAGGGCTGAAGGGTGTAAATCTTTACCAAAGAGAATCTGCATGTCTAATTGCATTAAAGAGTATTGCTTCTTGTCTCTATGCATACCTCTCACTTCAGCTTTCTGTTTACTAATTGCTTTATGCTTGCAAATATATTGTGGTTTAACATGTATAATCATGATTTCTTAGTCCAGTAATCCTACTAGTTATTTACGTTCTAATACAGTAATACATTTCATATGTTTAGTGATAGCAAAAGGAAGAAGGCACATTTTCATTTCTAGAGTTAAACATTCAACATTATCGCACTCCACTGGAATACTGTTATAAACATTTCTTTAGTAGACTGGTAACTAGTACTAGTTTTTTTTACAGGAATGGTAGTCATCATGTATTACATGGATATGTGTCATTTTCTAGAGCATTTAAAACAGATTGATTGAAATAATGACCATTTTCCCCTTGGTTACATACAAAGAAGCATATTTTGGCAGAAGATTATTACTAGCACTTTGGGTATTGAAGCATGGTGGAATGTACAGCTTTTCTAATTGGCAAACATTCTACCAAAACAGCTAATGAATCAGGATTAGGATAATCTGAAATGCCCACTTCCTTCATTTACTAGTGAATGCCTCTTAAATGTATCTAGAGCCAAAATGTCCAGAATTGTACTTCATTATTTATATGAGATTTTAGTCAAAATTTTAAAATAAGTATTGAATCAGCTGTTTGTGATCTTATTGGCTTATTCAGTTAAACTTATAGGACTGTGCTCCAGATGAAGCTCCATCATCATCATTAACCTACTTTTCCCCATTTTCTACATGGAGTCATGGTGTTGTGTTAACTGTCGCCATCTCTCTCAGTTCAATGACACTCTCCGACCTTCTTCATCAGTCATGTCTGACTGTTGCAGCGCCTCTCCTACAATCCATCCACTTTTTTGCTGGATACCCTCCTTCCCTCTTATCTTCTTGCTGTGTATCCCAAATCTTCTTCACCAGATTGTCTTCTGCTTTTTTGTACATGTGCCCGAACCACTGTTATCAGTTCTCTTTGACCTTCTTTGCAAATGGAGTTACTTTGACGTCTGCTCTGATGCCCTTATTTCTTCATCTGTCCCACAGTGTGCATCCTACCACCCATTTCAGGCACTTAATCTCTGTCATCTCTAGCTTCCACAACTGCTCTCAGGTTTTATTGCCAAGGATTCTTTACCACACAGTATTACTGAGCACACCGCTGTTTTGAACCCCTTACTTTTCAGTTTCTTTGGCATACTTTGACCTCCTCATTCAGACTTCCCTTTTCCTTAACTACCATTCCCATGTTCTTGAAGCTGTTAATTAGTTCCACTATTTTCTCTTCTATCTCAGTTCTCATCTTCTTCTCATTTTCTGCATTTGTTGCCATTAAACTGTTTATTATGTACTCGGTTTCATCTCATGTGCCTTCAGTTTTGAGTTCTGTTCCTCTATCCTTTGCTTAAGTTCTTGCTCAGAGTCTGCCTGTAATGCCACATTATCTGCATCTAGCAACTTTGCTGACATGTGCCCTCCAACCCGTTTGCTAATGTAACCCATAGCCACTATGTACAGCAAGGGACTCAGAATTGTAAAGCTAAAGACTGTTCAAACTTAGTCACTGGGTCCTTGTACATAGCCTGCATTAATTCTACCAGTGGTAATTGGACTTCAAAGAACTACAGGACTGCACAGATCAGCTTTCTTGGGACCTTGTCATATGTTTTCTTCAAGTCTAGGAATGCACAGATGGGACTATTTTTTCATTTCTAGCATCTTCTCAACTCTCTGTCTCACTGGAAACATTGGGTTGGTTGTGCTGCAGCCTATTCTGAATCCAAACTACTCACTTTCCATTTTACTTTATAGCACTCTGTGTATTCATTTATCAATCACCCTTTCCAGAACTTTCACACAGTGTGACAGGAGTTTTTTTTCACCTCTGTACTGCCCAAAGTTGTGGATGTCTCCTTTGTTCTTGTAAACTGACACTAGTATGATTATTCTCCAGTCATTTGGGATGTAATTTTCTCTCCATACTGCTATGAGTAATTTCTTCCCTATCTGACCAACATCTTGATCATATCTGCTGTGACATCATCTGAGCCTGCCGCTTTGATTGACTCCATTTTCCTTAGTGTTGTACTTACTTCTTCTATGGTGAGCTCCTTTTCTTTCACCATAGGCTATGTCTGGTGCAGTATAGAATCTGTATGGTTTTCAACATTCAGATGCTGCCTGCTGAAAGTACTCCTACCATCTGCCTTTGTTGTCCTGTGGACTGGTGAGCAGGTTGCTACTGCCATCCCTTATGAAGGGTGTCTGACTATCTTCTTTGTCTTTATGTATTTGCAACCTGATAGTTTTTATTGGGGGGGGCATCTACTAAGTCATGTTTCAGAAGCTAGTGGAGTGCCTCTGATGCCTTATTCTTTGCTATTGCAACTCCTCTCTTAGCCTCTTTGTCAGCCAAGCAGTATTCTTTCTTAGCCTGATCCATCTTTTTCTATCTCCCACTTTTTCCTGCACTCCTTCTTTCTTTTGATTACTACCTAGACTTCTGCATTCCACCACCAGCTTGCCTATGTACCTTATTTCCACACCTGGCTCAAACACATATATGTTCTATAGTTCTCACACATACTCAAACACATATATGTTCTATAGTTCAAACACATACTCAAACACATATATGTTCTATAGTTCTCACACATACTCAAACACATATATGTTCTATAGTTCTCACACATACTCAAACACATATATGTTCTATAGTTCTCACACATACTCAAACACATATATGTGCTATAGTTCTCACACATACTCAAACACATATATGTTCTATAGTCCTCGCACATACTCAAACACATATATGTTCTATAGTCCTCACACATACTCAAACACATATATGTTCTATAGTCCTCACACATACTCAAACACATATATGTTCTATAGTCCTCACACATACTCAAACACATATATGTTCTATAGTCCTCACACATACTCAAACACATATATGTTCTATAGTTCTCACACATACTCAAACACATATATGTTCTATAGTTCTCACACATACTCAAACACATATATGTTCTATAGTTCTCACACATACTCACACACATATATGTTCTATAGTTCTCACACATACTCAAACACATATATGTTCTATAGTTCTCACACATACTCAGACACATATATGTTCTATAGTTCTCACACATACTCAAACACATATATGCTCTATAGTTCTCACACATACTCAAACACATATATGTTCTATAGTTCTCACATATACTCAAACACATATATGTTCTATAGTTCTCACACATACTCAAACACATATATGTTCTATAGTTCTCACACATACTCAGACACATATATGTTATATAGTTCTCACACATACTCAAACACATATATGCTCTATAGTTCTCACACATACTCAAACACATATATGTTCTATAGTTCTCACATATACTCACACACATATATGTTCTATAGTTCTCACACATACTCAAACACATATATGTTCTATAGTTCTCACACATACTCAAACACATATATGTTCTATAGTTCTCACACATACTCAAACAGATATATGTTCTATAGTTCTCACACATACTCAAACAGATATATGTTCTATAGTTCTCACACATATTCAAACACATATATGCTCTATAGTCCTCACACATACTCAAACACATATATGTTCTATAGTTCTCACACATACTGTTTTGAGGTGCCACCATTCTTCTTCAACTCCACATATTTCTTCTTCTTCTTCCTAAGGTACTAGAATCCTGACTAACTCTTTGAACTCTTGTGTTTTCTCTCCAGTCAACTTCCAGGTCTTCAGCTTAGTCTTTATTGACCTTAGATCCTCTCCTTTAGCTACTTGCAGCTGATTGTGGCAACCAATGATCTTTGCTATGGGCCAGCTGTTTCACTGTGGATGACTTTACAATCACTGAATCTATAACAGTGCCCTTTCTTTACAAGGACGAAGTCCACCTGAGTTGCATGTTGACCACTTTGTATGTGATCTTGTGACTGCATCCCTTGCTGAACCATGAGTTGACCACCATTTTCCAGACAGAAGTTTAGAATGGTCTCTTCTTTTTTACTCATGTTGTCTCGCTAATTTGACACATGCAGTCCTCTTATCCTGTGTTGGTCATAGGCTGAGATTATGAGTAGTACGTTATCTTTATACTGGAGTCTGATTTCCATGAGTCTGTCACTATTTCTAATGACATCCATCACTGTTTTCTGAAGCCTCTCCCTTACCACAATTCCCACACCATCTCTAGTCTGACCTCTTTTCATCTTGTCTCCTTGATACATGTGATGTCCTGGCTCCTCTTTACCATCATGTTATCCACTTCCAAGCGGTGTCCTATCAGTGAATCTAGATTGATTGTAGCAATTTTTGTTTCATGTTTGGCAGGCTGATCAGTTTAATGTCCAGATTTCATTCAACAGGACTATCCCAGGTAACCTAACCTGGACAACTGGACACCGCTTGGCCAGTAGCTTTGTGACCAAAGGCTGCTGCACCTTATAAAAAGCACACACTGGCCACTAGGGGTCCATACACCCCTCCCACTGTTAGCATGAGCCCCTGACTTAGGTCAGAGTAGGCTGGGCTCTCAACCCATTTATCACTGTCAAATACACATGCTCATTTGGTGACATTAGTCAGCATGACCAAATCACCAGGTGAAGCTCCAGTTCTTACTAAGATGTCTTGTTTCAGTTTCTGTTAGTAATCTGCAGTCTGCCTTTGCTTGTTTCTGGGCTAATATCCTTAAAGGGATCATCCACCACTATGCTATCTGACATTAATGTGCCAGCGCATTTAAAGGGTTCAGTCACCACTGTACTACAGCTGCCTGTCTGTCTATCTATATATTTTTTAATTCAAGTTTTAACAATTTGAATTATTTAATTATGTAAGAGAGAACCTCATTGGTTCCTGAAGATGGCATCACTGTATAAAAGTTAGTGTTTTAATTGATTACAAATGACTCTGAAGAAGCCTATATTGGCAAAAGCGCTTAGTCATTTGGATTTTATGTGACATTAAACTGTGACTTATTTTTCCTCTGCAGCTGGTGATTTTTTTATTTTTTCATTATTTCAATATCTATATATCTGTCTATCATCCATCTATATCTGTATCTATTTATATGTATAAAAACATGGATGTTACTAAATAAATAACTGTAATGTGTAAGACTGCAATAAAAAGATGCATACTGCATATATGAAAATCATTAAAGCTACTGAAGGAGAATAATTAATTCATTATCTGAGTACAGTTTGGAGTTAAGGAGAAGGTAGATTCTACCACAGCACTCACTAGACACAAAGCTAAGAAACTAATCTTGGATGGGGTGCTAGCTCCTTGTAGGCTGCATGCACATGCATGTGCTCAGTCACTCACACATGCCATACTCACCTGCAAGCAGTTTCAAGGATAACTATTTCACCTACCCCATACGTTTGGGATGTGGATGAAAGTGGAAAACCCAGCACAGACATTGTACATGCAGACTTTGTACAGAAGGCACCAAACCCTTTGAGTTAGCAGCACCAGTAACTGTTGCACCAGTGTGCTGCTCTTATTCTTTGGCACTACTAACTGCTGCACCAATGTGATGCTCTTATTCTTTGGCATCACTAACTGATGCACCAGTGTGCTGCTCTTATTCTTTGGCACCACTAACTGCTGCACCAATGTGATGCTTTTATTCTTTGGCATCACTAACTGATGCACCAGTGTGCTGCTCTTATTCTTTGGCACCACTAACTGCTGCACCAGTGTGCTGCTCTTATTCTTTGGCACGAGTAACTGCTGTACCAGTGTACTGCTCTTATTCTTTGGTACCACTAACTGCTGCACCAATGTGGTGTTCTTATTCTTTGGCACTACTAACTGCTGCACCAATGTGGTGTTCTTATTCTTTGGCACTACTAACTGCTGCACCAATGTGATGCTCTTATTCTTTGGCACCACTAACTGCAGTACCAGTGTGCTGCTCTTATTCTTTGGCACCACTAACTGCTGCACCAATGTGATGCTTTTATTCTTTGGCATCACTAACTGATGCGCCAGTGTGCTGCTCTTATTCTTTGGCATCACTAACTGATGCGCCAGTGTGCTGCTCTTATTCTTTGGCACCACTAACTGCTGCACCAGTGTGCTGCTCTTATTCTTTGGCATCACTAACTGCTGCACCAGTGTGCTGCTCTTATTCTTTGGCACGAGTAACTGCTGTACCAGTGTACTGCTCTTATTCTTTGGCACTACTAACTGCTGTACCAATGTGATGCTCTTATTCTTTGGCACCACTAACTGCTACACCAATGTGATGCTGTTATTCTTTGGCACCACTAACTGCTGCACCAGTGTGCTGCTCTTATTTTTGGCACCATTATCTGTTGCACCAGTGTGTTGCTATTAGTCTTTGGCACCACTAACTGCTGCTCTTATTCTTTGGCACCACTAACTGTTGCTCCAGTGTGCTGCCCTTATTCTTTCTGCCGTACTACTTTTACAAGCTGGAAGCATTCACTCCAATCCCAGTCCTTTTTGTTACATCTCCACTTTCTGTCCCTCAAACCAAAAAATCTCTCCCTGAACTACCAAACATTTGTAACATCAATACCAAGTGGTTCCAACTTGAATTCTGGACACAGCGATGTCTTTCTAAATTAATTATCTCGCAGAATCCTGGTTTAAGGATTTTTCTGATATGCCATAATACTTCTCCTTTAATTATATGTTTTTATAGACAACAGAACTGGCAGCCATCAAAGAGGTAGCACAGCCCCTTATTTATTAAAAGTGATGACAACCTTAGCCCTACTCATTTCACAAAAAATGGACCCGACCTCTGACAAAAATCCAAACTCACTACTAGAATATGTACTCCTTGGCAGGCATGCTAAACAACTCAATCCAGTAGTTTACATCCCACCTCTTGTTCTGTTGCATTAATGGATCCACATTATGTAGCATTCTTCAACATACCAAACATCACAAAGTTTTCATTGCAATTGATATTAGCCTTAACTGGTTAGGCCCTTTACAACCTCAGCTGAGCAGAATTGCCTCTTCTCACAACCTTTCACAAGTTGTCACTGACTGGAGTCACCCTAATCAAACCAACTCCAAATTTACACTTCTGAACATTGTTCTTACTGAAATATCAATTAAATTACTTGAACTTTGTGTACTCTCAATTTCACTGAGTGACCACTGCACTAAACTAAGAACACTCTTGTTCATATCTTAGAAACCAGAACAGTCTCTCACAACTCCATAGGTAACCTAATTTCTGAGCTTGTTAATACTGACTTGCTCCCTTTACAACAATACTGATCCTGTTTTAGCTCGTTCTATACCCTATAATACTTTTTACCCCATGCAAGACAGACTCTATCCCACTGAAAATGAGAAAATGGGATATTTATAATTGCTGGATTACTAATAACCTCAGACGGCCTATTAAACTCTGGGATAAATTCTGGTCAGATTGGATATCCAACAGACTCTGCTAGTCTAGACGAAAATAGTGCATATCTGAGGGTCATAAAAAGAAATCAGAATTGCAAAACGAGGTCAAACAAGAATATTGCTAGAAACTGCTAAGAAAAGTTTTGGTCATCCTAAAAAGTTCTGGAGTGCTTAGAAAATTGCTACTTCATGTCTCTTCCCTATGATTACTTCTTGCTACAAACTATTAATTTCACTGCTCTCAGAATTAATGGGCAACATAAATTACCCACCTTCTACTATTAGCCTCCTGTTTGCTAATACCCCTCAAACTGTATAAGTTCCATCACTACCCTCCCTTTTACTTCAAGGTCATTACTAAAACAGTGGCTGAAAAACTTCTCAAAAAAAATCTACTGCTCCTACTATCTTTTGATTCATTGTATGCATCATGAAATCTGTAGAGAGGACGCAAGCTACTTTGGAAACTGCTTATCTTTCTCTTTAACTTAATTCTTACTACAGGTATTTGCAGTACAGTTTTAAACATGCTCTTGTCACCCCTTATCAAAAGTCACAAAATCCTCCTCAACTAATGAATGCCACCCAGTCTCTAACCTGTGTCCTCTCGCCACAGTTTTGAAAAAATATTTTACACCCATACCCTGTAATATGGCATACTCAGTGATAAGCAACATGGTTTCTGTCGCAGTTACGGCACTAATATGGCCATCTCCACCATTATTGATCACATCAACTCCAACATGGAACAAGGTAACCTCACTGGTGTTTGATTCCTGAATCTTTGAAGAGCCTTTGTTACAGATGATCATTCCCTCCTGGTACATAAATTAGGTGAGATAGGCTTGTCCAATGCGACTCTTCTATGCTTTAAAAGCTCTCTCCCCAGTTACTGCTTCACTCTCCATGTACCTAGCAGCTCCTACATATCTGGAACGTCAGAACGGTGTTATTTTCTTTTATCATAAAAGGGTGTTGTGGATATTGTGTTACGCAATCTTACTGAGTGAGCATTTCAGCTGTGTATTTTTTCATTGCATTTACATGTACTGTGCAGTTCTTGGAACTTTTGACCGTATGTATACTACCAAATTATCTGATTATGTATTTGTTTATATATTGATTTTGTGCTTTGTGTTTTCTTGATTGGTCCAAGTCACGGCTGAGAAGGGTTTTTGGACAAACCCATCTACCTTGTTAACAAATACTAAAATATATCACGTATAGTCTGTGCATTGTACATCGTGGCACTGTCTATACCTGTTTGTAGGATAATCCATTTCCAGGTTTATCTTACGGAAATGTGGAAAAAGTAGGTTACAGTATAAATTACTGAATGTGTCTTTCTTCATGTTTCAGTGCTAATTGTATTCATAAAAATACATTCATGAATACAGTAAATATATACAGAGCAGTTAAGAATGCTCTCTAAGTAGACAGCTCTGCCAGCAAAGGTAAGGAGGGATAACTGTGAACTCTAATGCAGAGCAGACACTAGTAAGCCATTTGATAATGTATGCACCACTTAATACTTGCAAAACATGCCTGTTGTATATTGACAAAGAAAACATGAAGCCTCTGCATACTTTTTAGACACACTTGATTAATTGTAACTGATGACTGTTGTAATGTACAGTCACATTTTACACTGCAGATTGAGCTTCTCAGGGATGCCTGAGGTAGCAGAATAACAGGTTCTCAATATACCACATTAATCCTTTTTAGTTTTGGACATATTGCCATACATTGCAGTTTAAGTATGACAATTCAAAGTGCATCTGATAATATAAAGTCTGACATGCAAATTAAACTAGCCTACTAGATACCACATTCCCAAATTCAGAAGCCATGGTGTTCTTTGGACCCGTAACAAACTGTGTAATTTTGAAAGAGGTTTTTTTTCTTTTCCTTCAGATACTTCATCCTCACAGTTTGGTGTTCCACACTGGGTAAACTCATGTGGTAACCCTTTCTCCAACTTGTAGACATAGCCTTGCCATTTTTTAATAATTTTAGTGCCCAAATGCTTTGATACATGATTCCAGTATCTGTTCCTTCAGCTTTGTTTGATATTAGACCTGTTTGTGCTTTTGCCACTCTAAGTATCAGCTTGGGACCACCTTTTATCATGTCTCTACGGTGCAACCTACTTCAGCAAAGAAACTTTTTTGACACATTTATTTAGTTTTTAAATGACAAGTACACAGAAATGCAAGTTCAATTCAATATGAACATGAAACTCTGTGAAGAAATTGTTAATGGAATTTTATTATATTGGAATTTCTGCAAAGTAATTTTTTGTTGCACTATAACTCTTCAGGTTTGATCAAGTCAAGTCTTGTTGATACATGCCTTTTCAAAAATAACTCTGCATGAGTATGATTTATTGTAAGGCAGGGTGTGGTCTGACAATACAGCAGGGAAAACAAAATTAAATACAAGTATCCAGTACTGTATTCAATAACCATTTCACGTTTCACCCAACACTAAACATGTGAACATAATATTTCTGCTAAACTAGTTATAGTATACTGTCTAGTTGTACTGGCTGAATGAATTATTCAGTTCTTTTATAAGGATATAGCAAAATCCTTCTGACATTGAGAAACATTATATGATATAACTTTATAGTGTTACACTGCATTAATTACACATGCTTTGAGCCTCAGGTGAGGTCATCCAGTAGTCTGCATTCATTCATACTGGGGTCATATGTCAAAACCCTGTCCTTAAATCTATGCATCCTGACATACACTTTGGATTATCACAGAATCAAAAATGTTATTGAAGAAAACTGGGACATTGTTACAGGAAACCCTTTTTTGATTAAGATCTTAGGTGAAGCCCCATCCTTTGTTTATAGGAAGGCCAGGAACATTAGAAGTTTTGTTGAATTTAAACCTAGACCATATGAAAGAAAAACACTGCAAGACGTGAAACTAATTGTACATTTTGTATATTTATACAGCAAGGTGATAGTTTTTATTGCCCTTATTTGAAGAAAATTATTAAGACCAGTGCAGGGGGTGACTGTAACACTACAAAAGCAATTTACAGGGCACAGTGCAATGAATGTGATGCATTCTATGTGGGCAAGACTGTAAATAAACTCAAGCGTAGGATTTCATGTCATCTGTCAGAAATCCGCTCTGGATGTAAAAATAATGCACTAGCCAAACACCTTTCTCTTCATAAAAAACACACAGGTTTTAAGTTCCAGACCCTGGATCACATAGACATGGGTGATCTTGGAGGAGACATCCCGAATATTCTGGAGAAACATAAACTCGTGGCTATTAAAGCTGAACTCTTTTAGGAAGTCTGGACTAAACTACTACTGTTCAATTAAAAGTGCACTGGAACTTAAAAAATTGCCACATTGTTTACATAACTAATTTTATTTTATTTTGTTTTATTCTATCAGTTGGTTTTAAATATCATTTTAAATCAGTTGTAATTTAAGTATATATTTGGTTTCCATCATCATACATTCTTTCTTATTTTTTCTTTTTCTGGTTCTTTTTTTTCCCACTTTATTAAAAATGATGTGTAATAACAATGCTAATTATACAATTATATATATTTTTATAGATAGTTTTTAGGATTCTTGTACACAGACCTGAAGAAGTCTAGAAGGATGAATGCGATCTTTGTTAACAATAGGTTATGAAAATAGAATATGATTTTTATAATTGATTTTTTACATGCAAAGTGTGTATGTGTATATTTATATATATTTTTTGATTGCCAAATGGACTAAGGGTGATATATTTCCAGCCATGTAGTATATTGTCTTGGATAAAATCACAGAAATTAATAATCTACTTAATAATCTGGTTAAATAAGAGGTACCACATAATTATAAATTGTATTTAAAGTACATAAGGGTTATATTATTATGACAGCTACTAAGTAGGGCAGGACCAGCTCGAATGTCACACTGATGGGGGAAGGGATGTGAATTTAATATGTGTACCAATAACACTTTGTTTTACAGCACAATAAACTACTCCCTTGCCTGATAAAAAGTATGTATATATTTGGAAAGCTTGTGAGGAAACTATTACTCTATTTCTGTTTTACTTGGATTGCTTGTCTGTGTACTTAATAAAGGATTTTCAACTGGAAACAAACTGCCTGCCTTGTTTGGATTACTTTTGAATACTTAGTAATTCTGTACAATTATATATGTTTTATTATTTTTTTTTTACTTAAGACGAGTTTTAAGTTTACTACTTCTACTACTATTGTCTGATCTGATTAATATACAGTGATTAACTAGAGATATATGGGCAGAAAATCTTCCACACAGAGAAGTTTCTTACTCTGTTTTGTAAATCTATTTGTTTCTTACATTTCCTATGTTCAGTGCCATTCTAGCAAACAAAAGAAGCAACTTCCAGAGGCTTTCATCCCTGACTGGGAAACTATTTTAAGAGTAGTATAAAACACTGAAACATAGGCACTGAAGTTGTTGTTGTGAGTTCCTACCTGCTTTTTTAGAGAACCCTTATACAGAATATTAGCATATCACTGATAAAACACACATGAGCGTATGATCCTCTCTGAAGTTTTAGAAATAATGTGCTCAGGCAGCCCATATAAATTAAGCAATATTCCCAATACACTGATAGCAGTCTGTTACATAATTTCAGGCATTTGAAAATTTCCATCCACTTTGAATATGCATCCATTTCAATCATAAATATACTATTCATGAAAGGACCCACAAATCAGTCTATAGTTTTTTCCAGCATCCTCCTGAAAAATTTCCATGGCTGCAAACATGCTTAGCATGACATTTTATGTTACATCTGACATGGTATAAATTCCTTACATCTGTCTTCAATTTCAGCATCTGGCTATGGACACCAGTCAAACTTACAAGGTAGGATTTTTGACTTTACAGTTCTTGGATTCCAGGTATATAGTTCTTCTAAAACTCATTTTTTTCTGTATCCAGTGAGTAGTAATTCTAAGCAACTACAGGCCACAAACTTTATAGATAACTTCAATCTAAATTTATTATCTGTGGTCAAGCTGCCATCTTCCTTTCTGTCCCCTTCTTTTTACCCTTTAAGCTAATTTCTTCTCTCTGCTAATAATCTTATTCAGTATCTAAAACTTCTATTCCTATACTCACACCATGATTGTAAACAATTTTCACTGCTATCAGTTTATTTAATGTTATTATCAAATTATTCTATGTGGTCATAACTTTGATTTAATGTGCTACTACTGTCTTATATACTCTGTATTGCTGTGTATAATCTTCTTTGTATGTAATTAAATGTGGAGCTTTTCTCCCCAGGCCTCCAGTGAAAATGGGCTCATTTCAGACCCAGTGGATATCCCGGTAAACAAATGCAATTAATAAATAAATAAATAAATAAGGCCACCATTCTGTCACCTTGAGTTGATATTTTTCCTGAAATAGCACCCTTGAAATTTTGCCAGTATCTAGTTGCGTACAGGACAACTAGTTGCACTGCAGATATTACTTTATATTTTCACTTAAACCATCTAATCAATAAAAAAGGGCTTGTTGTCAGCTTGGTGGATATGGGCATCTTGAAACAATGTAGACATTGCCTCATGTTTACTGACAACCAGTTAATTTTCAAATAAGTTGATATGGTATGTGAGAAATGAATTTACACAATGTCACCAGAGGCATAGGTCTAACAGAAAAGCACTCATAATGTGAATCAACATACACTCTATGACCATCACAAAAAGTTCAAAGCAGACACATAGACCCACATATGCTGAGGCACTGAAATACAACCTTCGTAAAACCCCAAGACCTTCTAGATTAAATAAACATAACAAATATCCTCAGCAACCCCAATGCATTCTTTCAAAACAACCCCCACATCAAAACATGCAGCCACATATCATGAACCCTCTAATTTTAACCCCATAAGGCAAGCCATCACACAATCCAACATTCTGGTCATTGGAGACTCCATTGTGAGACACACTCATGTCCCTCTCATCAGTATTAAGGAGAAAGTCACAGTCAGTTGCTTATCAGGGGGCCAGGATTTGCCACATTATGCAGGCACTCATTATTGGACCACAAGAACTTCTATGACTCAGTTATAGTCCATGTGGGTGTAAATGATCTAAGACAGACCTCCTTAGACTGCATGAAGAGAGAGATCACGGAGCTTTTAGAATATGTGTCCCATGATGGCATAAGTCTAGCACTGAGCAGCATGTTATCTTCTCCAAAGATGATGCCACAATACAAACACAAGATGGCCGACTTTAATAATTAGCTTAGTTTCTCATGCCATTCTAAGGGGGTACAATATTTGTCAACATGGAAGGAGATGGTCAAAAGACCACACTGCTTTTCCAGGAATGTTCTGCACCTCTCCCCTGTAGGCTTTTGAATATTAGCTAAAACATTGACCTCCTCCATAGTGTCTTTTTTTGGAAATGCCAAACTAAAAGCACTTCCGACATAGCAAATCAAAACCAAGAAAATCTAAAGGTATTACTACTCAGTGTTAAATAAAAAATGCCAGTCCCTACAAGCTCTCCTTACCCTAGAGAATGCTGATGTATGTGAGGTCAGTGAGACATGGTTCAAAGCCATGGAGATTACACCAGCAGTGCAAGGCTATAATGCCTAACATGCACATAGGGACTAAATGTGGAAATGTCTTGATTTATATAAAAATAAATATATGTCAAAGCTGGTCAAACAAGACAATGCACTTGAGCTTCTCCACGTTCAAATCACCATAGGAAAAACCCCATACCACTTCATTGCAAGCTATAGGTCCCCATCTATGATCCAGGAAACCCATAACATGTATTTGAATATATTGGAAACACTCACCATTCAGCCTAATACCATATTTATGGACTGCTTCAATTATCCTACTATTAACTGGGAATCATATAGAATACTAGACATGCAGACACCGAGATTCCTAGATTTTGTAAACACAAACTTCCTGGGCCAGATTGTTAATACACATTGACCTGGAATGCAAACACAATGGATCTAGTCCTCACTAATGTAGGATAATGCTGCACTACCCATAGTGTAATGTCTTCTCTGATAATGTTGGACCACAGAATTGTCTCTTTTGAAGTAAAAAAAACCTGGAACCCCAGAAAATCCTGGAATATTCAAGAACTACTTGAATGCTAACTTCTTAATATTAAGTGATAACCTAGCAAAATTTCAACCTCCATAAACCTTAAGAACACTGCTGCCTAAACTGAACTATTCACAGAATCCCTATGGAAACACGTAAATAGGTGCATAGAGGCAGCTGTACCCACCAGGAAGAAGTACAGGATTAATTAAAAAAAACCCCACCCTGGTGGAATAATATCAATAGGCTGTATAACAGAAGGAAGAACATCATGGAAAATATTAGGAGGTGTAGCACCTAAGAGGATAAATGTACTCTCTTCAAACTAAAAAGAGGATAAAAAAGTCTACCAAAGCCAAATTTGAGCTAAGATTAATCTCCCAGGACAAGGACAACCACAAGGCACTTTTTAGCTTTGTCTACAACCTCAAAGGCAATACTCAATTGTATGCAGAGATCATTGCTAATGGAGCCACATATATGAAGCCAGAAGATATAGCAAACCTATTGACTAACAAATTCAGCTCCAGTTTTACCCCTCTGCCCCCCCAACCTTCCCTCATGAGATACCATAAAATATATCTCCCCTTATTATCAATAGGGAAAAGGTCCTCAATGCTCTCTAAGGCCAAGAGCACTGCATCAATAGGCCCAGACAATATCCCAGCATGCCTTTTTTAGTTTCTCCAAATCATTTGAGTTTCTAATACTATGACGGAAATGGACCCCATTCCTATGAAATTAGTATTGTTTCAATCTTTGATGTTAGCCAAGAGTGTTCTTTGCAGCATCCACCACGTGCCTAGTAATGATTCCTTGTGTAATTCATATGGAGTTACATGTATTGGCCACATATCTAAATACAATGGTAAATTCTTTTTTGTAAGACCCATTGCTCCTACTACCATTGGAACTGTCTGGGTCCTTCTTCCACATTGTCCTCACTTCTGCCTACAAATCTTGGTATTTTATGACTTTGTGTCTCTCTGTACATTATAAACTGCAGTCACTAAGTGTAGCAATTTCAATGATCAATGCTACTTTTGTCTTCTTTTCATGGACTACTATATCCGGTTTTCTTGCATCTGTTTTTTGAACTGTTGGTAATGGGTGGGTCAAGCACTCCAAAACTCTAAGTTAGGACAGGAAGAGACAATTGGTTTATAGCCTGGACTTTGTTTCCTGTTGTCAACCCTATTTTCAGTATTCATTTTAGTCTTCTAAAATATTCCTCACTAAGTTTTATTCACATCTATTCATGTTTTGTTGTTCATCCTATATCAGTTCCCAAATATTTTTACACTCCCTCTTGTTAAAGTTCTTTTGTATCACATTCCTGTCCCAAACTGATGTTTTCTTGGTGTTGCAACTTTTCTACTTTAAGGGTTGCTTTTGCACATTTATCAAGGTCAAATTACATTCTTATATCATCTGAAAAAGTTTTGACCACTTGCAGTTGTGCTTTCAGTTAATCATCTAATGAACTATACAGTTTTAAAAAATTTGCAAAAAGACGATGAAAAGTCTTTACACTTTGTAATTTTCTGGGAGCCAGATTGTCAGCATGACCTAATCTGGTAAGTAGACAGTTTAATAGATTAAAGGCAAGATAAAAGAGCAGCGGTGACAGAGATTCACCTTGGAATATCCTCCTTTGAATTTATCCCTGGAATAATAATTTGTCCTTTATCATGGCTTAACTGCAAAGTGGTTTGCCAATGTTTCTTGGTCTCTGTAATATATCTATCAGAGTAGGGTATATCTTATACATTTTTAAGCACTCTTTTATCCATGAATGTGGGATACTGTCAACTGCTTTTTTGTAGTCTATTCATGCCATACTTAGATTCTTCCCCTTTTTACAAGTCTCCATTATGACTTTATTTAAGAACAACTGATTCTTTGTACCATACAACTTTTTTATTACTATTTTGTTCTATTGTCATGATTGAATTTTCTTCTAAATGACTATAAACTCTGTTGGCATCAATTCCAGTGTATAGTTTATACGTCACCGAAGGCAGGTTATTGGTGTATAGTTTTTAGGATAACTTGCAGGTTCACTTTTAAGTAGGACCATTGTTTATCCTCTTGTTAACCAAGCTGGTGTCTGTTGGGGTGCACATTTAATAGTTCTTACTCATAGCTAAATCTTTATGTAAATATTTTGTTAATATTTTCAGCCAGAAGTTAGATACTGCAGCTGGGCCTGGGGTTTGTCAGTTAGGCTCTTTTCTTAACTTTGTTTCAATATCTCAGGCCATTGCTTCATCGCATTTCATATCCTGCATATTTGAACTTCTTATTCTTTCTTTTACTTCTTCTATGCATTTAGCATCTTTGTTATTTCCACAAGATCTTCATGGATATTTCTCCAAAATGTAACTATTTCTTCCCTTTTTGGTGGTGTTTCAATTCATTTTGCCTTGTTTCCCAATTCTCTATAAAACTTTTTTGGATCATCAATAAAGTACTTATTTTGTATTTTTCCTTTATATTTATCTGCATATCTTCTACGTTTTTCTGCCTGTGCTGATACTTTTAGTTTATTATTTGCAATAGTGCATGATAGATCCTGATCTGTTCTTATACTGCTCACTGCTTTTATCACATCTCTTTCTGAGTATTTTGATTGATTTGTTCCCTTTTATAGTCTTCTAACAGTGACACTTTTTGTCTTAATTGCTTTAATACCTTTAAGCCTTTTTTCAAATTTCTCCAAGCCTTTTGGGTTTCTAATACCATGACGGGAATTGACCCCATTCCTAAGTCAAAGTATGATTAAAGTTCATGAAATTAGTATTGTTTCAATCTTTGATGTTAGCTAGAAGTGCTTTTTGCAGCACCCGCAATGTGCCGAGTACAGAATCCTCCTGCAATTCATAAGGAGTTACATGTATCAGTAACATATCTAAGTATGATTGTAAATTCCACACAAGAACAGAGAAGACCCACCTTATAGACCGGTGGTAGCAAGTGAAGGTTCCCTTACTGAAGCCACAGCCATTTACCTTGATTACTTGCTGAAACCTCTAGCAGAAAATAATATGTCATACATAAGAGATTCAATGGATTTTTTGAAGAAAATAAAAAACATTACAGTGGAAGCTGACAGTATTTTGGTAACTATTGATGTGGAATCCTTGTACACAGTGCTCCCAAACAATTACTGTATAACAGCAGCTATGGAGTCTTTTAAGAAACATAATCAGGGTACACAGGCACAACTGCAAAAGTTAAGCAAGCTCATTAATCTTGTACTGGACTTCAATTTCTTATTTTCAATGGCAAACACTACAAACAAAAAACTGGTATAGCAATGGGGGCTGCCATGGCTCCCAGCATAGCTAACATAGCCCTGGGCAAATGGGAGGAGGACTTTGTGTTAAACAACACAGACTACATGCAGCATATCACGTGCTATTTATGTTTTATTGATGATGTCTTTATTGTGTGGGAAGCTGACACCTTGCAGCTTGGAGATTTTATCACTTACCTCAATCAAACAACCCCCTTCCTGAAGTTTACTTCTTCCCACAGCTGTACTTCAACCACTTTCTTAGATATGCAGATTTCCAAGGACACCAACAATAACAGAATCACCAGTGATCTATTCAGAAAACCAACGAGGGTTAACTTATTACTCCACAGTAAAAGTCTACATCCTACAAAAAACAAGTATAATGTAATGAAATCTCAAGGCTATAGATTAACTCGAATTACCACAGAGATGGAACCATTTCTGAGAAACCTGAACAACTTAGAGAATGATTTTCTAGTGAGAAGCTATGAAAGTCAGAAGTTAAAAATCATCCTGGAACCCATTATAGAACAGAAAAGGACTGAAGCACCTTCAATCAACCTCCCCAGTAGAAAAATGTTAAGTAATCCCACAGAGAATAACAAATGCAAAAATAGCTGCATCCTGACATACACTTTGGATTATCACAGTATCAAAAATATTATTGAAGAAAACTGGGACATTGCCACAGGAAATCCTTTTCTGATTAACATCTTAGGTGAAGCCCCATCATTTGTTTATAGGAAGGTCAGGAATATTAGAAGTTTTGTTGAATTTAAACCTAGACCATGTGAGAAAAGCACTAAAAGATGTGAAACTAATTGTACATTTTGTATATTTATACATCAAGGTGATAGTTTTTATTGCCCTTATTTAAAGAAGATCATTAAAACCAGTGCAGAGGGTGACTGTAACACTAAAAAAGTAATTTACAGGGCACAGTGCAATGAATGTGATGCATTCTATGTGGGCAAGACTGTAAATAAACTCAAGTGAAGTATTTCATGTCATCTGTCAGAAATCCACTCTGGGTGTAAAAATAATGCACTAGCAAAACACCTTTCTCTTCATAAAAGACGCACAGGTTTTAAGTTCCAGATCCTGGATCGCATAGACATGGGTGATCTTGAAGGAGACATCCCGAATATTCTGGAGAAACATGAACTCATGTGACAATTAAAGCTGAACTCTTTTAGAAAACCTGGACTAAACTAATATAGTTCAATTAAAAGTGTAATGCAACTTAGAAAATTGCCACATTGTTTACATGACTAATTGTATTTTATTTTATTTTTTTCTACAAATTGGTTTTAAATACCATTTTAAATCATTTGACATTTAAGTGTATATTTTGTTTCCATCATCATACATATATTTTTTTACTTTTTTCTGGTTCTCTTTTTTCCACTTTATTCAAAATGATGGTAATAACAATACTAACTAATTATACAATTATATAGGTTTTTAGGGTTCTTGTACACAGACCTGAAGAAGTCTAGAAGGAGGAAAGTGATCTTTGTTAACAATAGGTTATGAAAATAGAAACTGATTTTTACAATCAAAATGTATATGTATATATTTATATATAATTTTTGATCGCAAAATGAACTAAGGTTGATATATTTCCAGCCATGTAGTATATTGCCCTGTATAAAATCACAGACTTAATAATCTACTTAATAATTTGGTTAAATAAGATGTACCATTAAAGTACATTAGGGCTATATATTATTATGACAGCTACTAGGTAGGGCAGGACCAGCTCGAATGTCACACTGATGGGGGAAGGGATGTGATTTTAACATGTGTACCAATAACACTTTGTTTTACAGCACAATAAACCACTCCCATGCCTGATAAAAAGTATATATATATATATATTTAGAAAACTTGTGAGGAAATTATTACTCTATTTTTGTTTTACTTGGATCGCTTGTCTGTGTACTTAATAAAGGATTTTCGACTGGAAACAGACTGCCTGCTTTGCTTGGATTACTTTCGAATACTTAGTAATGCTGTAGAATTATATATTTTCTATTATTACTTTTTGACTTGACGAGTTTACGTTCGCTACTTCTACTACTATTGTCTGATCTGATTAATATACAGTGATTAACTAGAAATATATGGACTGAAAATCTTCCACACAGAGAAGTTTCTTACACTGTTTTAAATTATTTTTTTATAAGACCAGTTGCTCCTGCTACTACTGGAGCTGTCTGGGTATCTTTCTTACACATTGCCCTCAATTCACCTACAAGTCCTGGCATTTAATCACTTTGTGTCTCTCTGTACATAAGACACTGTAGTCACTGGGTGCAGCAATTTCAATGATCAATGCTACTTTTATCTTCTACGTTATCTGTCCACTACTATATCTGGTTTTCTCACATCTATTTTTTGAACTGTTGATAATAGATGATCCCATGTGATATAAACTTAATCATTTTCTATGATGCTTTGTAACTCATATTTCCAGTGTTTTTCAGCTACTTCAGTATTCTAATGTTTGCACAATCCCCAATGTAACAGTCTGGCCACATTATTATGCCTTTCAGTATACAGGTCTTCTGCCATTATTATATCACAACCAGCAACAAGATGTGCGACTATCTCCAATTCTGTTTTACAAAACCTACATTTGTCTGTTTCTCCCACACGTTCAATGGACTTTGTAAACCAATGTGTATGCAGTCCACTCTTGTGGGCCACAATATTAACCTTTCGTCTTTTGGTTTAAATTCACCTTTCCTTAACCATTCCTGCATTCGTTCCTGATCTCCATGAGATCGTTCCAAGAGATTTCTATACTTGCAACTATATTTATACATTTTCCATACTTATTGCCTTTTCATCTGATCCTTCATCTTATATTCTTTCTTTTGTTTTTTGGCACATTCAGTTACTGCCTGATTTTTGTCTACTTCTGGTTTGATTTCCATTCCTGCTTGACATCACTATGCTTCTGCTAGATTAAGCAGAGAAGTCATTTTAGATTTATTCTCCTGATGTTTCAAAACTTTCACTACATTAGTTCTTGTGAGGTCAGCATATACGTATGCAGTCCCAAGGTTACAGATCTATACATGCAATAAATTTTGAGGAGGCCCATACCTCCTTCAGAAATGGGAATATATAATCTTGGTATGCACTGATTTTTATAAATCATTTGATGAACATGAAGCATCCTTCCTGTTTTCCTGTCCAACCTATCCAACACCTTTCTGGGCCAGTCATTCACTTCAAAACTGTAAGTTAGGACAGGAAGAACAAATTGGTTTACAGCTTGGAATTTATTCCTAGATGTCAATGCTCTTTTCAGTATTAATTTTAGTCTTCTAAAACATTCCTTACTAAGTTTTATTCACATTTTATGCCTTCTATAGAGCATGAACCATGACCTAACAGGCCATCTGGAATTCCTGTATAACTATAGCCTCAAAACAAACATCATGCCTGATGAATGAAGAACAGCAACAGCCACCCCTATGCACAAAAGTGCAGATCCATAAGTCTCACTAGTCTCATATGCAAAGCCATGGCAAGAATTATCATTGAAATGATCAATAATGACATAGAAAACCTCCCCACACTAGTCCCAACACAGTTTGGTTTCATAAAGGGCAGGTCATGCCTAGTCAGCCTGGTGGACTTCTTTGATAAAGTCAACAAAGCAATGGATGAGCGCAAAATGTTTCACACTGCTTACCTTGACTTGGCCAAGGCATTTGACACAGTACCCAACTCAGTCATTGCTGATAAACTTGAGAGGTTAGGTATAAATCCTTATGTCCCCACTGAATATCCAGCTGGCTCACAGACAGGACCCAGGAAGTTAGAACTAGGGAGTCCACCTGTACAAACAGGCCAGTCACAAGTGAAGTCCTCCAGGGATTGGTCCTGGGGTGGCTTCTTTTCTGCATTTATTTCTCAGAAATCAAAGCCAGTGTCAATGGCCCCAAGCTGAATAATTTGCAGATGATTGCAAATTAGGAGCAGTCATAGAATCACCCACCAACACAAATGTTCTCCAGGAAGAACTGATACAGACACATTTCTGGTGTCAGAGCCATGGACTAAAACTAAATGCCAATACATGCATAATAGTATCCTTTGGAAAGTCATCCACTCCCGGTAACTATCTTATTGGCAATGCACTCCTAAGAATTGACCCAGTAATCACAGACTTTGGGACCACATAGACAGTAATCTAGCCTTTGATTACCATGTGTCAGTAGTAGTGAGAAAATCCTTCTATGTTGGGCAACTTGCAAACAAATGTATGGCATCTAGGTCCAAGGAAATCATTCTTCTATTATATTCAGCATTCATCAAACCTGTCATTGAGTACAATGCCCCTTTTGGTATATGCCTAATGGGACAGATCCAACAAATGGAACGTCCACAGTGGTTCCTCACTAAAAAAATACAGGGTGTAAGAAACATGGCCTAGGCAGACTGCCTCATGGCCCCATCCCTGTATTCTGTCTCATACAGGCTGTTGAGGGCAAATCTATGCTTGGCTTACAAGGCATTGTCAGACCCCCACCCCTGACAGACCTCCTGCATACCCACAAAACAAACAGAACCAGACTTAGCCATTCTAAAGATGTAAACCTTGCCTGTGATACAAACAGGACCTACAGAAGACAGGTGTGTATCGCAGAGACGACCCTTTCTCTGGAACAGTCTCCCCATCCATGTGAAGCAGAGTTCCTCCCTAATCCAATTCAGGTGTGACTTGGGCAATTGGATGGGGAACAGGAAACTCATCCCTGGTTTGGCACCTCTGACTCTAATGGATACACACAGTCTTTAAATGTCTCATTTCCCAGGCCCTTGCTTGTAAATATTTCATTCCCCAAGCTCCTGATTACACTTATCAAGGGTACACAAACTTGACAGAGATCTGGGTGCATGGCTACAGTTAAAAAGGCCCTTGTGGTCACTAGGTAAACATCTATGAGCCTTTGAAGTTGAACCAATGAGCATAATTTGATATTTGGAAACTTTTTGATCATTTGTAATTATTCAAGGTATTAGCTCAGCTTTTTCTTGAATTTCCTGAAAATGATCCTACAATAGAACAATGACATTCTGTATGTTACCAAGTGAGAAGTTTCTAGTACTGGAATTGTTCAAAGATTGTCCACATTTCCATGTCCCTTTAAAGCTGAGTCCTCAGTATGTTAATTTGTGGAGTGATAAAATAATAACTCATCTTTGGACATATGCTGCTGCCATACATGGTGCACCCTTATGATCTCCAAAATCTGTTAACAAAAGTTTATACTCTGCTCTCTACTTGCACATTTTTCTACCCTGCAAGTACTTCTTGAATTTTTTATAGGTTCATAGTTTCATAGGTAAGCACTAGGCTAGCTGCCCTTCAGGGCCATTTTAAGCCTAGCCAGTTTCTCTTTTTGTGCACGAATTAACATTTCCTATTTAGTTAGAGACTGGCCTTAACCATCCCATGGACATTAATTATATATTACCCTTATTAAGAATAATTGTGATCACACCATAAATAATTTGAGGGGACACACTCATGGGATAAAGCATTTAGGAGCTGTCTCTGTCTAAATGGTTCATAGGTTCATAGTTAGGTACTAGGATATCAGCCCAAGGGCCTACATAAGCCTAGCCAACAAGGGTCCCTGGCTTACGTCACCCAAGAAAGTTATTTTCCTGTGCCACTGTCGAGCAGAGCCACAGAAGTGATCCTCGGGGTGCATTTCCTATTTCTCATCCACTCATCAAGATTTTTCTTCAAGAGTGCTAATGAAGAACTTTTCTTGACATAGAAAGTTATTTTCCTGTGCCACTGTTGAGCAGAGCCACAGAAGTGATCCTCGGGGTGTATTTCCTATTTCTCATCCACTCATCAAGATTTTTCTTGAAGAGTGCTAATGAAGAACTTTTCTTGACATAGATGGGTAGCCTGTTCCAGAATATGGGAAGTCTCTGGGACAGGGATCTATCCCTCCAGCATGTCCTATTTATTGTGGTGACAAGGTTTAGGTCCCTAGAGCATGTAGCTCGGAGGGATTGGAATTTCTTTAGGTGTAGCATGTCCAACAGCTCTGGGTTTGACATAGCTTTATATGTTAGTCAGAGATTACCTCGGAGTAGGCGATATGCTACGGAGTAAAGCTGGAGTTTTTTTGAGACAGTCAGTGTAGGGCATTTGTTTCAGGCCAGTAATCCTCTTTGTGAGGTACCTCTGTGGCCTTTCCAGCTGCTGCAGATGTCTTGTGAGGTACATTCCAAAAGGGGCATTGTACTCTATAATGGGTCTAATGAGTGTCGAGTAGAGAGGAACAATGACTTATTTTTTCCTGGATGAGAACCCTTTTATGATGAGGTGTGCCATGGAGAAGGACTTCCTGACTACTGTGGCGATGTGACTATCAAAGTAGAGACTACTGTCTACCTGAGTCCCAAGGTCTCTTATCACAAATTTGGTGTTAAGTAGATTGCTGCCTATGTGGTAGTTCATGGGTACAGAGTTTTTACCAAAGGGGATGACACTGCACTTTTTGGCAGTGAACTCTGAAGCCATGGCTCTGACACCAGGCATCTGTCTAAGTGAGGCCCTTCTGTAGGATGTCCACATCATTTGGGGACTTGACTATGGCTCCTAGTTTGCAGTCATCTGTGAAGTTCGTTAGCCAGAGGCCTTCTGTGTTAGCCTGTACTTCAGAGAAGTAGATACCAAACAGGAGAGGTCCCAGGACTCAACCCTGTGGTACTCCACTTGTCACTGGTTTGAGGTCAGATTTGGAGTCTGCAACTTTTACAGTGTGGGTTCTGTCAGTGAGCCAGTTGGCAACCCATCTTGTGATGTAGGGATTTATACCTAGTTTAGTGAGTTTAGCTATAATTCCAGAATGGGAGATGTTGTCGAAAGTGTTGGCGAGGTCAAGATAGGCTGTGTGAACCACCTTGCCCTCATCTATGGCTTTGGTGACTGCCTCAAAGAAGTCGATCAGGTTGAGGAGGCATGATCTGCCTTTCACAAACCTGAACTGGGTAGGATCTAGAGTTTGGAGGTTACCAATGTCTTTGTTAATGAGTTCCATGATGATACGTCCCATGGCTTTGCAGACCAGACTCGTCAGGCTAATAGGGTGATAGTTCCCAGGATCAGTGGTGGCTCTCCCTTCGTGGAGTGGGATAACTGTTGCTGTGCGACATTCATTGGGCACAAAGTCTGATGTGAGGCTATTATTGAACATGGTGCTTAGGTGGGGAGGCAGTTTGTTCTGAAGTTTGTGTAAAACACAGGCACCAAAAGACAGAAAGAAACTACTGACCAAACTGCAGAAGTGTGCGAACCAAATACGCAGCCTGGGATGTTGTCCGGTCCCATGGATGCTGTGTTTTTGGCTTTAGAGAGTGCAGCTTTTACCTGCGTAGTTGTGATTACAGGGACTCTGCATTCTTCCTGTAAAGATATGGGCCCTTTAGGGGGTGAGAGTGGGGTAAAGTTAGCACTGAACCTATCTACCAGGATGTTGGCAATATCAGTTGGTTCTGTAATTTTCGTGCCTTTGTGCTGTAACTCAGAGCAGATCTGGGTGTTGCCATCGAGATTCTTGACATAGCTATAGAATGCTTTGTGGTTGTCCTTAGAATTTGTGGCGATTTTGTTTTCATAGCTAGCTTTGGAGGATCTTATAAGGGATCTCAGCTTTTTACTGAGACTGACCAGGGAGCTCCTTCACTCATGGGATTTTACTCTCTTTTGCAATAGTTTCTTCCTTTTGTTGTACAGTTTGTTTATGGCAAGGGACCACCAGATTGGCTTCCTTTTTTTGGAGGATAGCGTCTTGGTTTTGTTTGGGATAGCACGATCCATGCACTCGTGTAAGTGCTTATAGAGTGCATTTGTGTAGGATTCAGCAGTTGTAACTGCATTGTCCATCTGCAAAGGTGTCATGAAGTTCACCACTTTTGCCTTAAGAAGCATGAAGTTGGCTTTGGAGAAATTTTTTACCGTGGTTTCCTTAATGGGTGGGTGGAGGCATTATGTGGATATCAAGGGTGATTAGCTTATGGTCGGATCAGACCAACGAAGAGTTGACTTCAGATGTGGAACACCAGTCACTCATGTTGGTAATGACTAGGTCAAGGATATTGTTGCCCCTGGTGGGGGTGTGGATAAGTTGATCCAGGGCATTGGAGTTTATGAATTCCAGAAAGCGTTGATCAAAGGACTTGGTACACGAGTAGTTTTCCCAGTTACTGGTGGGGTAGTTGAAGTCGCCCATTATTAGGGTGTTTGGTTGATCCCTAATATATTCCAGTACATCAAGAAAAGAGGAGTGGGAATCCTGGAGCATGGTGGGGGATCTGTAGCAAGCTACAATTTGGATTACAGTTTTGCCCTGAGTTAGTTGCACTTGGATAACCTCGGATGCATTATGCTGAGCAACTAGCCTGGAGGTGTGGATATCCTTAATGAATATGGACACACCTCCACCTTTGGTGTTTCAGTCCAGGTTACATGGCCGAAAAGTGTGGTATGAGTTATAGCCTGGTAGTGCAGGGGTGCTCTCTGGAGCCTTGAACCAGATGTCAGTCACTGCACAGATAGTGATGTTCTCCATTTTAAGGAGTGCCTTGAGTGAGTGCATTTTGAGATTTAGACTTCTAGCATTGAGTAGCATTTCCCTCAGTTTTTGCTTGCCTGTTCCTGTTATGGTGGTGAATTTGTCATTTAAACCTTGCCTAAAAAAGGCACTATAGATGCAGCAAGAGCCTTAGCCAGTATCCAGAATCCCAGGGGTGACAGGCGCAGGCCATCTCTGTCAAAGCATCATGGTCTGTCGACCATGTCATCCCAAGCAGACAGATACTGGATCCCCTTAGAATGACTATATTAGTACATGGGACAGTCTTGGGGTAAATGTTTTTGTTTCCCATCCAAGTTGCCCTTGAATATGAACAGGGATGAACTTTGTTTTAAGTGAATGGGAAGTCTGTTCTAGAGCAGCAATATCCTATGCAAGAAGTACCTGTCCCTCCAAACCATTCTGTTGATAATGCAGAACAGGTTTAGATCCTTATGCTGAATATTTCTGATGCCATTTGACATGCTGATGCACAGTCATTTCATTAGTATTGGTTTGGAGGATGCCTTGTATGCCAGACACAGGTCACCTGTTCACAGTTTGTGAAACATCGAGTATAGTGACAGGGCTTTGAGTCCATTTAGGATATGTTGATTAGGTTTTGTATCCTTTTAGTAAGGTATATCTGTGGGTGTTTCAATTATTGCATTTGTCTGGACAGATACATGCCAAATGGTACATTGTATTCAATGAGAGCTGGGTAAAGAGCGACGATGACATCCCTAAATTAATTTTACTCTAAACATTAAAGCTGGGGTTTCTTTCTTCAGTCTGCAAATACTGATTTTCTGTTGAAGAAAGACTATGAGAGCCACACTTAATGGAATGGTCCACATCGGCAGACACAGTACACTGAACAAACACCCTGATACCATATACAGAAGCAGCATGTGAGTGGACAGAATATCATTATAATGTACTCTATGCTATGCACATCAATGATTCATTACTTCTTTAAAACATTTTCTGTTCCTGACATTTCCAATGCTAAGAAACTTATTTTCTTTTAGCAGCCTGTACTGTGGTGCTAGACCTTTGCACCAGTACTAAATAGTAGGTACCCATGGCCAGACATGCTTGTAACTCCTTCATTCATGCTAAGGGGCACTTCATGAATAGCCTTTATCTGTTCTGCAGAAGAATGAACGCATTTCCTGCACACGGCCCAGATACTTGAGTTGTGCCTTCCGAAACTCATATTAATTTATTTATTACTGAGTTTTGTTGACTATGGTAGAGCATTGATTCTCAGGGACATACTTCAGGCTCGGCCCAGGTGTAAACCCATAAAATAATGATAGCAGTACTATTTACAGATAAAAACAAAGGAGCATATATTACAAGTGCTGTATAGATGTGTTTCCATAGTGGAGACATAGCAAAGTTATCAGACTTTGGCAGTTTCTGATGTATTTACAATTACACAGGTATAAATGCTCTGTTCTTTTTGTGGCCAGTAAATTAACAAGATACATCATTAGACTGAAATGTTTCAGCCAGTTTTCCATAATTCATTGAAAAACTGAGGATGCAGATCTCACACCAAATAGTAATCTGTTATGGGCAAATAAGCCTCAAAGCGTATTTATTATTAGGCATTTCTTTGACTTTAATTGCTTATTTCTTAGATTCAACATCCAGCAACAATCGTTCATAAGCAGATGCTAAATCATTTTTTGAAAACACTATTCTAACCCTCATGATGGTGATCAATGCTTTAGTTTTTGCCTTTCTTACCCCTGTATCTACTGCTCAGTTTACAGTTAACTTCTATTCATAACAAAAATGGATAAAATTATGTTCAGCATTTAGATCGGTGTTGCTGTAGCCTAAACTGTTTGGGTTTTGCCCACCATCTGACCAAATGTCAAAGCTTAAGGGCACCTTCCACACACTCTGTCAGTAACATGAGGGCAGCACCAATATAAAAACAGTTAAAGCATGAAAACAATCATGGTTTTTACCAGCGAAGAGTGGTCATCTGCCTAGCTCTGTGGAACTGCTGATCAACTAGAGATCTTTCAGTGCTGGGTAGATCAGTCCACACTGGGGGAAAAAACTTCCAGTAAAATTAGTTTTCTGAAGAAAGCTTATATGTTTCTGACTGAATTGCTTGGAAAGTAAATGTTTTGGGACTGTCATTGCTTTTCTAAGTTTATATAAAATGCTTATTTTGAACTTTCCCTGAAAATTGTATTTTTAATAGAATTATCCTGCAGGTTTGTAGATTTGTGTATTTAGGGCAGGTTATTTTATTTCTAGGAGGATGACAGTGGTTTACTTGCATCAGTACCACTTGTTCTCTGTTCTACCTTTTACTGATGCATCCAGGCTCTGCTATCCACTTTTGAGGTTTCATTCTTGGCTAACATATGGAGTGGCTACTAGACCCTGTGTTATTACCTTCTCCTGTCCACAAGAAGAGGAAAGTTGTTAGGGGCATTTGGGGGTCTGGCTGGCTCATGTTGTGCTTCAGCTACTGGAAAGTGACTTGGCCTCTTTTAGTTCCTTAGTCTGCTCAACTTTTTCCTCCAGTCAATAGCATCTCTATCCTCCTCTCCCAGCTGTCCAGTATAGGACTATCTCCCCAGTCACTTAACTAGTTCAAAAGCTATCTCTGCAACAGAGATCATGCTGTTAAATGGCAGAATTATATTTCCCCATACCTTCACAACCCCACAGGTGTCTATTTTAGTCCCTCTTCTCCCTGACTTTTTTCTCAACAAGCTCCACCAATCTATCCCACATGGCACCCTAGTCCAGTATGCAGACGACTCCATTATAGTCTGCTCTGCACTTAACATAAATATATTACAGCAAACTACCTAAGCAACATTTTCCACTGTGGAAACCTGGCTTCACAAAAATCACCTTTCTTTAAATGCCAGAAAGACAAACTAATGATCTTTACTCCCAAGAGAAATATATCTATCAATAAAGCTGACCTCAATATATTCTCTCTTAACTCTACAAAATTGAGCTAGTAACCCATACTAAATTGTTAGGGGGAATAATCAATGAAAGGATTAAATTCGATCTGCACATCCAAAATAATATAAGTAAGACTCACGAAAAACTTGGATTACTTTACAGATACAATATGTTCCTCTCCCTAGCAACTAAACAAGTATTATCTCTCTCTTACCTGTTATCCTCTCTAACCTATGCACACCATTACTAACCAACCTGCAGTCTTCCTTGAAAACAAACCTAGAAACTTGCTGTAACAAGATTGCTAAATTTGCTACAAACACTCGGAATTCTACTCATTACTGTATTGCCCTAAAAAATTACAATGTCTTGAATTCCCCCACTATCTACTACTTCTATTATTCCTTCAGCTCACAACTACACATACATTTATTCATAAACCGCAAGACTGCCCTACTCTCCGCTCCCTATTTACCCTTTACAACCACATTAAGCCTCTGCAATCTGAACACCAGCATCTTCTTCGAGTTTATAAACCCAAGTTACCTGCAGGTGAGTTATTATACTTTTGGAATATTGTCAGGATATGGAAAAACCTACCTACATTTATCCGCATAGAGCAAAGCCCTTTCAACTTTAAAACTGCACTATACAATCATCTCCTCTCTAATCAGACACGTAACTATTAATTTGCTTCCTCTGCCATTACTTAATTCTACCAACCAAACCTAAATCTGTTCTTATCCAGCTCTTGCAAAATTCTAACTACTTAATTCTTCCTCTTGCTCTCGCTAAACTCCCAAACTACCCCCCTTCTATTCTTTCTTCCCTTTTCCTTCTCGTATCTTTTTCTTTATCTCTTTTAGTACTGTCAGCCCTCCTTACTTATTCCCGCCCATATCTTTCTTCTTCCTTTTTCTCCTATTTTTTCTTTCCAACTACCCTCGCCTCTATATTTATAAGTAGTCCTCTTAGGTTTTTCTCTATACACATATGTCCTATTGTTTATTCTATGTAACACCTGAATTTGCATGCATTCCTTGGTGCTCAAAAATGCATAACATTGAACAATTTTGTTTTAACTAGTATTATGCCATGTTATTATTCCCTGTAATATGAATATGTTTAATCTTGCTGTTAGTATAATGTTTTATCAGTTTTATCTACCTTCTGTAAATTTTTGATAATTTCTTTTATGTAATTTTCTTGATTTTTTGAAATTGTTTGAATCTTTTTCTGAAATGTTATGTAAGGCCTATTGTTACTTTGAAGATTTTCTCCCCGGGCCTCAACTGAAAATGGGCATATTTTGGCCCATTGAACTTTCCTAGTAAACAAATGCCAATAAATAAAGAAATAATAAATAGTTTGGTGTTTACCTGCAGCCACTAAGGACCGAAAACAGTTATATCCTCTATAGCTGTACAGATGCCCTTCTTGACAAGGGATAGACACTTTTGTCAGTCCCAGGGGAAGGAGTAAGTAAAGGTTCATCATTTAGCTGGGATATAGAACTTGAAACTGGGATGAGTGTGTCTACTATTGGTCAGTCATTTCCCAGGGATTTTCCAAGGAAAAGTATACACAGTGAGAAATGTTCGCCTTTTTTATTTCCATTTCTATTGCAGTGGACAGGGAAGATTTGCTGGAATTTGCTAAATAGCCTGCTCCTGCATTTTCCATGCCTTCTACCACTTCAGACATTAAAGAAATAGCTTCCTACGTTTCTGATCTCAGTTTACAATCAGAAGAGTGGACATTGCAGTGAACATTAAGATGAAACAGTTTTTCAGTTGGACCAGAACAAAATATCTATGGCATAGTAAATGTGTTATGGTATGTTCCATTTGGATATGCTTTAATCTGCACCTGTTTCTCCTGTTTTGCCTGCTTTATGTTTTTCTAACTGTTTCTAGTTTGTCTAATAGTCAACCTCCTGCACCGAGGGTGCATCAGACTCATAAAGTATTTGTTTTTCAACCATAAAGCATATCAAGCAGCAATTTCTCTATCTGAAACTGCTTCTGTTAAACAGACTACTGCTGCTAACCTCATTCCCTTTGACAAGGATGGGAAAGTTTTTCAAAAGTTGGGAAAGAAAGGTTATTCTTCCACTGTGTTAACGTTCATGATTTTAAAATATCAAGCTCATATGTTACAGTTTGTTAATTGTGCATCTTTCTGTTTCTGAAGTAAAACTTTTCTTGAATTCCTCTTTGACATCTGCTCCTCCTGTTACTAAGTATATTTGAAAATGTGCTTAGAATGCTAAAACTGAAATTTTGAATTTTTCCTTAGATACGTATGTTTCGTTTGGCCTTTTTACTGTATAGCTGAGGTGCTCAAGAAGTGTGACAAAGGGAAAGTTTATCCATGGGGTGAATGAAATTATTCACTCCTTTTTTAAAGCAATCAAATATTTCCCTTTTGCCTTCACCCCCTTTTTCAATAACCATTTTAAGAAGGAAGACAACATCAAATAAGCGTTTCAAACAGCAATGGCAAGGAGGTTTCAAAAAGAAAGGAAAAACTCTAAAACTCAAGGAAAGTCCTCCCAATCAGTATGACTATTAGCCTGTTCAAGCTTTCCCTTCCCACCTTGGCAACCTCTCCATATCGCTGAGGTTTCAGATTCCCTTGTGGTTCCAGATTGTGACACACAGATGGGTTTTAAATGTAATTTAGCAGGGGGTACACTTGGCAGTGGGAATCCCATCCCCCCATTCTAGAGGATTCCTCCATGTCCTGTTTGTCAAGTTTCCTTATTTTCTACCATTCTGTATTAGATGCTTGCACAAGGAATAACAAAACCAGTACCACATTGTCAGATGGGCAAAGGGTCTCACTTAAGGACTTTTCTGGTACTAAAGAATGTCAGATCTTGGAGGCCTGTGCTGGACATTTCATTTCTATATCTTTTTGTCAAGCTTCCAACTTTCAGAATGCTTTCCCTTCATTCCTTTTTACCTCTGCTTCCTTCTCTAGCTTTGATGGTAAAGCTAGACATAAAGGATGCTTATCATTATAGTTCCATTGACAAGCTATTCAGACTATTTTAAGATTGTCTGTGTCTGGCTTATGTTATCAGTTCTGTTGTCTTTCCTTTGGATTTTTGACAGTAGGATGGCATTCACAAAGAGTCTGGCTCCAGTAATTGTCTATTTCAGACTTTAGGGCATTCCCATCTTTTCATATTTTGATGATTGTCATATCTTTGCAGACTGTTTCTTCATTTGTCAAAACTCTTTTGCAACTGTTCACAATCTCTTACTCAGGACTGTATTCCTGGGTTGTCTAATAGATTCTGCCATGGGAAGAGTCAATCTTCCTTTAGACAAAGTAGAGATGCTGTAACAGTTCTTCCTGTGTTTCTGTACTCTAAACCAGGTATCTGCAATATGATTTCTTTAGGATGTTGGGGTACATAACAACAATTACTCTCATGCTTTCCCTGACCAGACTACACATGAGAAAAATCCAGTGGTACCTCAGCTCATTCTGGACTCAGCACATTTATCTGTTGTCCTTTCAGATCTCTGATTAGGGATTTGTAAGAAGGGGAATTCACTGGCAGGTAGACCAGATCTCTTGCAGTCTAGGTCCACCATTCTGTCTTCATACCCCTCCCTAGTCTGCTAGTACAAATATTTCAGACCTAGCGTGTTTCAGACCTGGCATGTTTCAGACCTGGTGTAACAACCATTTTCTAAAGTGTTAAAAGTATAAGGTCTGTGGAACCCTCATGACAGACAAGAGCACATAAATATCAGAGAACATTTGGCAGTGATTAACTCTTTGAAAGCCTTAAATCATCTCTTATCTCCAGGAACTCTGCAGGTGTACACAAACAACACCACAGTGATGTGGTACACAAACAAATGGAGGTACCATATTGTACCCTGCAGACTTGCTGTGATAGCCAGGGAGAAAACAGCTCAACTCAGTCTGATTCATCAGGTTTCAAACATTTTAAGAGAGTAAAACTTAATTACAGACAAGCTAAGTATTACCATGGACAGGCATTTTCCTGTATGCTTTCTCACCCTTTCCATTGATATCCAGGTTTTATCCTAAAGATCCAGAAGGACCCTACAAAAATTGTGAACATGACACCGTTTTGGCCCAGGCAACAACTTTTTTTTCCCTTTTTTTCAATTTAGCCAAGGGCAATTACCACAGACTTCCCTACAGACTGGATATGCTTACACAAGACCGGGGGTTTTGATAAACCCCAGCCTGAGAACTCTTGAGCTAATTGCCTGCATGATGAATGTCACTACAACAGGTACTAAATGAAGTAAAAAATAGGTTTCGGCATGTAGCTCTCAAGATATATCCATGTGAGCTGCATTGCTGAAACCGAACGGCTGCAGCAGTTCATCGTAGAGTGGTACAAGCTGAAAAGCACAGCCACTGCAGCTGTACACTATGAAACAAAATGCTTTAATTCATGGCGATCCCTAAAGGCAGCCATCCAGCTGTATTCTAACAGAAACAGCAATGCTAGGTGTGTTACACATTCCTTATTTTCAAGCAAGGAATGCTTTTATTTTATTATTTATTTAGTTTATGTTCAGAATGCTGCAATTGCAGTTTACTTCATTACTAAGACACTTTTCATCAGCATGGATTAAAGCTGAGTAATAATAATACAATGAAAGAACTGCGGTGGTGGTGCTGCGGTAGCGTTGTCACCTCATAGCAAGACATTGTCTCGTTCGATTCTCAGCTAGAGCTTCTTCTGTGTGGAAGCATGCGTGAATGGGCATGCCTACGTTGAAGGTTGTGCATCAGGGCTGGTAACCCAGTATGTAAAAATCCACTACCAATCATTAGCGGTCCAGAGTTCCGCTGTGGCGACCCCTAACCGGGAAAAAGCCGAAAGACACAAAAATAGTAATACAATGAAAGAAAAAAATTGAAGGAAAAGAAGATGGGATTGTTCACAGAATGCATTGTTTAGCACCATTAAGGGCCCTTCAGTATCATTAGTGTCAACCAAATAATGATAATTTTCAGTTACAAAAATGATAATTAAAAAAATAAATAAATAAAAAATGATTCTATACATATGCCATAGGGGATGCAGAATAAAACAATATACACTGCCAACAGAGTAACACACAGGTGAAAAAATAATTCCATGGCCAGCAGGCATCCTGCCATGAACACTAACACTGTTGTCACTTTACCCTCGGCACGCTGACAATGACGACTCCTACTGCCATGTCTATGGCATAATGACTTAATTTGATGTGTGTTTCTTCACAGAAAAAAAAAAAACTTCTTTATTAGAACCACAAATGGAAGAATATTACATCATAAATCAAAGAAATTGAGCCAGGTATCAACTACAGAAAAATGCAAGTTGGAATAGAGCAACAATACATCTTTAAAGCCTACAATTTGTTTCAGCCATTCAATTAAGTAATACAATATCAGTTTCACATTACTTAGAGTCCTTAAACAAAACACAATCATCAACTGTGTAAAATGTACTTTTACCTTATATGATGCCAATTCAACTCACTGCACAGATTTCAGTGAGCAGTAAGGCATATGTCTAAAGAGTAAATATATGTATCTATGTATTTATCTAGTTGTCTATCTATATGTATGTATATACTGTATGAGTAACTGTATTGTAGGAAAAAAAATAAATAAAATTTCATTTAAAGATAAGTGGGACTGTCTGATCAACAGTGAAAGTAGACCATGCACCATAGAGCATAGACCACACATAGCACTGCATATATCAGTTATGCACTGTGGATTTTTTATAATGAGGAAACACTAACCTGAATGTCCATAGTTTTGGAGTAGATGAAGTCTTTTATCTGAAGAGCTGTATACCATGCATAAGCCTGTTACACAGAGTCCCTTACTACTGATGCCAGCTAGCCACCAGCACCATCATCATCAGACATGGTAGTACCTCTACCGGGAGCTGCAGAGACATCATGGGACAGTTCACCACATCATGCATGCATTAACAAAGGTTATACTGAAGTGCACTCCCAGACTCATCCAGGCAACAGAAAAAGGTTTTCTGCAGGCCAACAATTCTTTCAATGACAATTTATGTTTGGGACAGAGCCATGTTATGTTTTTCTTTAACAGCTCCTGTTGGAATCCTCACAGATGCCATATGCCACGGTTTCAGTGGATAGTCTGCATTGCCTGCAAAACACAAGAAAAGAAGAGAAGGGGGAGGTGACACAACAAAGGAGGGCAATTTAGTAATAACATTTTAAAAGGAATAAATACTTAAATGATTAAAAGTAAAATTTTCAGTTAGCAACAAGATTGCCATCCTACCATGCAGAAAGTGACAGTAAAGTGAGCTTGTGTGACAGATATGGGAATCATGGGCACTGTCAGCATGATAAACTGACACATTGGGATGCACCCCCATGCATCACACACTACCTGGCAATTAATGGAATGATAGCTCTTCTTATTCTGGCAGCACTTCCCCCTGTGGTCCTGATGGGGCCCTAATGGCAACATGAGTGCTGTTAATCATACCATACACCTCAAGGAAGCATGCCACAGCGTAAAATGCATGCATGGTTCAGGCTTCATCTTGATGTGACACCAGAAAATAGATGTGGTGAACTGCTAAAGTATAAAAATAATGAAAATGCCAGAGAAGATGCCACACACAGTTTTAATCACATTAGATAAGCAGTTTCATCCACACAATGTCAGCACTTCATCAGATAATCCAACAACCAATAACATGCCTCATTTAAAAATCCATGCATAAAACATGTGACTATAAGAACCAAGGAAATCACTCACTTGCAAAGAACATTAAAAATTAAAGTCATACTCCATCAATTGTTAAAACACTGAACTACTGTACCACATTAAATAGAATAAGATTATTTATAAAAAATATTATTTATAAATAAATTAGATAAACATATCTTTATAGAAAACATTTTAAATTAAAAATAAAAATAATACAAACATTAAAATATTTTAAGAATTAATCACAATAACAGCCCTCGGCTCAAAAATGTACAGAAATCACATATCAAATATCAGATGAAAGTTGCAACAAGCAATTTCAGCTAATCCTATCATTTAAGCCCGGACATTGGGTTGCATTTAGTTTGACCTGCCAATGTAGTTCTTTTGGTTCTATTACTGTATGCCAACATCCCCCCGATATGTTTAAATTCCCTTTCCAAAACATTAAATATTTTTTAAATTGTTGCATGCCACCAAATGCCTATATAATGCATTCACATCATCCTTAGTTTTAATGGAGTAACAATATTCATGCATTCTTGCTTTTTAACTGTTCTCTGTTTTACCAATATAGAAACTGTCACAAGGCATGCAAAGTGAAATATATGCAATACCCTTGGTCTTACAGTTAGATTTCACATTATTTCTAATTATCCTTGGATATGTATTGATCACAATAATCAAACCTTCATCAATATACCTTCTCTGTGAACAAGATCCACATTTAACTGTACCATATGTGTTATTTCTGTCATTGCTACTGTTGTCATATGTGGTATCCTCCATTATATTTTTCAAATTCCTGCCTCTCTTACAAACAAACTTAAGAGCAACAGGAAACTCACCCCTAATATCAAAAGATTCCTTCACTAACTCCCAATTCTTCCTGACAAGCTTTTTTATCTCCTTATTAGGACAATACCATTACTTAATTAAACCCTCCAGTCCTAGTGACATGTGTATTTACTGTCAAGTAAGGCTCCTCAGAACTGAAATATATTTATTTGTCAAACCCTCTCTGAGTCCATAATCTCAGTTAACATTTTTATTGGATAACCCATATCAAGAAACATATCCAACCACTTTCTAGCTTAATCTCTAAAGCAATATCATTGGAAGTTAATCTGACTAATCTAATAAAGTGGTATTTTACCAGATGTCACTTTTACCAATAGGTGTGATAGCTTGTGAAGTGTAAATTTGAATTGGAGAA
The DNA here is from genome assembly GCF_019279795.1 of Protopterus annectens. Classification (NCBI taxonomy): domain Eukaryota; kingdom Metazoa; phylum Chordata; order Ceratodontiformes; family Protopteridae; genus Protopterus; species Protopterus annectens. The sequence continues at coordinate 1,686,314,611 of NC_056743.1, forward strand.
GGCAGGCTTTAGATATATATATATAGTTAAATCATAGGTATGTGCAACATAGCTTTTGTAAATTATAATGTCTAAATAATTCATACAAACACAGCATATTTTGCATGTGTGGATTTTAAAAAAGAAATTATACTATTCATACCGTTTATATAATCAAAAAATTCATGAAGTATCTGGTCACCCACCATGCCAAAAAATCAAAATATTATCTAAAGACCTAAGGTACAACGTATGTCTCCAGTACTGAGATTTAATAATGTGCCTTTCTTCCCAAAATCACAAAATAATATTGGCAAAAACAGGTGCTGAAGCAGCCCCATAACTATCTCCTTAATTTGTCTGAAGTACTCATTACACAAAAACTCAAAATTATTCTGCAAAACTACATTCATGAAATCCATAATAACACTAATATCCTTTTTTGATGCTGTAATTCCAATACAGACAGTTTACAGAACCATTCTAAACTTAGTACATGAGATATAACCGGGAATAAGTCTTTCACATCGATAGTCACAAAAATAAAAATTTTTCAACATAGTTGGTAGCTGCTATTTTCCTCAAACAATGCCAAGACTCATTTTAAAACATATGATTTTTTATCAAAAAAAGTTTTCAAAGTAGTGTCAACATATTTTGCTAAGGGTTCAGTCTTAGACCAACCTGTAGAAACCACAGGTCAAAGAGGCAGGTCTAATTTGTTTTTGTAGTGCTTTGGAATACCAAAAATATCTGGTATAACTAGATGTTGTACTGTCGGGTATATAATAGAATCAGATAAAAAAGTATTGCCCCAAAACACCTTCCAGCCATAAAACAATGTTGTGGTACACAATATTACTCTGGTTCCTAGTTACTTATTCTAATATGTCATCATCATGAAGATACTGATACATCTTGGTAGTGTAATTCATTTTGTTAATAATAACTACACTCCCCACCCTTATCAACTTTCATAATCCTAATTTTTGGATCTTGGGATATTGCTTTCATCAGAGAATCTTCCTGTTTGAAAAGATTATAAAACCTACTCCTTTCTTTTTGCTGTTTAAAATGCCTTAAATGACATTCACACAATTTTATCAAATAACAGCAAGGATATTTGGAGTGGTGGATTATATGTACTCTTCCTATACAGGGTGGAATGCTCAGAATCACAGCTCCCCATCATCAGAAGTAATTTCATTTTCTTCATGTAAAGTTTTATCTCCAGAAGAGTGTCTATTAAATCAAAATCCCTTCTGGGAGCAAACATAAACCCTTCTTAAAAATTCTAAACAAATCATTAATGATAGGAATGTCACTGTAATTATATATTTGGAGACCATCCACCTCACATACAATATATTATTATCTAATTCATTTTCATGATGTATCAAACAACCTACAATATTATATGGTCCATTAAGAATTAATTCAGTAAAATTTTGAAGTATGTCTATATTTTAATCTAAATCATAATTGGTTGCATTATTAATAGTTGTTAAATTCTACCTCCCCCTTCTCCTCCCCTTCCCATGTCTCCTTCTACCCTGCCTCTGTTGTTTGACCAATACTGGTTCTTAACTTGGACAGATTGATTCATCACACTCTGAGGATCCTGTATCTCCTCCATGGCTTGCATTCTCTGCTTCCAGTCTCAGGCATCTCCTCAGTAGAAAGGGTTGGGTTGAGGGATAATGCTCAAAATAAAAGCTGCTTATGTTCAGGATGCTCAGGGTAATCTATACCGTTACCTAAAATATCCTCATGTAGACAAGAAGGGGAAGCACCTCAAATAAAATTATTTGCATTCTTGTTTTTGCATATAGGAGGAGGATAAGCCTCCTTTTTCTCATAAGCCACCTTATTCCTTATTAATTTCTGATTTTTTCTCATCTTAGCAAATATTACATTTTATCCACAATATCAAGCACATCATACTATTGTGTCCTGTACTGTAAAAATACTAATTCTGTCAGTATTTCTTCACAGAATTTATTAATATTAATTTATAGTGTTACTAATGCCCAGTTATTGTCTTTGATGATCAATTCAACAAGTTTCAGTCCCACTCTGTCAAACAAGTTCAACAAATTATAATGCAAAATAGAACCCTTAAATAACACATTGGGGTACCTCTATATCCTCAAACCTTATGGTATCCTCTTGGCATATAATGAGTTAACAAGAAACACATTATCCACTTGTAGACTCCTGTAATGAAATAATAACCTCTCAAGTTGTTTTATGTTGTCATTTAAAGAAAGATAGTTAATAGTGTCTCTAGCTACAATACCACTTGCTCCATAAGTGTTAACATTTTGTGTAACTTTTTATCACAAAAATCAATGCACCTACCACAACCTGCAGTACTCTTTTCTTATACCAGCTGCTACTCAGCTTGAGAATTTAAGTCAAGATCAAAGTTCATATCTGCTAAAATGCCACTTTCTCTTGAACCAGAAGAAACAGAATAATATGAAACAGATAATGTATTGGCAGATCCAATACATAGCTTGATGAACCAGGGCCACAAACATTCATATCAACTGTCTTATCAGATTTGGAAACAACCTCTGCATAAAATGTTACAGTTACATTATCCGTAGTATGGTGCACACCAAATTATGAGTCATTAGAAACCACAACAGATTGCAAAACTAAGTAGTCCACTGCAATTGATGTAGAACATCCTGCAGTAGAAATATTGTTAGCACCAGAAGAATATCTTTTGTGCTGTTTGAGGGAGATGATGAATTACTTCATCCATCTGCATAATCTTTACCAGGCATGGGAACCAGAACTGTAACTGGTTGTTTAACTTTCAAAACGTCACTAGAACCACTTGGTGAAGATCTTGGGTCAAATAAGAAAGAAAGAAGAGCAATAAGCATAGCTAAATCATTTTCCTGGGCACTCGACATAGTTTTAGTGTTAGTAGAATGGTTGTGAGTTGCTGAAGCTACATGTTGGGTCAGTAACTCTTATGAGGACATCATCAAATGCCAAAAAAGCAAAACCAAAAATAAATACTGAACTATTGTACCACATCAAATCGTGTAATAATAGTGTATATAAAAAATAGGTAACACAAACTTTATAGATTAAACTTTTTTAAATTAAAAATAAAAATGATACACAAACTAAAACATTTTTGACAATTAATCACAATAACATCCCTCAGCTCAAAAAATGTATATAAATCACATATGAAATATCAGATGATCTAAGCTACAAGAAACTGTTTGAGCTATTGCTGAAGTGTCCTTGAGGCAGATGCCTGAGATATGCCAGTGTCCCCAGTTTGTCTTTTGGAGGTCCCTGTGGCAAGTACTTAAGGGGCTATATATACCTTAGTATTCAGAGGTATAAGAAGGCCACGCATCCCCTAGTTCTTATCTGTGAGACATACACTCTCACTAAAGCCTTTACAATATCCCTGCCCATTATAAATTTATCAAGAATTTCCTGATTATTAAAATTATGATGACTTATTGTTTGCCTGTATTTTTGCCTTCCTGGCCCATGAGTGCCACTCACCACCTGCGGTTTTGGCTCTGGCAAGACAAGCAGCTTACACTCGGGAATAGCCAGACTAGCAACAAAAACAGGCCTATGCATCGCTCACAAAGTGTATAGAAAAGGAGCAATTTTGCCTTTTATAATACATCTGTGAATGCTCAAAAACATGCCAAATGTAAGTATGAATCATAAACAGGCAGGAAGGAACATACTAGCATAAGAAGTTCTACATCAGTTCTTACTAGAATCTTGATAGACATTCATTTGCATACATATATTCAGGGTTAACATGTGTAAGTGTAAATGTCCTTTATGAATTGCACCTTGCCTACGTTCACACATGGACAACAGCCATTGCTATCACGCAATGACTATGAATACCAACCATAGTCTTTCACTGACATTTTATTCACTGCCGCTTCTGTCAGTATTTATCTGTATAGTTATTTTCATTCCTAGATCTTCAGAGTATTTTCCTTATTCAAAGTGTATATTGTTATGTTATTTTTGTTATCACCATCTTCACAATCTGTGTCACTATCAGCCTGTGGCTTATTCATTGCATTCATCTTTCTGCCGTATCTCATTTGCTATTTTATGCCTCAGTGGTCAGTAATCTTTATATTTGTGGCTTGTCATATGTGTATCTACTTCCCCATCCCTTAACAAAGCAATTCTTCTTTTCTCACATTGCACATAGCATACCTATTATAGGGGACCATCCTTACTGTGGATATTTTCTGCCACTGCACTGTGCTTTGCAGTTTTTTCTGCTGTCTATAACATCTACATGTTTGCCTTATAAATGTTCTTTTTAGTTCATTCTGTTTTTCTTCATTATTCATCTTCTTTCTTTAATTTTGTCATAATCTATTTTCTATGATATACAGACTGCTGTACCTGCATTTCTGATATTTCAACGGATTTAGCAAGGTCTACTAGCTTGTGAAGGGCCCTATTTGGCTCAGCCCTTCACTGTGGATTCACTACAGTCATTGGACTCGCATGCATTGTAACTTGCGTGAGCTTCTGCTCACACGTAAACTCGACTATGACTTTGAGTGTGGAAGGAGAGGGGAGGGAATTTTAGCCTTAGGGAGGGAGAGTTTAGAGTTAGGAAGTAAGGAAGGAGTTTTAGGGTTAGAGGGCAGAAAGGGAGTGTTGGGTTTTAGCAGTGGGGGGGCTCAGGCTGGGAGCAATTGGGGAATATAGGTTTATGGAGGAGTGTTGATGTTCTCTGTTTAGAGAGTGATTGAGGAATTTAGACTTAGGAAAGGGGAGATGATGTTTAGAGTAGGTGATCAAGAAGTCAGGATGGGAACTAGATGGGAGATTTAGTGCTAGAGTTTAGGTTCTGGTAGGGCTACATAGTTTTATAGGGTTAGGTGTGGGGACGGTTATATAGGAATGGGAGACTGGGCTAGTGGGAGTTCAGGCACTTGCTTTTTTGAGCAAGTGGCAGTGACCAGGTGCGTCATGAGCTACTAGTAGGCAAGCACCTGTAGTAGGACCTTCCATTGTTACATGCTAGGTATATGTGCCTTAATGTCTTTCTTATTATCAGTGAACTGATTCTCTAGATAGAGCTATTAGCTTGGTGTAATATCTTTATGTGGATTCACTTTCCTTTTTCCTTTTTCTTAAAAGTTATACATTTTTATATTTTAAGGTTTAGGTTTTTCTTGGGCATAGGTGAACTGATTCGCTTGTCTAACATATCTTGAGCCCTGCCGTTTGGTCCAGCATTTGCTTCATAAATATCATACACTTATTCTCCAGCCTTGTATTAGTATAAATCCTTTTTAGCTATCATCTCTGGAAATACTTAAGACTATTTCGTAATTCTGAAGCCTAGCTACTCTCATTTTTTTGCATAGTTATATGTATCACAGTTTAAATTAAATGGTTAGTGGCTAGGAATTTCAAGATATTTTTCTCACTAATGCCACTTTCATGAAAATTCCAGCTAACTTTTTCAACAAGATCTAAGTTCAACCAGCAAAATTCGTATGGTACCCAAAAAGTACAAGAATTAGCTATAATAAACTATAATACTATCAAAAGAAAAAGGAGGTCTCAACCTTCCTGATTTTCAATTGTATTACGAAATTATTAATGCTAGTCACATCATGCAAATAGCAAACCATGACCAATAGGCACTGAATGGTATCCACTATGGATTAAATTATTTCACCAAAATATTACATCTAAAGTTAACCCAAAAGGGATTCCCTCCTTAAATCAAGATGTCCTTAAGACAACAAAAATTCACCTAATCTTAATTAATAACTGTGAATCTTCCAAGTAATTACTGATATTAATAAATCTTAAAGACATGATTACTCTTCTACAACCAATACATAACAACCCAGATATAAAATTAGCATACTCCATGGTAAACCTAGATAAATACCCATTAATAAAAAAGTATACAGTATGGGACTTCCACCAAATACAAAACCTCTCAATGGAAAATATAATAAACCTACTTAGAGCAAACAATAGTTATATAGTGATAATTAAACAAATCCTATACTTTGTATAATAACCAAAGATATCAATGTAATTGAGCAAGATGTCAAATTAGCACAACAAATTCAAAAATTGCTCTTAAATAAAAAGAAAATCCTCTGAAATACATATAAATTAATAGCAAAAATTAAATATCAAAATACAATACTTTTCTTAAAGTTTTGGGAAGGGAAAGGTAATACCGTAACAGACTATCAGAAGGAATCGGCTATTAGAAATACTATGAAACTGC